>NC_084985.1:9936784-10536784 GCF_963691925.1 Scomber scombrus
TAAAAGAAACCTCAACCTTTTTACAGTTTCACATCATTTTAATCCTAGAGCACAAGTATTAATCCTATAGAAATATTAACAAACACCACCATAACTTACCAGCAGCAGAATGGAGCCCAGAATCTGATAAATTGAGTTAATCTCTTCTTTCGAGAAGCCGATCACTTCTAGTGCACTCATCACTGCTTTGTGGCTGGTGCGATCATTGTTGGAGGTCTAAAGAAAGAGCAATTATGTAGAAGAGTCACATTTTTTTGTTTGATTATTTTTCTTCGACTAACTCTGAAACTAAAATAATGAAGGTGGCATACTCACAGTTGTTGCAGCTCCCTCTTTGGTGAAGGCATAAACAGCTGGATCATTCTGCAGGTGAAATGACTCCAGCGTTTCATCTGAGCCTCCACGCAATAACTGTGAAAACGATATACCATTTAGAATTATATCATTGTGTAGGAGTTACTGAGCAGTAAATAATATATTTGATGTGATTTTCAGTGTTGATACATGATAATTAATTAGGATAAGAGAGTTTTAATTTCAGAGTTCAATGAGCCATGAATGCAGTCAGTGTGTTTTTTGCAGTAGCAGTGCAGATCAGACTTTACCTGGTAAAATGAATGAAAGTTCCTCTCCCCTCCTTGCTGCTGGACCACTCTGGACTTGAAAAGGAAAATAGATAATGGTAGTAAAACCAAACATTCCCCATCAGATGCTCTTATAATGTTAGGTGTCAGTAAATGTAAGTGATGTAGTAGCATCCATCAACCTGCCTCATCTGAATTTACTTTTTATTTTATTTGCTTTGGACAACCCAAAGAGGTTAAGCATTGCTTTTTTCCAAACTTCTATGTTGCGTACACACAGGAATAATCAGTACTGTAAATGTTAAATAACACCAGTGAGGAGCATTTCTCAGTAGTCAGATGTCTGAGGGTGTTTTCACACCCGCCTTGTTTATTTCAATTGACTCAAACTCTGGTGTGTTTTCCCCCTTTGGTGGGTATTGTTTGGGCAGGTGTTAAAGCAGCAATCGAACGTGGGTGTGAACCAAAATAACCAGACCAAGATCTTGTTGAAGAGGGGGCCTCGGTATGGTTCATTTGTGGCATGAATGTGATCTGACCAACAGCAGGAAACATTGCACATTTTGGAAAGCTATCCTGAAAGAAAAATAAGTACTTTCTTTGTCCACCAGGCCTCTGACCAATAAATGGAGTGACAGCTCCTACGTGACTTTTATTAATATATTTTGGTTCGCTTGAAGTTTCGCCTGTGATGGTGTGAAACCGAACTGGCCCAGAGGCAAAATGCAACACAGTAGCAACTCATCCACTGTTTCAGACCAAAGCAAATGAACTATAGGTGTGAAAATGCTAAAAGTTTTCACAACAAACAACAAAATGACAAGTAAGAGTTGCAAAGAGGTCAAAGTAAGTATTCCAGTCGAAAAAGAAAGAAGTGACACTGTGAACTCAAAGTGTTACATGACATGTGTGGCTGTACCATTACTGAGTCAACTGTCACTTTCATGCGTCAATGACAGATTTTTTTCCCTTGTTGGTTGCTGAACGTTGGTGACAAATGTTATGTCTAAAAATAGGGTCTTTGCTCTGTGATTTAGAGGCATCAACACCAAAACCTTGACATTTGGTGTTGGTGTTTCAGACAACTGTAGCTGCACTCAACCCACCTACAATAGCATCATGCAGTCGAAGTCGGACCACTTAGTTTACTGTAGGAATAAACCCACCAGTTTAAGACCAACACTTAAAACAAACTGATGGTGTGACTCAAGTAGCACGACTGTGACTGCCGACAGAGAAACAAGAGCTCTGCCCTCTGAGAATGAATTATGGTGTCATTATTCACACCGACTCTGAGTGCCAGACGGTTCTTTAACAGAGCAGATAAATACAGCAGCATCAAGTAGCCCCAGGTGAGCCATTCATTAACACACCGCACACCGGCTTCACAGTCACATCTATTCATGGATGTTCCCTCGCACCTCTTCTTCATCACCTCATGAAACATTCATGCTCAGAAGAGAAGATGTAATTAAAGAGTATAAATGAGCAGAACTTTGGCAGCACTTTTCTGTTGAGTCGGAGGGTCACTAAGTCCCAAAAGGACACGAGACTCTTTTGTTTCTGTGTCATTTGGACCCTTGAAAGACTCCTGTCTGCAGTCTGAGCACCTCTATCATTCCAGCCACCTCCTCTCACCTTCTCCAGCAGGTAGTTGTTGATGTGCCCCCCTGTGGGATCGCCATTGAAGTTGAAGTTGATGTCCATGTACTTGCCGAAGCGGCTGGAGTTGTCGTTGCGATTTGTCTTGGCGTTCCCAAAGGCCTCCAGCACACAGTTGGACTTGAGCAGCACATTCTTCACGCTGATTTATTGCACGGTGGCGACCGTTGATGGAAACATGTGAGAAGCAGCCATGAGGGAGGTGGAAATGGAGTTAGAGGAGAAGAAGAAAGTGAGATGATTTATGGTGACGTCAAATTCTCATGATCCAATTATTGATTTGAATGGGATCTACATTTCCGTTTGCAGTACTGCTTTAATGAATCCAATCATCATGGATTAAGTTACTGTATTATCACCACTCACCTCTCGACCTCCGCCCTCTGGCTCGGGTTTGTGATGGCTGCAATATACTGCATGATGTATTTACTGGCTTCTGTTTTTCCTGCCCCACTTTCACCTGAAACACAAAAAAAGATTTCACACCACCAATAAACAGACTATTACATCTGCATATCAAAAATATTTCTGCAATGTCACTTTTCATGTCTTGTATAGAGAAAAGTGAAGCTGGCATCTGGGCCTCTGGAACCAATCAACATATTGCTGATTTCGAAGGTTTTTAATGACAATGCATAATAAATGCAAACATGCATATTGTACTGTATAATCATAGAATGAGCACACATCCCCACAGGCATCATCAGTGCCTTTAACCAAGAAGAAAATGATTTTAATTGACAAAAGCAGGTCATCTTTTCCCTGCTTAATTCATTATCACATAAAGTATATGTCCATGAGATGTATTCTTGGCAGGGTAAAATGGTACTTAGACCATAAAATTAAACAAAAAGTTTCCACAGAAACTCAAACGACTGAAAAAAAAATATTTTATTTAGTGTTAGCAGTTGCTTTGAGAACCACCGTTATCTAAAGGTGTGACTTTAAAAAGGATTGAAAGACAAAAAACACAGCCTAACAATTAGATGCTACACAACAACTATATGAACACATCAAATATGCAGACAATTAAAACAGAATCGCTTTTTTCTGCTAAATACAACCTGTTGTGGTAATAATAATCTGAGCCCAAACCCCAATTAACACTATGTGTCAAAAAGCCAGACAGATGTAAACTAATGAGCTTTTCTCTAAAGTCACCAACAGGTCAAAATAAACTCTAATTGTCCACCTTTTTATTAACTTGTCCACTTCTTCAGTAACCTAGCGCTACATGAAAGCCTGCTACAGATTGTATGATGTTTGTCAACTTAAACTGTTCAGCTTTTACGATGCCAACCATTTTCATGTTAAATGTATCTGAGACACCTGAAGCTGATGGAAGTCCTGATGATAGTGTTGCTAGGAGACCAACTATTAGGCTAATTGAGTTGTTGGTAAAAGTTGTTTTGCATTTTAACTTCCTTTTATGTTTGCTTGTTTGTTTGTTTAATATTTTAGGAAATATGGTGCATAAAAAGAAAAAGACAATGTCAGCTTAACAATGAGAATCACAATTAAAACATAGAAAGATAATAATAATACTACTTGAAAAATCAAAATACTGTGTATCTAAATGGATCAAAAGGAAGAATTAGGAATTGTTATACTATTCAAAGCTCAAGTCCACAAAAATGACACAAAGGAAAATGAAAGACATACAAACACAAAAAAAGAATTAAAAGAAACTGATCCAGAAAGAAAGATAAGTTTTATGGGGAAGAGAAAAAACAGAAGAAGGAAATAAATACATGAATAAATTAATTAATTAAAACTAACCAAAAAAAGGAAGGCATCAATCAGAGCACGGAGATTGAGCTGAAGAAGGTTAAAAAGATTGCTACTTACATAATGACCTCACAGAATAATTGACCTTGTCTAGTATTTAAAAAAGGATGTGGTAAGTTCTTCTTTAGGGGCACTGACTTCTAAAGACTGATGATCATTGAGCTGATAAGTCTGACAATGCAGAGCCAAGTCGAGCCTGAGGTGTTATAAAACATCCTGTACAGAAGACAATCCTTTTGATGTATGTAAGATGTTGTTATTATTTGATGCCAAAAGTAACGCATGGTGCACAGACCAAGCCTAACATTTTCAGCCCCATTGGCAAAATGGTCTCTAGAAAGGAAAAATCATCCATCCAACTATTTTGTTTTATCTGGCAACTTGTATGAACACATAATACGATGGCCATTCATTCCCTTAAGAAGGGAACTGAGAGCTTGTTTGCAACCAGGTTTGAACTTATTCACATGTTGAATAAGCATCAGGTGATTCTCACCGCACACACTTCGCAGTTCACACTTAGCAGGACTGTGGGTTACAACATTTAAGAGTGTGAAAGAGACAGACCTGATATCACAATGCAGGTGTCTTTGGCCCGTCTCTTCATGGCCTTATAGGCGGCATCGGACACTGCGTACAGGTGAGGAGGGTTTTCATAGAGCTCCCGTCCCCGATACGCATCAATGGTTTCTTTGCCGTAAATGTCCATCTGTCTGTATGGGTTGACGGAGACGACCACTTCTCCAATAAAGGTGTAGATACGGCCCTTCTCAAACCTGTGAACATAAAAGACAATGATACTGATGGCTCATCACTGCTGTAAATTATAATATATTATACATGTGCAGGAGGTACTGTAACCTTTTTATAATCTAAATCAATTTACTGTGGACACACTTGTATGCGTCTGACTGTTTCTTTTATTTATTAATTAGTTTAAGGGGGCAAAAAGCAGTTTAACCACATGTTCTCATTACTTTGTCACACCACCTCTAAAAAAAAACTCCACCTCGAAGTTTCATGACAGATCTCACAGTGCACCTTTATGTCATATATAGCTGACAGGAAGTGACACAAGTGTGTGAACACTGAAAGCAGGAAATGAGAATTGTGGTTCAATGGGCGTCACACAGGCTTGGGTAACCTGCGTGTGGGTAAGTTGAGCTGGAAAGACTGAAACTGATGTGTTACTGTGGTTAATTGAGCACCTAAGTAACACATTAGTTTCTGTTGCGTGTACAGCTCAATAATTAGAGAAGCATTTATATTTATCATCAATACATCATAATGGGACACGGTAAGAACAAGGCTGTATGATTTCAAAGTTTTCCTACAAATGTGGCCTTCTTATCCCCAGCCAGTATACTGTTAGTAGTGAGACTCATGACCACTCAGTATTCACCAGATTAACTGTACATTAATGATAAAGCCACTGCAAGATGTAAATAATGGAAACCAGGCCCCTAACTCCATTTTAGCAGCCTGGATATGTTGTTAACAAATCATTTGTTCATCATGTCTTGAAGCAAATTAATTGTGTCCATAAGGCAAATGACAAATGACATTTACTCAAGCATCATTACCTGATTACAAATTTCAGCTTTTGTAGTTTACTTGAGTGTTTTGATTTTGTGCATCACTGCACTGCATTTCAGAGGGAAACATTGTATTTTTTGCTCTATTAAATAAGTGAAAGTCACGCTGTTGATTTAACACATAAATCAAACCAGCATGATAAGATTGTGAAATGTGATGTATTGCTGTTGTTTAAACTAAACAATAGACTTGGCACTACTTTGTCACGTTATTAAAATACTGTTTACATCACATCATAACACTATAAGAGGCTATTCTCCATAATGAATCCTTTTACTTATATGATGTATGTGCTGTTGAAATCTTAGTTCAGAACCTTTCTTTGGGCCCTCCAGTCCCCTCTTGGCATATCATGTTTACACAGAAAAAGGCATCTTCGTCATTTATAGACTAATGTTTAGGAGGATCCAGTCAATGGTACATGATTGTGGCTCAATCTGAGTCATTAAGAAGGATGTTTTTTAAATAGTTCACCTCTACAGGCAGGGCTTTTTCTCAAGCACTGGCATAACACATTTGAGGTTTCCTCTGAGTAATACTTGGTTTTAGTGCCAAAAAATAAAGAAGTCACTTCAGCTTCCTTCCTGCCTTCCAAGAAAAGCATGATCACCAATATCAAATCTGCTGTTACTTGCCTCAAGTTGTCTCTAATCACCAAATGTTGTGGGAATCTTTTCATAAGTTTTGGACATAGTAGTAGTGATGATTACATGCCTAATATAATATAGGCACATGAGGGAAAATATAATGGAAAAAATGGAAACACTCTGAACTCACAAGTGGTGAGTGGGGCAGATAACTTGCTTTTTACCAGGCAAGTCTGATCAAGCTGTGTGATGAAACTGTATGTGCATAAAAAAAACAATGATGACATACACCAAGCCAAGGTAACTATATAAAAAGTGCTAATTTAAGAGCCAAATTTCAGCTGAGAAATCGTCACATTTCAAAGAGAAAGTGTGACTCATTTTCTCTAAATCTGCAATTTTTCTAAAAAATATTATTTGTCATATTGGTGTTTGTCTGCTTCTGCCTCTGAAGAACGCCAAGGAAGTGAGAATGGTCAAGAAAAAACTACATCTGGACTCAGAATCAAGAGAAGTGTACTATCCCAGAGTGCTTGCATGCAAAAGAGCAGAAAGCTTACAAGATACAAACCAAAAAAAAGCAATATTTCCATTTAAAGTTTGGTGAGACTATTCGTACTGTTGGTATTGTGCGATACTTTCACATTTGCTTCACATGACAGCCGGCGTGTGGAGTCGTGATGGTCCAGTCAACCACAAGTTTAACCCGGTGGTTGAGCGGGAAAATCAATGTAGACTTGAGTCACGCTTGCTTCTTTTGTTTTCCCCTCATGATTCATCTTTATGTACTTTCTTAACCACTTGCTTGAGGGGGACTACTCAAGGTAATCTCTATGAAGTAATTCAGTAATATTGCCATGAATTCAGTTTTATATGTTTATGAGTGTCAGAAACAGTTAAGTGTACCCGAATCTACTTATTTTATACAAATTTTAAATTATCTTACAGCCGACTACACAAAAATTAGAAGAAATTTTAAATTGTTCTTCATATTAGGCTTGTATGAAACGTTACATCTCTGACACCCAGCTGCTTCCACCTTCCTCCCCTCCCTTCCTCCTCTGTAACAGTATCTAACAGTGCCTTACCTCAGCTTCAGATTCTCCATAAACTGCTCCATCGTCACCTCATCCAGCAGCACAAAGTCTGACTTCCCAAACTCCAGGCCCTCGAGCTCCGCCATCCCTGCCTCTATTCACCAAACACACCAAAATAGAAGACAGACGATACACAGAGGAACAGAAAGCAGCTCAAGGAAGAAGAAAGAGAAGTATGGTCGACTACTGTGGCCCGGTAGTGTAGACAGAGTGTGTTGCGTTGTGGGCGTGGTGTGCTCTTTTTTGGTGGATTCTAGGGTGTGCTTAGTCAAGCTCGAGCTGTGGCTGCATGCTGCAGCACGTCATCCTGTCAGTCAGCCCATACCCTCATGCAGATCTATAAAGTACCAGGAGGCTATCTTTAAAAGCTCATACCACTTCTGCATCCTCCTCCGTCTCTCTCTTCCTGCCAAAAGGCCTCCCAGTTTCTGAACACTCACTGAAAACAGCGTGACTTCAACTTCACGGTTTTACTCTCTTGCTTTTAGGCTTGCCTTTCGAGCTTTAGTATTTTAAAAAATGTTTGCATCATTTCCTCCCAGCAAAAGGAATTTATATGTGACATACTGCCAGACAAGAGCAGTTAACCTCAGAAATTTGGGGGTAGAAAATGTCCTTTATCTCCTGGGAAGGATCGTGGCATTTCCTTTCTTAACTTGGCACTAGCATTACAACATGTCCCTTAGGATTTTCTCTAAACCAGAGGTTCCCATCTACCAACATAAGAGTCAGGCTGGAACTTGGGAAATTTAGTTTTTAGTTTGAGATAGAGACTCTGGCAGTTTAGTTAGTTTAATACTGTGCAAAAGACGCATTAGATGTAGATTCTTATTCATCACATAATACCATCAAGGAGGCATCAGATGTTTTCTGCAGCATGACAACAACCACAAACATATAGCCAGAGTCATTAAGAACTATCTTCAGCAACAAGAAGAACAAGGAGTCCCGCAGCAGATGGTTCAGCCCTGACAAAGTCCTGATCTCAACATCATGGAGTCCGTCTGGGATCACATGAAGAGACAGAAGCAGCTGAGACACCGAAATCCACATAAGAACTGTGGCAACTTCTCCAAGATGCAGGAACAACCAACCTGCCGAGTACCTTGAAAAGTTGTGCAGTTGTACTGAGGAGAACTGCTGCTACTTTAAAGTCAAAGCACGTTCACACCAAACATGCCTAAAACTTTTTCACAGTGCTGTTATGTTAAGAAACATTGATGTGGGTAGGCATGTGTGATTAAGCACAAAGTGTGCTTTATCAGTGTACGGGAATGATGACTAAGGCAGAGACAGTTGATTTCAAAATCACCTTCCCCAACACTTGACCTTTATCTGAGAGTCAGCACCATGTTCTGAACTTTTTAAGGAAGCATATCTCTTATTCCATCTGAAGCTCAAAGTGCTTTGATGTAAATGACAAAGTCAGAATAAAGAAAAATAGTCAAATCAAATGTCAAAACACCACAAAAGGCCCACAAAACCAGGATATGTTGGTAAAATAAGATCCCCGGTTGTACAAATGTGTTTTAGCTGGGGAATTTTTTCCAAAACTAACTACTGAGTTGGCCTCTTTCTGGCCCGGATCTACCATAAGGGCAATCTGGGCAAGTGGAGAAATTATCACTTGGTGGAAAATGGACAGCGCCAGCTGTAACAAAAAGCCCAGTGGGGAAGTCAAAAGAAAGAAAAAAGGAAGAGAGGCTTCCAAAAAAAAAAAGTTGTATTTGCAGTAAGGAGGCTTTCAGCGCTCTCTTTGATGCCTCGAGTTGGAGTTTGTGAAGGAGTTGGTCTTTTAGCACCTGACCTCTGACTTTGGAAAGGAAAAGGCAAGAAAATGAGCCTCTAATGGTAAGAACCATTATTCTGTGTGTGCATTTAGTTGTGTAATCTGTTGTGAATGACCAGATAATGTTTTGTTTAACGTGTTGTGCATCACTGTGGTGTACAGGCTACAGCAGTCCAATGCTAATGTATTGCTAAGACAACATTCTCCATTACTTGTGTTGCAATCCATTGTACTCAGAAATCGGGGAAAAAAGACCTCCGACATTGAAAAGTGCATTGGAACGGTCATTCAAGTCCACATTCCAAATCTGAAATTCAGGCAAGGTCCATCTAGCCCGAGTTCACTGACAGAATCACACCTGACGCAACATGTTGTGTCACTTTTACTCTTAATTTTAGTAAAGTCTGCCTGATGTTTCACAGTTGTTGAGATGAATAAAAACACAAACATGCTAAAAGCTTTCTTCTTCCCATAACTATCCCTTTAATTCAACCCCACTTACATTTTAAACACGTGGTTAGTTTCAGCTCCAGATGCACTCTCCCACTCTCTCTCTACATCTGTATGCCTCTCAGCATTGAATAAAAAGGGCAACATGCACCAAAAATAATCAGCTTTTGACCCTCAGTTCCTCATCTTCGGCAGCTGAATGCTATCCAGCATGTTTCAGCAGTGTTCTCTTATCTTTCCAGGCACAGGCCGAGTGACACAGCTCAGTTCATGACTCAGATGGGTTTTTCCATGACGAGCAAAATCCATGCCTGGTTTGTCTGTTTCATAAATAGAGTCTGTGATAAGTATGAGGAGTGTGAAAACCTTAAAAGAGGTTTAAGTCTCGGGCAAATGGGGACAAGATGGGCTTTTTATCCCTGACTAATACTGGATGATACTCCTACTGGTTTGTGTCATCCCTGTCACTTAGGATTTTAAATGTTGGTTCACCAAATGTGATTCACTTGTCTTTAGTGGAATTTATTAAAGTAGATATTTTGAAATATGTCTGAGATTGCCACCTCTAATATAAGTAAAGTGAATGAGATTTTATTAGTGGTGCTTAAAGCTTTGAAAAAAGGGACATTTGGGAGAATTACTGCAATATCTTTTTCTCTGGAAGACCTCATGGTGAACTGTTTTCATTGGAACTGCTCTCTGCTGAAGAAATAGTCACAATGAAGACCATTCACAATATGTACACAATGGAATATTCATTGACTATATATTAACTCGTATGCATACAGGGAAGTGTTGCTGGCATCCTCTGACTGGTGCCTTTTCCCTGGGTGAGAGCTTATCTGTCCTTTGCCTGATGAACATAGAAGGACTGAAACATCAGCAAAAAAGTCAGTGCAAGTGATGTAAAGTGTACAGGACGCCTTCTTTTCCTAAAACTTTTTTTTTTATGTTGGGATGGCAGCAGATATTTGCTGTCTCAAACTATACTCATAATAATAATAATATATAATGGGTAAGAAAATCTAAATGAATCTAGGTACTATTGGAGGTAGGGGAGAAAGTTATGTTGTTGGTTTTGTTCAGTAGTAGGACAACTCAAGGCCAACTTACTAGCTTTTCCTGAAGCTTTAATACAGTGTAGATACAATAGAAAGCTCTGGAAAGCTTGTAAGTGGACCTTGAGTTGGGACGATTTTCCATGCTGAAGAATGAACATTGATGCAAACGCAAACAAAAGGTTGGTTGAGGTAAGGTTGAAATCATAATAGCTACCAAGCGTGCACGTCAACAGATCAGTCTCCATGACAACTGAACAAGCTCAATCCGCTGATGAAGATACTGCGCGATACTGATGAAAGCTCCAGAAAGCGGACCTTGAGTTGGGATTGTTTTGCTATATCTAAGTTCAAGAATTAACTTTGCTACTTGATGGTTTGTTTGTTTTTTTTAATTTGGGGGAACTAAAAAATAACATTGCAGTTATAATGAATATCACTGAACATTTATTATTTGACTGCCTGACAAGTTCTTGCCCAATCAGATTTGTTTAAAGTTGAATTACCATGGTAACAGGCAAAACCAAACATGAAAAGGGGAAAACCAGAGCGAAAACCTCTGTGGTGGAGGACAGCCTCTGTTTCTCATCATACTGATTTGTGTTTTAGTAATTACTGTTGATAAAAAGGCTTCTGAGTCATAATCATAGTGCAGCCATGTTTGAGTGCTCTCTCTTTAATTTACACTGGATACAAGCATTAATTGGGAAACTAAATGAGTAAAGGGACTTTACCAGCATACTGAAACATTTGTATACATGAGAAATACACAACACCTACCTAAGAGTGTTTTCTTCTTCCCTGACCACCTGTTCTTTTCTTAATGTGTTAATATTGTATAATAGCGACAGTATCCAGTCAAAGTCCGCCTCTGAGATCCGTATCAGGCACCAGTACTTCCTCTCTAAGGATGATCTCAGTCCACTGTAAGCGGCTGTTTCACTTCCTGCTCACACTTCCTCTCATCTGTTTCTGTCTCCACCTTGATGTTGCGTTCAGGTGTAACAGGAACAATATTAATGGAAACACACAGTGACGTACTGCACAAACTGGAGATTAAATAGGCACACACGTCATTGTCACGTTTAAATAACACCCACAGATCCTCTTCAAATCACAGATGGCAGTTTATTGTTCATATCACTGTTTTTTAATGGCCTTAATGTATCTGGGGAGTCATTTGTGTAATTAATTGCCACATTTACTATAATAACTGTATTTTCACCTTTTACGCAATTTACATATTAGCTATTTAGCTGATGCTCTTATCCAGAATATAGATGTAGAATATAGATGTAGAATAATCCCCAGATGACCAACATACATGCAGTCAGTTAGTAATAATGAAACAACAAATACGTGAGAGATGTCAGTCAAAGGTGGAAAAAAAAAAAAACTAACTCAGGACAGAAGAAGGTTAGTGTAATCTGTAACATTAATCGTATAATAATAGCCCTTTGTTTCAAAATATGTAAGTTATAATTGTTCAAGTATAATAAATAATTGGCATGGTAGATTAACACACAACAACAATCACACATCAATCTGAATTAATGTAAATGTTATACTTCAACAATAATCATTTAAAACTGCTGATTAAAACAGCAAACCTGTGGATACTTCACAATATTGTCCAGCAATTTTAGTGTATAAAAGATGGTGTGTCTGTATCAGTGTATCAATTTACTGATAGGGAACATGAAATTGCATAACAGAAATGGAAAAAATGTCATTTAGAAACCATATAGGAATACTTCCCAAAAATGTCAGCCAATACACTTGCTTTTTAAAGGAATAGAACAATATTTTGGGAACTAATCGTACAATATTTGCAGTTTACAGCGCTTCTTCTTGAGAGTTAGATGACCGATACCACTCACGTTAGTACAGTTAGCTTAACCTAGCACAAAGATAGAAACAGCATTTTTACACTTCAGATTAAACAAGCATTACATCGCATGTTAATCAATGAGCTACAGACAGAGTTTCTTGCCATTTTCAGTCTTTATGCTAAGCTATGCTAACTGGCTGCTGACAGGAGCCTCATACTTAATGTAAGGAGGACAAATAAATATGTATATACGTAATATGGTTTTGTTTTAAATAAACAAATGTAAATTGAGACAGAATAAGAAAGTTTCAGTGTTGTCTGTCCACCTTAATAAATATAGATTGGCTGCTTATTTCTTCGGACGTTTAAATTGTTGCTTTATGTCTTTTCCAGATATTTTTAACAAGGGCTTTCTCCAAAAATTACGAGGCGTCCTTTCAGTTTTTTTCTCTTGCATGTGGTCATTAGACTTTTCTGGCCAGTTTTTCACACGGGACATTGACTGGTTTCTTCTTAAAATAGGTTGACCAAAACAACCGGTAGATACCAACTCAGGCTCATCACCGTCCTCTTCAACTTCCTGGTACTTTGACAGAGAATAACCTCGGGCAACGACAGGAGATGGATTAGCAATGGCATCCCTTTCTCTTCCTGCGGTCTTTCGAGTGAGTGGGGGCAGAGAGTGGCTCCTCTTCTTGGAGTCTCTGTCAAATGTTCTCCCTGTACGCCCTGAGTGGTCACCTGGCCTTCCTGACAGCCTCTGCTTCAACTCGTAGCTCTCGCCAGACGGTCCTATGAGGTGAAGTCTGTCACTCATCATACAGACGAATACTGACTTATAAATGTTTTTGTCCTTCCGAATTTTCTCTAGAAGAGCCTGGCTGTCACGATCCATGTCCTTCAGAAGAACTTCCTGAGTGCGCAGGGACTTGCTGAGATCATTCAAAAGGCTCTGTAGTTTTCCAGCAGCCATCTTTGCGTTCTTCCCTTGTAAAGTGATATTCATGTTATTGCCAACTTGAACCTCTTCTAGTCTAACAATATGGCTGTCCAGGATGACTTCAAAATCTTTTTTTCTGAACCGGCGAGCGTACGTAAACACATCTGCATCCACAACAAAGGACTCTGTCCCTCGCCTGAGTGACATACTCTGATCTGGTCTCTGAGAAAAAGCAGCTCTGGACTCTGCAGAGGCGGGTCGGTTTTGAAAAGAGCCAGACCTCCAAGATGAGGAGGTGGCGGGTGAAGATGGTGAAGCAGGAGAAGGTTTGTCTCTGTACTTTAATTGGTTTCCTTTACCATCTGACACATCTGAGCTGTGGTTGGTGTAGTGTTTGGATATTGCTCCAGAGGAAATGCTCTGGACAGGTGAAGAGGACGGTGGTATCCTCGTCTGGTTTTGAAGCTGCTCCAAATGGGCTTTAACATCTCTGAGCTTCGAAAATGAACCTTTGACACGCACCTGATCGCTGTTCAGATCCGTCAACGTGAAGCTGTGTGACTTGAGGATTTTTCGCACCATTGTCTTATCTGGGAAATGTTTCAAATTTAGCGTTGCCTCCACTGGGAGATTCATCTATGAGAAGAAGGAGGATAAAACATCATCAGAATGAAACAAAACAAGCACTTCTGAGCAAATAATTGGTTTATCTGACCTCACAGAACACTGTAAAAGTAAAGAGATGTTTTTAATGTTCGGTTACCTCAGGAATGTCCGCTGCTTTCACTGTTAAACAATATTGTTGATGATTCACCTCCAACATGTGAGGGCTCTTTCTCAAGACACGAGCAGCAACTGTTGGAAGAAGATACAAAATTTGACTGATCGGTTAAATGATCATTCAGGACAAACCTACCTAGTGAGTTTAACCATTTTAATTTGCAAACCATGATGTAAATTCAAAGAACAGTCAAATCAAATTGACATAGTTTGAAATTAAAAATCAGCAGCAGTATTTTCTCATAATACAACAGGAGATTTCTGACTTTAACATATGATTTGATCCGGACAACA
This sequence comes from Scomber scombrus, assembly GCF_963691925.1. Classification (NCBI taxonomy): domain Eukaryota; kingdom Metazoa; phylum Chordata; class Actinopteri; order Scombriformes; family Scombridae; genus Scomber; species Scomber scombrus. Next base: position 9,951,241 of record NC_084985.1, read on the forward strand.
CCCCTCCGTCACACACATACAAATAAACATTTGGGTATTTTCCACTGCTCAGCAATAAAAGGAGGATGTGGTTTTGTCAAAGTGAGTACAGTAAACATTTAATTTCAGTCACCAAGTTCACATGATAAAAATGAATATACGGATGTAGAATATGTGCAGCGTTGATGTTTGGCAACCTCGTCACACCCTACAAGGAAGTTCAGCACAGCAAGGAGTAGGGAGTGACAGCAATAACAAACTAAGATGTACTGTATTATCCATTGAGCACCTTCTATTTGTGGGTTAAGTGTAATATTCTCCTACAGGCACCTCAAACCAGAAGGGGAATATACTGTGTTATTGCTTATGAAATGTTACATTAACAGAAGCAGGCAGGGTAGAAAAATAATGAGCAGAGCAGTTAATTAATTAACAGCTTAATTACAATGCCATGATTAAATGGGTGCATGTTTTAGTGACATGAGTGTGCCACGTGAGAATATCAGTATATTTGAGTTGACATCCTGAGTTACCCTGCATGCTTCATTTATTACAGATAAGCTTCACTGTCATTAAAAAAATGCTTGGTGTAAATAAACAATGGTCAAAAATAGGGCTGCAACTACTAACAATTACTTATATTATTGATAAATCTGGTGATTATTTTCTCAATAATCGTTTGATCAATAAAACATCAGAAAATTCTTAAAAACAAAAAAAGTCCATCAGAACAACTTTGAGTCCTTATTCTGTCCAATCAACAATCCCAGACCCCAAAATATTTAATATACACTGTTTTTTCTCTCTACCAGCTCCTGGGGGAAATATCAGGCTCTTTAGCTGCTAAATGCTCCACTATGTTCACCAGCTAGTCACCAACTGTGTCTGTTTGCTGTTTGGTGCAAAGCAAGTAGGTGGAGCTCTTTCTCAGGAAACAGCTGCCTGCTGTGGCCCAAAACTACACTATGAGAACAGTAAAGTTTTAGCCAGACAGCTAAAAAATGAACTTAAATTCACTAAAAAAGCCAGGGGGGGGCAGCAGAGTCACTGATAATTGTCTTTAGGTTCATCACTAAAAGCAACATTGTACATTGTCATTATTTAAAATATCTATTATAGCCGCTTTAAACTATTATTCAATTATAAAAATAGTTGCCCATTCATTTTCTGTCAGTCAACTAATCGTATAATTGTTGTTGCTATTAAAAAAAACAGGTAGAAAAGCGTCTGTCCTGGATTGGATGTATGTTTTGGGCAAACTTCCTGTACATGATCAGTTCAGTTGAAGCGTTTAGGGGCCGCTGCTGAAATGAGCAAACACTGCCACAGAAAATAAACTTATACCTACAGTTTGTACCGTGTTTATGTGTGACAATGCTGCAAGCAAGACCCTTGTTCCATATGGGTTAAATGTTGAGTTGGATTTAAAATGTTTCCTCTGAAGTATCAGGATTTTCTTTTTTAGGGTCTTACTTTTCTGACTGTCTATCTTCTGTATTTATTCTGTATTTCTGTCCACAAGATTGATGTATTACAGCATTGTCTATCAGATCAGATATCATGTATAATCATGAATAATAATTGCTAGGATTTTTTTCTTTTATATCTATGATAATGTCTTTATTTTATTTGCTTAGTGTGGTGATATATGGTCACACATTCTGCCCTCAGTAATTATCTGATCTGGGAATGATTTGCATCTGTTGCACCTACCTGAACTCGTGACCTGAAGAGCCACACCTTTTGAATGAAAAAACTAAAAATGGAGCTTAATATACTTTATATTTTTTCTTATTTATCCTGTCTGAATTCTGTCATTAGTAGCAGTACCTTAAAACAATCTTGGGTGTGTTTTTCCCTCTCTTTAACTGTAAGTGCTGCAATCAATAACCACTCAAAGGCACTCTTGGTAATGTTGGTGTTGCACTTCCTCCTAATGGTCAGTAGATGGCGCCAAAACTCGCAAATAAGTAAACACACTTCAAAGAGAAAAGTGATTAAAACTTTCCGGAAAACCTCCCAAGTTCAATATTCTTTACTCTGGTGTCTGCTAACACACTTTTACTGATTTCAACACAAACTAACATTAAGTTTTATGAGGATGTTGTCCCTCTTCATATTGACTCACCCTCCAGCCTCTCAAATATGATGAAGGCCTGTCCCAGCTGGTAGCAGGGGTACAACACCTTCAGCACCTCCCCTCCTCCATTCCTGCCTGAGAGGAAATAAGCCTCCAGTTTTTCGACTATCCTGTCAGCTGGTAAAACCTCTGGCACCCCCAAAACCTCCACCATGTTCCTCCTGTTCTCCATCTGTGCGTCAATGCTGCAAACACTGAGATAGCAAAGAGAAAAATACTCACATTTTATTCTTGTTGTCATCCATATTTTTTAAGACAAGTAAAGGATATTAAAAAGTATTATAACATCATTCAAATGTTGATCGAAACTTGCAGAAAGTGCAATGGTTTAATCGAAAGTGAAAGTGATTCAGTTTCAGGTACGTTGTGACTCCTAATAAAAATGCACCGTTTCTAATTATTAAACATTAGACCCGTGCATTAAACGAGCAATCAGGACACTTTACGTAATTAAGTAGCAGCCTAATTGGTTGGTAATTAAGACAAACACTGAGTGATGAAACATATCCGCTGCATAAAAACACACTCACTAAACATAACCGTGTCAACTTATTTCCATTACAAGCGCACATATATACATATATATTGCAACAAATAAAGACTGAATCTACACATTATACATAACTTCAGTAATGTTGTTTACATACTTGACAACTGCTCAACTTCGTCTTTGACTTTCACGGTACTATGGTGCGCGAGGAAACTGGGAGTAAGTACGTCATGTCCGCTACAGTTATACAGATTATTCACACAAATACATAAAACTAAATATAAAGTTACATTTCACATTGACATGTTTTCAATGAGGAAAAAAAACTATTTATAGTAAGATTAGTTTAATAAGCCACAAAATGTATGCAGCTGGTTGAACTGAGACTTGCAATAAGGAAGTTAATGATCTGATTTAAAAGTTTGATAGATCCTTTTGATTTTTCTATTGTGTCGTTTTCTTTTAATCCATATATATCACAGTGGTGCTGCATATAATCTGAAGTTTGTTGACTGTAATAAACAATAAATACACACTGGTTTAATAATAGCCTAAAAGTAATTAAATAAATCTAAATGGCATAAAAATAAAAACTATAAATGCACATTTAAATATTCAGTCAGTATGTGTATGTCAATGTACAATAGTACAAAAGGTAAAGAGATTTGTTTCTTCAAAGTTTGATTTAAAATTAGGTGCAACATCTCCCTCATTTGGATCTTCACCAGTATTACATCTTTGATACAGAATAAAAATGACAAAAAAGGACAAGTAGGACATTTGCTGAGGACAAACTTCAGGTACCTCCAAGCACACAATCTAATGTTGTTCTATGATAATCCAGTGACAACATTAGTGTGTATGTATTTAAAGTTTTAACACCTGAAAAGCAGCCAATCAAGTCACAATCACAGCCTGTTTGTTTAGGATTAAGTTTATTTCATGTTTTTTTAAGGTCACTTTCCTCAAATGTTAAAAAATATTTTCACTAGTAACAGAAATGGTATTGTGATCACAAAAACCCAGACACAAATATTGTTCCATCTTTACGATTACAGAAGACACTTTTTTGTGACAGTTAACATCGTTATATCAAATGAAATATCTTTAAAACATTGTTTATTCTTCCTTTTAAACCTTTACACACAGTGGTGCAAACATATCAAAACTCATCTCCGACTTTCAGATTAACTCTGCAGAGAACAAAGACAATGAAGAAAAAGGAGAAACTTCAAGTAGTGTCTGGTTGAAAAATCTAAAGCACCATCAGACAGCCGTGGAGAAATATCTTCACCTGCATCAAACATCGTCCCACACGGTTACTGGATAACTCCTTTCATCAGGACCAGCTGGAAGGATTAACACACAAATAATTAAATAAATGAAGTTTAATTCATACAGCGGCTCTTGCAAATGTATCTTGATACAGAGATAATATATTACACAAAGAGATAGTCAGGAGATTCTGAGTGACAAAAATTACAAAACCAGCAGTTAAGTTAAAGATTCAGGTTTGATTAATGTTCAATCATTTGTGCTCTGTTTGCTGTTAAAACTGCAGCAAACGAAGCACAAAAAAACAGAGTGAGCAAAGATATCTTTAGTAAATATACCTGATTCATGTGAGCTCTAAAGACATCATCAAGCTTCTGCACTCGTCATTTCTCCACTCCTGTAATGTGAAAAGGTTTGAGTCAATGAATTATGGGTCAGTTCAAGAGCCATCAGTTCTGGTTTAAGTCCCAAGAAGACAATGTTGGAGGTTTACCTATAACCCTGCCGTGAAGAGCCACAGCAGGGCCTCAAACAGCCTCACATCTCTCTAGCAGACTCTACAGGAAAGGACAGAGCCACTGCAGGCTGAGCCTCGCTGGAAGTCTGCATAACTATCAACAAGATATACTTATATAGAGCAAAACCTGAGTTACATTCATACTTTTCGCACAGCATCAGACAACTTTAAACATCCATTTTGTTTTAAGTGTCAGAAGCAGGTCAAAAGTTAAGGAATTTAAGGATTTTCATCTAATATTCAAAACTCAGATAAAAAATGTGAATTATGTATTGGGATTGAAATTTGACTCAATCTTAACTAAAACATAACCAACAATTCAATGTAAAACTACTAAAAAGGTCCAAGTCAGTGATGAGGAATTTTAAATAAACATTCAGCAATTTTCAAGCTAACACAGTGATATGTTATTCTGTCTTTACAAACCTGGATTTTACAGCATTGTGTCAAACTCCAACATGACCAGCAGATGTCAGTCAGGTGGTCCAAGCAGGGCAGGCTTTGACTTCATCTCTTCAGTCCTGTAAAATGATATTTTGTTAAATGTCATGTGATTTTTACTAAATTTACCAAGTTCACCTCAAACATGATTAGCCATCAAGGGATGAGAGTTTGAAGACTTGCATTAAAACTTGATATGCAGCTTTGTAGTCTACATTAATAGTTTGAAGCAGATACTCTGTTGTATTCAGGTCTCTCGCAGAAAAAGAGATGTCAATGAGATTAACTGATTAAATAAAAAGGTAGTGAAACTGAACATATAAGTAGTGAAATCCGCCTTTTTTTCTCCTTTTTTTAAATGAAAACACTCATCTCTTAATGGCATGTGGTCTCTGTAGTTCATGAGTTAGTTTCTTGGTTCAAAAGAATTGTATTTCGAGTTCATTTTTAGAGATTGTGAAACAGCACATATTCAAATTAGTCACAAAACCCATTTAGATAGTTGAAGACAGTCTGTCTGAGGTTTACCTATAACCCTGCCGTGAAGAGCCACAGCAGGGCCTCAAACAAGCCTCATATCTCTCTAGCAGACTCTACAGGAAAGGACAGAGCCACTGCAGGCTGAGCCTCGCTGGAAGTCTGCATAACTAACAGTTTACTGATCAATAAGATATATAGAGCAAAACCTGAGTTTATTTATCTATCATCACAATGAGGCTGAAACTACGTAGGATTTCATTTTCAGACTCAATTAGTTTCTAAGTTTGAGAGCAGCCAAAAAAACCTCATAGAATGCATTCAGTAAAGATATAAAACTGAGAAATGTGTCATATCCAGAATCAATTAGTTGTCTTAATATGTTATTAATACTTTTAGCACAGCTCCAGACAACTGTAAACATCTATATTGTTATAAGTGTCAGGTAATAGGTTATGGAATTTAAGGATTTTCATCTAATATTCAAAGTCAGATATTAAAATGTGAATTATGTATTGTAACTGCAATTAGACTGAATCTTAACTGAAACATTAACAATTCAATGTAAAACTACTAAAAAGAGGTCCACGTCAGTGATGAGGAATTTTAAATAAACATTCAGCAATTGTCAGGCTAACAAAGTGATATGTTATTCAGTCTTTACAAATACAAACCTGGATTTTACAGCATTATGTCAAACTCCAACATGACCAGCAGATGTCAGTCAGGTGGTCCGAGCAGGGCAGGCTTTGACTTCATCTCTTCAGTCCTGTAAAATGATATTTTGTTAATGGTCATGTGATTTTTACTAAATTCACCTCAAACATGATGAGCCATCAAGGGATAAGAGTTTGAAGACTTGCATTAAAACATGATATGCAGCTTTGTAGTCTACATTAATAGTTTGAAGCAGATACTCTTTCACTCTGTTGTACTCAGGTCTTTTGCAGAGATGTCAATGAGATTAACTGATTAAATAAAAAGGTAGTCGTGCTATCTTTACCATTCAGTGTGACTCCCACTACTAACATTCAATTTGCCCCACATTGCCCAGCCCTAGCTCAATCAGAGCTGGACCAATTCACTTATTAGATCAATAGAAAAAAAATCTATTTTGATGCTCTAACAAATCGTCTTTGTGTTTGTCTTACATGACAGTAAACTGATCATTTATACTGTTGATTAGACATTTGAAGATGTTGCCATGAGTTTACGGAAATTACAACATGCATTTTCTTATATTTTATAGGTAAATGATCAAATCAAGGAAATAATTTGCAGATTAAACCATCATTACTTGCAGGCCTAGTTGAAACTGAACATATAAATAAGTGAAATCAGCTGTTTTTATCCTCTTTTAAAATGAAGAGACTCATCTCTTAATGGCACATGGTCTGCTGTTCATGAGGTAGCTTCTTGGTTAAAAAAAAATTTCCAATTCATTTTTAGAGATTATGAAACAGCACACACATTAAAATTAGTCTCAAAACCCATTTAGATGGTTGAAGACAGTCTGTCTGAGGTTTACCTATAACCCTGCCGTGAAGAGCCACAGCAGGGCCTCAAACAAGCCTCATATCTCTCTAGCAGACTCTACAGGAAAGGACAGAGCCACTGCAGGCTGAGCCTCGCTGGAAGTCTGCATAACTAACAGTTTACTGATCAACAAGATAGGTTGTACTCTATATAAGAGTGAGTTTATTTATCTATCACAATGAGGTTGAAACTACGTAGGATTTCATTTTCAGTCTCAACTAGTTTCTAAGTCTGAGAGCAGCCGAAAAAACTCAAAATACATTCAGTAAAGATATAAAACAGAAATTGGTCATATCCAGAATCAATTAGTTGTCTGTCTATATATATATACATATATATATATACACACATATACACACAATGCTTTAGCACAGCATCAGACAACTGTAAATGTCTATTATGTTTTAAGTGTTTAACTCAGATATTAAAAATGTGAATTATGTATTGGGATTGAAATTTGACTCAATCTTAACTAAAACATAACAATTCAATGTAAAACTACTAAAAAGGTCCAAGTCAGTGATGAGGAATTTTAAATGAACATTCAGCAATTTTCAAGCTAACAAAGTGATATGTTATTCTGTCTTTACAAACCTGGATTTTACAGCATTGTGTCAAACTCCAACATGACCAGCAGATGTCAGTCAGGTGGTCCGAGCAGGGCAGGCTTTGACTTCATCTCTTCAGTCCTGTAAAATGATATTTTGTTAATTGTCATGTGATTTTCACCTCAAACATGATGAGCCATCAAGGGATGAGAGTTTGAAGACTTGCATTAAAACATGATATGCAGCTTTGTAGTCTACATTAATAGTTTGACGCAGATACTCTTTTACTCTGTTGTACTCGGGTCTCTTGCAGAAAAAGAGATGTCAATGAGATTAACTGATTAAATAAAAAGGTAGTTGTGCTATCTTTACCATTCAGTGTGAATCCCACTAAATTAAATCAAGTAGACCTCTTCACGTGGATTAATTCCATGCAAACGACAACGATAGTCTGAATATTCTAACATTCAATTTGCCCCACGTTGCCAAGCCAAAGCTCAATCAGAGCTGGACCAATTCACTTAATAGATCAATGGAAAATCAGCAATTTTGATAATCTAACAAATCATTTTTGTGTTTGTCTTTCATGACAGTAAAGCAATAATTAAGTTTAGACTGTTGATCAGACATTTTTTACGAAATTACAACATGCATTTTCTCCATTTTCTTGTATTTTATAGATAAATGATCAAATCAAGGAAATAATTTGTAGATTAAGCGATCATCACTTGCAGGCCTAGTTGAAATTGAACATATAAGTAGTGAAATCAACTGTTTTAATCCTTTTTTTTCTTAAATTAAGAGACTCATCTCTTAAAGGCACATGGTCTGCTGTTCATGAGGTAGCTTCTTGGTTAAAAAAAAAAAATATTTCCAGTTCATTTTTAGAGATTATGAAACAGCACACACAAAATTAGTCTCAAAACCCATTTAGATAGTTGAAGACAGTCTGTCTGAGGTTTACCTATAACCCTGCCGTGAAGAGCCACAGCAGGGCCTCAAACAGCCTCATATCTCTCTAGCAGACTCTACAGGAAAGGACAGAGCCACCGCAGGCTGAGCCTCGCTGGAAGTCTGCACACAGCATTATAATAATATTAACTAACAGGACACTTTAGAGTTATAAAAAGGAAGTTTAACATGTTGTTTACACCATGCACCTTTATCTGTAACCAACACATTTACATGGGCTAGGAGAGCCTTTTCACATAAGAAGGAAAAACATGTGGACAGTCTCACCTTTCCATGCTGTTCCTGGGTGTTGGATACATTAATTCTTCAGTCTGTAAATGACAGAAAACAATAGTTAACGATTATTAGAAAACTCGAAAAATCGCCATTTTACCACAATGTGTCACTTGTAAAACATTTGATGAAGTTTTTAAAACTCTAAAGTTTATATTTGTACATAGATGGAGACAGATTTGATGCTCCTACCTCGTCGGTCAACCGTCGTCTGCTCGGTTTAACTACCGGATGTGACGTATATTAAATGTATCTACGGGGTCGCCCAGCAGGGGGCAGTGACGCACCGCTAATGACGGCCGAGTGTTTGAACTGAATCCTCTGTCTACTGATGGAGGATGTGAGGTTTGGATGAAAGTCCTGCTAAACCTGAATAAGCAGTGGCATGGACACAATGATAAAAAATATAATTACGATTTAGAAAAATGTTTAAAGCAAGTCAAATTACTACAGCAGCAAGAAAGCTTACTTTATAGCATTTAAAGTTACTGTTCAGTAGCCTACAGAGAGGAGAAAAGAGACAAAGCAGAGATGAGCAGAATTACAAATTTTATTTAAAAAGGGCTGAAAGATGATAAATAGGCAGCGTAAATACATATATTAATATGACAAAAGTTTGGCCTCCAATTCACTTGGATGAGATAGTAGGCCTATATATGAGCATATCCAGGCCTATATTCACGCTATATATAGCATGAGCAAACATATAGATTTATTGTTCTTAATTATTTTTTACTGACGCTCTTATATTTACACTTTGCTGCTGCAATAATGTACATTTCCCCAGCGTGGGACTAATAAAAGAATCTTATCTCATAAATGTACAGCACCAGTCAAAAGTTTGGACACACTTTCTCAGTTAAGTTAAGAAGTAGGTGTGTCCACATTTTGACTGGTAATAGGCTATATACATTTTTAATTTTTTTATTATTTAGTATTATTTTAGCCCATCAGTAGGGATGATTGGGAAAGTGGGAGGGTTATGGAGATTATGGGTGAATAGGACAGGGGCAAACAGTTTGCAGTAGTGGTACAGCATAATGTAATACAGTCCTTATATAGGCCTATGTGATAGTGATTCAAAAATAGGAAGGAAATCATTCAAAAACAGCCAGCTTCACTTCCTGATGCTGGTAATTTCACACGTGTTGCTGGCTTGAAAGTTTCAGTCCTAAAGTAGCCTAATTCATGAGGCATTTACTTATAATTTTATTAGCACAAAGTCATCATCTTTTCAATCATCCATCTTTTTTCAAAGTGACCTTTTTTCATATTGAAAAGTGTTTTTTTGGCTATGACTGACAGTTTCTATGTAGGAGGGCTTTTATAACCCAGTCGACAGCCGTTGGTGGTGGGTGTTGAGCGTCCTCCTCACTATGCTCGTGGTTGATGACTCAGACTGCATTGCCGTACAACAATACAGGCCATAGAGGAGCAGACTTCTCCTTGGCCGTCTGTCGTAGCCTGCACCACCAGTAGACGTCCAGGATGAATTTCAGCTTTGTTTTCCTGCAGTGATGCTGACCACTTGCCCAGCTGACATGATTAGCATACAGATAAAGGCCCAAAACTGACAATCTGTGTTTGTGTTTAGACTAAAACACAGGCTGTTCTACTTTTATCTGAATGCCTGAAGACACGAGACTAAAAGAAAATTTGTATATTTTGTATAAACAAAATTGGATCCAGGGAGAGATTTCAGCATCACTGCTCTGCTGAAGATATAAATAAGACAAAGCAGTTTTATCTTTTACCTGCTATCTCAGAAGTCTCCTCCAAACAATATTCTGCAGATTTATCATAATTTGATCTGTTTGAATAATCCTGTTTCTACCACGCTGCTGGATTACATCTGACAGTCTGTTTTGCTGCATGAACATGTCTGTACAGTACCAACAACAGCATCAATAGTCCCACCAGGCAACGCTCGAAATGATTTACCAGACTTGAACAATCAGATAATCACGTTCCAGCTTCTGGGCAGAGATCTTAAAATAGCTCAGTAACCAAAATGCTTTCCCAAAAATTTGTTTTGCTTTCATAATTAGATAAGATATCTCAATAAGATGGGACAGTAGGCACCACTGCCGCCATTGTGATCATGTCTGCAGAGGGAGTGTTGGAGGTTTTAGAGATCGTGATCAATGGTTGGGCGGTCACATTCTACAATAATTAATCAAAGCTGCATTAATCAATATATTTGTATAAACAGTGGATTAAATGAGTATGGGGTCAATAGGTTCAATCTGCAGTTCTCCTGAGCTCTATGAAGTTGTTTTAGCATCTTTCAGCTCTTTGTTTTGGTTTTATGATTCACAACTTTACTGTTTTGGTTCAGCCTCACTGTTTTCAGCAAGAAAGCTCCAATAAACACACTGTGAGCTACCTACCCAGCACCAAACAGAAAGTCAGTGACAAGCTAATAGGCATGATACAGCACATAGTTGTTATAGAGCCAGATATCTCCCTCAGGAGTTGTGGATACTAAACCAGAGATAAAGGAAATTAAATATAGGAGTTGCATTCGTCAGATGACCAGAAACACGACTCCAAATGAACGCTAATTTTGCTCTGTGACTGGCGGATGTGTAAATAGGCAAAGAAACAACGTTCATCACAAGACTTTATGTGGTAATAGTATGTTAATTGATTATTACTGCTTTAAATACAAATTTAAAAAGTTAGTTGAGCAGGAGGGATTATTCATGACCTTATTAAACGTCATTTGACAAAAAAAGGGTCAGTTTACCAGCTTTTTTCAGAGCTTTTAACTGCATTTCATGGTCTTTGTCAGCAGGTGGCGTTTCAACAAACTCATCCGCTTATGAAGACCATGAGATGTGGTTCAGTCACCAGAAAATGTCAATCAGGTGCTCGAATGAGCACTGAAAGAGATTTTCTTGCTGTAATCATTCCTCCTGTTCATGCAGGGTTGGGCAAAAAAGTATTTAAAGGTTACAAGTTAAAATGAGGTTTGCGATGTCTCAGTCAGTCAAATAAAGTGTATATCTTCCACAGTTATAGTCTTTTTAATGTCAAAGTATATCTTTGTCTCAACAAAGTGTTTTCTTGTACTTTGCAGAGGATTAATCATAACTGTAATGGTCACATATATATCTACTTGATTTGACTAATTTGGATGACTGAAGCTTCATATTAGCTGCAAATAATCTTTTAAGGACATTTTTGCACAGAGGGAGCACTCTGGAATGAAGATGAATGGCAAAAGACGTAAGAATGAATGAGGCAGACACCAGAGGATTAACCTGATCTTAGAAAGTTCAGTTGTAATCTACCTAAAGGCCTCCTAGCCAGAAGACAGTACATTGAACACTGCTCCAAATGTCGTCAGCACTCTCTGATTTGTTTAAAGATGACGCTCTAAGGATCACCTCAGGCAGAGAAGTGCACATAACAATTCCTCAATTAAAGACGTTTCTCAGAATCACTTCGAGGTCACATAATGACTTTCATTGCAGCTGTTGAGTGTGTTTAAATTCCCCGTTTTGTTTGGCTGCTGCACAATATACATGCAGTATATTTAACAAGCAGGTGGAAAAGTTTGTTTAACACTTCAGACTTAAGTGAGAGTTATGTAACTGGCATTAGACCATACTGGGTCGGCATGTGAATACTGCCTTTGTATGACTGTGAGCATGTGTAAGTGTGTTGTATCCTCCTGTCAGCTGATTTCTATCACAGAGCTGCAGGAGACGCCCCCCAGTCTGATTAAAGACACAGTGGTAGTTAATAGTAAATAGGGTTACAATCATTTGATTCTTGAACAAGCTGTCTTCTGTTTCAAATACTCCAGGTTAGGGTTAGGGTCAATAAAATGTAAGAAAATGGTGAAAAATGCCAATCACAAGTTCTCAGACCCCAAAGAGACATCTTGAAATTGTTTGTTTTGTTCAATAAGTGGTCCATTTTCAATTGACAGTGATATACAGCAGAAAAAATTAAGAAATCATCACATTTGAGAGGCTAGAACATGCAAATGTTGGTATTTTTGCTCAATAAATGCCATAATTGATTACTAAGCATACATACAATTAATATGTATGTTATTTATGTTTATATTTCATTAAACTTGTATTTTTCTTTTTCTTGTTTGATTTTTCTTTAATTCATATGTTGAAAAATATAATATGAACAGTTGGGCTGCTTTCTTAAACAGTAACAATAAATGGATGCCATGATGACCACTAATCTAATAATCTGCAAGATCTGTTTCCATTTTACTCTACTGAATTTAATTTTAACTGGCAGGGCCCCTTCTGTTTAAACTGTGTTTTGGGGCACTTACACATGCACCCAAAGTTCAGTTTGATCTGGATGCTGCATCGGTGACAGAGGCACTAGGAGAGGCGAGGTGCAGCTGAGGCTCCAGCTGGTTTACAATAGCTGCGAGCAACTCTTACGAAACACGCAATGATTTGAGAGGCTTTGTAATGTTGCCGTTTGAGGATAATTGAGGTTTGATTCAGACTTTGGGTTTAATGAGCACATAATCCTTTTCACCTGATCCCTGCCTGCCAGAATGAGGTGAAATTCTTCATTCCTCGTGGTCATGGGCCTCAAAGTCACGATTCTCTGGCGCTGTTAGTGTTAGTGTTAAAAGCACCACTGCAGCAATGCATTAATACTCCATTAAGTAAAAGTCCTGCTTATGAAAAAGTACAACATTTTAGCATCAAAATGTACTCAAAGTATTACAGTAAAAGTAGTGGTTTGGTCCCTCTGACTGATAGATTATTATATTTGACATCATTAGATTATTAATAGTGAAGCATCAGCGTTAGAGCAGCATGTTACTGTTGTAGCTGCTGGAGGTGGAGCTAGTTTACACTACTTTATATACAGTTAGCTAGTTTAGTCCAGTGGTTCCCAACCTAGGGGTGGGGCCCCTCCAAAGGGTTAGCAGATAAATGTGAGGGGTCGTGAGATGATTAATTGTGGAGGAAAGAGGAAAAAACTAAGTTCTGATACACAAATCTGTTTTGACTTTTTCTCTCTTTGATTTTTGGTGAAATATTGGAGTGTGTAAATGTAGTGAAGTGGAAATATCTTAAATTTGAATATTGTACAAGTATCTCAAAATTGTTATTAAGTACAGTACTTGAGTCAATGTAAGATTGAGTGAAAGTAAAAAGTTACTTTCCACCACCGGAGCATTGTCAGTGTTTGCATGCTGATATTAGCATTTAGCTCAGAGCACAGTAAAGTCTCAGAGGGCTGTTAGCATGGCTTTAGACTGTTCTTGTTGAATAATACAAAACAGCCTATTTAATTTGATCCATCTGTGGAACACTTGAAACCAAATAAGCTTTGGTGAAACTGAACTTTGGTGCATTCAAACAATTAGTGGCTGCAACATGAGTTGTATACCAATATGAGGGTCCGGCAGAGTTAAAGGGATCTTTTCACATTTCTATTAGTGCATTTACAAAAAAAACACGTGCGGACATACGGACACTTGGATACTTGAGCAGGGTGCATTTGCGTGTGCAGTTGTAATTTAGGAGATGGATCATACACTAAGAAGTTTTCCAGAACATGATTTTCCCACCATGCACTGTGAGTCAGCCTCTTAGTGCTGCACAACACCCGATGCAGGATGTTCTCTCCCTGCAACTCTGAGTCAGCTTCTCAGTATCCCACCCCTCCTCCTCCGGCTCCTCCTGTGTGTCATTACATCTCCACCCATCCATGTGCCCTTCCACTACCTTGCCTGCTTTAGCTATGTCTTTTTCTCTCAATGGCACTACGGAGGGATTAAATCCAAGTTATTTAAGGAGGGCAGATCCTTCTCTAATAGTCTTATCAAACGACACAGTGTACTGGCTTCATGACTCTGCAGTTACTCTCACCTAGGCTCTCTTCTTGGCGTCATATGTGTTCATTCCCTCTGGGAAATCTACATCATGAGTGAATAACACGCAGTCAGTGTTCTTTTGTAGGAGTCAGGATGCTTAAGTAACGTGTTCTGCACATGCGAGTCTCTGTGTCCTCAGCAGCATTACTCAGCGGGACACCTCACTTTGGCATCTGCATGCTGTGTTTGGATTTCACAACATACAGCTACTCATTATTGTTTGCAGTACAAGCGGATCGACATGTTTTGTTCCCGAGCGAACAAAGCAAGAACATGTTAGTATTTCACAATGTAAAGTAAAAGCATTAGTGATAAGAGTTTTTAGTTTTTTTTTATAATCAGCAACAGCAGTTTTATTGTAGCCTACTCAAACATCTTTCGCAATGGTTAAAGAGATTTCCTACCCTTAACGAGAGGTGATGATTGTTTTGTTCTCACATTTTATTGCACTTCTGGTCAGCTTTGTGAAATACAGGCCATAAAAATACCAGACACACGTCAAGTATTTACAATGAGAAATGAAGTGTTGTCATAGTTTTTTTCCAAACTCAGTCTTTGGGACGAATGGGATTCATGAGTTTTGTTTGTGTCACATGTAAGAGGAACACGGAGCGATGCTGACAGAACAGTGACTGATACGTCTGAGCATGTGGAAATATCCTGAGGTCACAGCAGGGCTTTTATCCACATGCAGTTGACACACTTAATCTGATCCATCTTGTGCTCTCACACACAGGCTCAGCTGATGGAAAAACACTCGGATACAAGCGTGTGGGGAAAAAAAGCTCTCTCTCCTCTGACATTTAACTTAATTCTGGGATTTAGACATAATTACGTGGGAAGAATATTGCTTCTGAATGCTGCTGCTTATAATCATAATGTGATGAGAGAAGGCTGCATCAAACCTAATTCTTCCGTTGGTTCACATATTCAGTAATCCTTGAATGAATTACGCTGATTGGGCAGTAAAAGCCTACATGTTCATACCTGTGATACCTCAGGCACAATTTGACAAATCTGCGGAAATGACACAATTAACTACAGTGTAAACACATACAAATCTACCCGATGGAGGCTTTACTGTGAGATTTTGCATATTGCTTATATAAGAACTGTAGCTTGTGTGTGTGAGTTATTTCCATGACTTACACAGTTTCTATACTAAGATTATGCCACATTCACGTTATGCTGTATGGGATGAACAGTGGAGATGGGACATTTTTCCATGTTAATGACTTGCCAGCAGTCTTGTATGATTGTATGATTACAGCTGTGGCTCAGGAGGTAAAACAGGTCGTCCACTAATCAGAAGATTGGCGATTCGGTTCCCGGCTCCTCCAGTCCATATTGTAAGATACAGAGCTCCAAATTACTCCTGAAGGTGTATGAATGGGTGAGTGAATGGGTAAATGTGGCTTGTGGTGTAAAAATACATTGAGTGGTCTGAAGACTATAAAGGCGCTATATAAATGCCAAGTCCATTTATCATTTACAGAGATGGTCATGTAAAGATTAAAACACTATGTATTCATTATATAACGATGGACACACGTTGTCTCCAACTCCACTGGAAAGTCCATTCTCATTTGTTTGTGCACTGCAGGCTTCAAGTTTCCACATTAAATTTGTTTGAGTTACACACTGGGCTAATATTGATTAACAAACTAGCAGTGATGTGACAAATCCTGCTTTTATGAGAACAGAAAAACTTTCCTCTTCAGCAGCAGACAAAACATCCTCTTATAGCGCCAAACTCATACAACTGAAGAAGAAGAAAAACACTTTTTTAGGACTTTAAAGTGAGTTAAAAGCAGAAATATTGGATAAACAATAATATGAGATTGTCTTTAAAACTAAATTACCATCCTTATCTAAAATAATGGAGTAAAAGACTTGAGTCCATGGCTGGATTTTAGTTATTATTTGTGCTTTATTATAAATGTCAGCAGAATTTTAAATTAGGTTTCCTTCCCTCCGGAAATGTACCTGGAGGGCTTGCTATTGGTTGTTAACATTTATTTTTTACTTTTTTGTTCCAGATTTAACACAACAAAAATGAATTTAGTCTGCATTATCACAGACATATTGGGTATTACATCCATGTTTTTCTAAATCTCCACTGGTGATAACTCAGGCCTTTGTGCTGGCCAGGATCTACACTTGAATCTCTTCCTATTTTGCTCTCATGCCCCTCATCAGAGCGCCAGCCACAAGAAACAAGAGCGAAGGAGCAGCAGCAGAAACACAGGAGCGGATCTGAAGCCTGATTTGATTGCTGCAGTGATTATCACCCCATCAGACAGGCAGTAATTATGAAGTAGATGTGAGGAGGCAGACAGAGGCAGGGGTCTGAGCACGAGCAGCTTGACAACAGGCCAGGTTAGAGGGAGGAGGTCCAGGACAGAACATGCTGAGCTGCTGCTGCGGCTCATAATTGGTTGTCTGTTTCTCGTCCTACCTGTGGGTGTTGTTCAAACCGAGGCCACAGTGACACTTCATCTCCTGCCAGGAGTCAATCTATCCAGCGTTTAATGGTGCCTGTGCAGGAACATTTTTTGATCTACACAAGGGCTCCAGCGAGAAAATCAATTAATAGTGACTAATGGCAACAGAGATGTTTTTTCCTCTCATGGATTTAATCCTTTTACACAACTTTTAGGGACAGTTGTGGGGCGGGCGGGTGGATGTTTTCACCAACTCTTCCCATGTCTGAATGCACCATTGACTTTTATCAGATTATCATCCTTGTTTACTCCTCTCTGCACAAAACAATGTCAGAGTACTTTAAGGACAGTTCAGTGCCCTGTTTATCATGTTCTTACTGTACATGAGTCCTGAAGATACTTTTGGTTGTACTAATATGATAGTTCCACATTTTTGGACTGTCTATCTCTCTAATATCTATAAAAAACAAGATAGATTCAAAGGATTTGATGCAGTGCACGAGTCGTACTTTAAGCTGCCCTTTTTGCATCTCTTGTCCTCGTGCTGCATCCTGCAGGATGTTTTGGTTTCTAAATGCAATTTGGTTTATGACCCACATTATAACAATATAACATAACAGTGTTTGTCAGGAAGAGAGCCATCACAGACTCATTTCCATCGTTGTTCCCGATCATTATACAATAAGTCCATTTTGCAGTCCTGTGACCGTATTCACACACATACTCTCAGAGACCTTCTAACTTGGCCTAAACATTTCTAGCCTAGGAGTGATTTAGGAAAATATTCAGAGCAAGGAAACTTTCACCTTAGTGAGGAGGTGTGTTTGACCCCGTTACTAAGTATAACTCATTCTTTTAAAAGGTGATGTAACACAGGCCAACTTGTGCAGCAGCCTATTCGCATGCTGATAATAATGGTAATATGTATTTGCTTACATTTATTTACCATGTTGATCACTTTGTACTTACTCTATCTGATATTAACAGGCAGAAAATGGCTCAGGTTTAATCAATTCCTGTGAATACTGGTCAGTCTACATAGCTACTAAATATTTTAGTGTTGTGATCACTTTCATTTCTGGCATTATAGCGTTATAGAGCTGGGGGGAAATGTGAGTGTATCTCTTATGAGATTGACCACAAACATTATCCCTGTACTATCTAATCTATGGCATTTCATTAACTTACAGTCTTTCAGCATTTGGATAATATTCCCTCACATATTTCCTTTTTGTTTTTCCACCATTTTCTCCTCTGCTTAAGAAACTCTTAAACTTCTTAAAAGTCCTCTCTGCTTCTAACAGTTTTTCACCTTAAGGGCTAAGATGCTCTGCAAATAACTTTGATCTTTTCCAGGATCACAGTCTTAACTGTACGAGGAATATTATACTAACATAACATTATACAAAGAAATTTCTTAGACTTTCATTGCTCGTAGCAAAACTTTGTTCTAGGAAGCTTTATGAATGCGGTCCCTGATTTTGAAGTTCAGTTCAGAAGACTTCAATTTTCCTGACACATTCATTGTGTTTCAATGAAGACAAGTAAAAACTAATTATGCTCTTTTTACTATGCTTGCCATGCCATGTTTAGTGTCATATAATAACATAAATCAGAATGTTAATGTTATACTGTTACTTAACAGTGTGATTGTGAAGCTTCAACTAACTGATGAATGATAACTGACAGAGAGTTGACCTCTACTCTGCAGGTTATCCTTGACTTCTAACCAAAGGGCAAAAGCACTATAAGACCAAAAAGCCAGGTGAGCAGCTTGTAACCATGGAAACACGTCGTCAAAAAGGTGGCAGTGTGTGGCCTCCCTCCTACTGATACAGTTGCTCATGTGCAGCCCAACACCCAAAAACAAAATCCCACAACAAACACATGCTTTAAACAACACACAGCTTTTTATCCACATTAGTGTGATGAGACCAACATAGGAAACAAACCACTGATGATGATTTTAGTCATGCTTAAAATATTGTACAGTTATGAAATGTTTTAATTATGATACAATATGATAAAATTTGATGGAGCGCTAATTGAGAACATTGCATTTTCTCATTTATATGTGGAAAACAGTCATAAGGTTAATTTAATACACGTTTTAAGTGGTTCTAATGATGTGAACCCGGGTCAACACAGTTGGAATTTTCCACAACAGGCTAATCAGCTGACTGCGGTCGATCAATGTGACCATCACAGTCCAGCATGCTCAGAAACTGTGATCCTCTGGCTACTTTCCACATCAGCGGGCTCAGTGATTAGAGCGCTCATTGAGAAAAGAGGGGCGATGCTGCAGGGATC
Organism: Scomber scombrus; assembly: GCF_963691925.1. Classification (NCBI taxonomy): domain Eukaryota; kingdom Metazoa; phylum Chordata; class Actinopteri; order Scombriformes; family Scombridae; genus Scomber; species Scomber scombrus. The sequence goes on from NC_084985.1 coordinate 9,970,518, forward strand.
TGCCTTTAAGTTCATTATCTGTAGCCCAAATCCCACAGGATCGTTTGCTAGTCTGAACTGAACAGTGTCCACCGCTCCTCCTCCTCCTCCTCCTCCTCCTCATCCCCCCTCCTGCCCACAGCCCAAGTTCATTTGGATGGTGGAAACAAAGTTCTGCTGCTGTCAGTAATTATGTCAGCTTTTTTTTCATCTTCTGGACTGGAGCTTTTGTTTATCTACTCTTTTTTGTCTTTGTCCCTGAAGGCTCTGACCAAACACTGACCTGCTGCTTTTGATCTGGAAATTCAAGCTTATTCTGCTGACTCATTTTAATTTGCTCCAGATTATCCATAAACATCAGCTACATGCTGCAAATGCAGAGAGTAAAAAGAAAGTTTTGCGACCTAGTTTTCTCACTTTATACCAATTTCTACCTTTACAAACTACACTGAAACTAATGATTATATTCATTCTTGATTAGTCTGCTAACTGTTTATTAACCCATTGTTTAATATGTAAAATGTTAGAAAATATTGAAGAATGACTACAGCTATTTCCAAGAGTTTTACCCAAAATACAGTATATAATTGCGATATTAAATGTACAATGATAAACACTACAAAGCAGTAAAGGTTCACATTTTAGAAGCTGGGACAAGTAGACATTTAGCATTTTTGCTGTTTTATATCATCATAAGAAATAGTGATGGGCATCCCTCAATGTTTTATGACATTTTATAGATTAAAGAATAGATTAATTTAAAAAAAAAAAATAGAAAAAATAGATTGATCAATAAGGGAAATAATGGTGAATTTCCATCATAATATCACCTAGACATCATTTAATTGCTTTTTTTGTCTAACCAAGTCGAAAATACAAAAATATTAAATTCTCAATAAAAATCAGGAAAATCAGCAAATCCTCTCATCTGAGTTGCTGGAACTACATTTGGAGTGATAAATGACAATGACATAATCAGTTACAAAGACGTTGATGAATTTTGTGAGAACTGATCGACTAACAAAAACACAGCTGTTCTCCAAAGTTGACAACTTGAAGATCTAAGTTTCCTCATTTGACAGCAACAGATCGAGATCGAGCTACGTGACCTTCAGTCAAGTTACGAGCAGAAAACAGTGGAGGGCTCAGATTAAATAACAAAAACAAGGTGGTGTCTCTTAGTGACTTTGTTCAGCAGGAGCCCGTCAGCAGCGGACGAGTAACAAATGCACATAACACCAGATGTCTGAAGCCATCCTGGGTGGCGGGCTGCTATAATTAGCCAGACACACTTGAGTCAGAGCCAAGGAAAAAGCATATCTGCAGGAGGCAAAGTCCAAATCACCAACAGTGCTGCTGGGAACTGCTTGGCTCACTTCTGATGTCTCTCAAGGAAACTCATGACATAAAAATACTCGAGGGACCGTCGTCCATGTTAAAAACACACACAGGCCCTGAAGTATCATCTCCACCTGTAACGGTCCCACATTAACAGCCTAGGTAACCTAAATTCAGAGTATCTCTTCACTGTTTATTGCATTAAGCTTGTTTGTACTGCGTAGAGATCGGCTTAAAATTCTGCACAGTACAGGCCATCCTTTCCCTAGGCACAGTTAGTACAAATCAGTACTTTAATCTCTTAAAGTTTGGTGTGTCTGGCTCTTTTTTTTTCTCCCCCTGATTTTAGCTTGTTTGTGTCTCTGCTCCCCCAGCTGTTGCTGAGATGTGGTGACAAGCGGGGAAAAAAACAGCATTTCAGGACAGATTGAAAATGATTTTAATCAAAATTGAGAAAACAGAATCAGAAAAGGAAAAGCAAATGCTATGATTGTGTGTGTGTGTGTGTGTGTGTGTGTGTGTGTGTGTGTGTGTGTGTGTGTGTGTGTGTGTGTGTGTGTGTGTGTGTGTGTGTGTGTGCGTGTGTGTGTGTGAGAGAGAGAGAGAGAGAGAGAGAGAGAGAGAGAGAGAGAGAGAGAGAGAGAGAGAGCGAACATATTGCTGAGTAAGTCTTTGTTAAAAAAAAAGGAAAAAAATATGCATAAGCCCTGAACACTGCTTCATAACTATTATTAGACACTGAGATCATCTGTGAGATGAAACCAGATGGTTTTACTGCTGATGCTGCAGTTAGTAAAGATAAAACTGCACCTCAAAGGCCTGAAAGTATTATTTTTCCAATATGTGATGTCTCTGGATAAAAATGAAAAATGTAAATGCAGTTTAGTTCAGTGGGGAAAGACGCCACATATTAACAACAACACAGATGCTGAATTTAATAAACAGACTTTAAGCTGTAAAATCGATTGATGAATAAATAGCAGAGATCACAGAGAGACACAGACACCTGGACACTCGTGTCAGTAGCAGACAAATCACGGTGAAATCATAAGATTACATCTGAAAAATTGAAAGTCAGAATAACCATTTTCCTGCTCGAGCTGATGGCTTCATTTAAAATAGGACAGATGTTAGACATTCTCGTACAAAAATTCTTAAAAAACACCTAAAAACTGTAACACAGAGAAAATTCAAAACATGTTAACTCTTACATACTGTTCAGGGTGAAATTAGACCCTTTTCCTTTTCCTTTTCTTTTTTTTTTTTTTTTTTTTACAATTAAGAGCTATAAAAACACCATATACACATTTCTTTTAGCTGGACTTTTCATGATGTGACTCACAGTACACAAAAAAGAAATAATCATTTTTTGAAATTTTGTGCAACTGACACACAATTTTTCAATATGCAAATGTGCAAATTTGTTCTGTGTTTATTAAAAAAATATAAAATTACCATTAAAACATGTTGTATTCATCATATTCTATAAAATGTTCTCCTGGATCATAAAATGATGATTGTAAATGTCTTTTTCCCCCTGACAGCTTCATTACGGATTAATCAAACATTTAATAATGACTGATGATGAATTTATGAATGTAGTGTAGAGACTAATTATGAGTCAGAATATTAACAGTATGTAAGAGTTAAGTGTATGTGGGTTTTTTTAAGCATTACATGTCACTATGATGTCCTCACTAGTAGGAAGTATGGAGGTAACTTTGCAAACGCTGACCATGTTTAACTCATGAGACATCGTAGTATAAACAGTATAAAAATAGCAGAAAATCACAAAAAGAATGATGTGTCTCCTTAAATAAAAGTTGAATAGGACTATAATGTCACCCTAGTGGCCTGATTAGGGTTTAAGGTACTGACCATGAAATTGCAACATCATCCTTATCCATATGTATCCTGCATATCAGGGTATTACTGCATTGTTTATCTTGGTTAGTTAAACATCCTATGATGGAGAGCATGATATCAAATAAAGATAGTTATGCACAAAAAAAGAGAAAAAACTGCAAGTCCCCAGTTTGAGTCTATTTTGGGACTTTTACCGTATGTCATCCTCATGTGTCTGAAGGTCATGCTCAAGTGTTGAGGTAACAACAGCTGGATGACTGGTGGTGAGTCAACTCTGTGGAGTTGTTGAAGTCACATGTAATTCATTAGTCCTCATCGTTAAGAATCCCATGAGTCCAAGTGTGAATGGGTGTTAGTAATGATGCTTTTCCACTTTGACATTGACGACTTCCTTCATTCTTCTTTTAAAACACTTATCTTTCCAAATTCTGTCATTCTCCATCTATTTTCAGTCAGTTCAGCACTCTCTCCACTAACAGCATGAAATGATAACCAATCTGAAACTAAACATCTTCAGTATCTTCTCCACTAATCTGAACATAATATCGTCATGGTGTAAAACATATTTCCTGTTTTTTCTCGCACGAGGCAGATATTTAATTCATTTCAACCCAGTTATCATCCACCTTGTGCTTACACCCCTGAAGTCCCTCCCACATGTTATTCACGTTTTTGATTTCTTTAAAGTTTTATTTCTCTCTTTTTAAATGTCTAATGCCAACTTTCTCTCTTTAATGCATTTTCTGGATTCTGTAAAGCACTTTGAGACCGCTTGTGTATGAAGGCTGTTGCATAAATACATTCGCTTTGAAGCCATCTCGTGTATGAAATGTGCTGCAGAAATACATTTGCTTTGCCTTCACCAAATTTCTGGAGGCTGTTCTCATAATAGAGAGTAGTTTTGTTTGGCATGTTCTGACGATTTGATGCATCTTAGTTCACTGAATAATGGGTCCTGTCAGTCAAAGTGTGCAGCAGAAGTTGCTAACCTTATAAACCCTTTTCCCTTTTCCTGTACCTTTCAGGAACATTGGATGCTTCAATGAAACACACACCTACATGACCTGAGATTAAACCTGCTGTTGCCGCCTGTCTATCCTCCTCTTCATCCATTCATCATCTTGTTCATTCATGAAGTCAGATTAAGTGCGCGGGCCGCCTATTAAATCCCTTTGTGCACTATTCCCACCAACCCCCCATCCCTTCATGTATCCACACTACATTTGCTGTCTAAGCTTAATGCTTCATGGTCGAGGAGATTGCAGGGTTTTTTTTCCTTTTTTCCTCTGAATGATGGAAACTTTTGTTTGTTTTCACCTATTTGATATAGAATTTAAAATTCTTACTTAACCATATATTAAATGTATATAGCAACAAGCATATATTTAATGGCTGTTGTATACTTAAATCTCTTTACTGGCTCCCTGTTGCATAAAGGATCCAGTTTAAACGCCTCATTCTCAAAGAGGACTGCACTGTCAAGCTTCTGCACAAGTAGATGATTTACAGCTCGCTGTCTTAGGTCAAATATGCTAAACCTGCTGTCTGTCCCACACACCCGTCTTAAAACCTGTGATGATGAAGGTTTTGAGGTCATGGAAGCGAAACTATGTAGTGCTCTGCTCACACCTTCACAGGCTGCTGATTCTGTGGAAAAAGCAGCTAAAGACACACCTGTTCAGACAGGCGTTTGTGTAACCAGTACGAACTGGGTCAACATTTTTATGTTTTTACTTTATGTATTACATGTTTTAGTGTGTTAGTTTTGTTTTAGTGCACTTCTTAATCATGTGTCTTGGGTGTTCACTTCATCTATTTCGTTGTTTTATGCCTTGTAAAGCACTTTGTGACTAATGTGTATGATATGCGCTACACAAATAAATAAGTAAGATAATGTGATGTTGCAGTCTGCTTGTCTGCTCTCAAAGGTCAAAGGTCAGGCTCTCTTCAGCAGTACAGAGGCATGAACGCAGGTCGTGAGACTGGTTGATCACAGTGGCTCCCTGTGGCCAAAGGTCAACTGATGAAATAACATCAAGTTTATTTTCTTGCTCAACATCACGCTGAAGAAAACCAATTCTCTGCTTGTTAAACGGCGCTTATTTGCGTCATCTTAGTGGTCTCATGGGTCAGCATTAAGGTAAATAAAGCACTTAAAGGTTAAGGGCAGGGCGCCTGCCAAATACATGTAGTGTTATATAATTCTCATCGGATATTAGCCTAATTCCCCTCATGTGGCTCCATACAGGAATGCAGCAGGAGAAGTGTGTAAACATATACAGAAAGAGAAGGGGGGGGATAATGTGGGAGAGAGAGGTCCGCAATGCTGGCAGGTCATAAAAATGCATACCTCTCCTGTGTCTCGGCCTCTGTCATATGATTCTGTAACGTAAGTAGTCGGCTCATGTCTGCAGTCCGCACCAGTGATCACTCATTCTCTGGTTCTCATGATTCAGCTCAGCGGCCCACCGCTCTCACGATCTCACTGTTGAAGGGTCTGGTTGAGGCACGAGGGGCTCAGTGATCGCTCGCTCGTGTTATAGACTCAACGTGTCAAAACAAAACGTTGGCATTGTACGTTTCTGCAAATCATATGGATATGTTGACTATCTACTTTTCAATGTTGGGCCATTATCAGTTGAATAATGATGCTTCATGACATGACAGCACTTTGGTTAAGGTCTGGTTAGGTTTAGGCACAAAAACCACTTGGTTAAGGTTAGGGAAAGATCATGGTTTGAGTTAATATAAAAAATAAAAAATAAAAAATAAAACAAAGAAAAACATTTGAAAATGTCCTGATGTCTCTGATTTTGTCGGTTGAAACGTGAACCAGGCACTAGAGTCGAGGTGGTCTCGATCAGTACTCTCTGTTGCTTTGATGCTTTCCAGCTTTCCATTGCCTAAATATCTAGCCAACCACCTGACCCCTCCTCCTCCCGATAAGAAAGTCAGCTGAATCAAGTAAAAAATAAATAAATTATATATATATATATATATATATATATATATATATATATATATATATATATATATATATATCGCTTTTCTAGTCTTCCAACCACTGAAATTGCTTTACACTACATGTCACATTCACCAACCTGCTCATCAAGGGGAAGCTAACATTCACACACACACATTCATAAAATGTTGGCACAGTCATTGGGAGCAATTTGGGGTTATGTATGTCACCCAAGCACACATCAACATGATGACTGGAGGAGCCAGGAATCCAATGACTGATCTTCTGATTAGTGGACGACCTTTTCAGATTTTGTGCAGATCCCAAAACGATTTATACTTAACTTTTTTCCACATATACAGTAGCACTCCTTAAAACCTGTAAACAGATTAGGATGTGTAAAATCAGCAGAGTTCCGCTTTAACTGGAACATATATGTGTGACTGGAGAAAGTCTGGTACATGCATGTTTTATCTGACAGTTAGTAACAGTAATTAACATCTTTATTACTCTGTGTGTTTCAGTTGTCTGTAACCAGACACTCTACCTCAGGCTTAGATATTAATGACTGCAAGATGTAGAGCAGATGTGAATCAGCTCTGATTGTACCAGACACTTTGTCCCTGTATGCTTTTCACATGTACTCACACACTCAGCAATAATTTAATACATTTACACTTTGAGGTTCAGTCTGCACCCATGGGTCGCTGCCTAGATGGCATTTCATGTGTCCAAATAGCCGGGTCACTTGTTGCCTGTAAAAGTTGAGTTTCCAAGAACAAACTCTATCATGCTCCGTCCTGCTGTGTCGGGCCGGTGCCAGAACCTGGAGCGGTGATGTCCTAGCAGTCAAATCAAGTGGATCTGAGGCATCAGTTTGCAGGAAGAGATTTTCAAAGTACCTAGAAAGATGCAAGATGTTCTTTTATCCCAAAGTGAGCATGCACACAGCAGACTTCAAAGGCTGTGGAGCATCAGGCAGTGAAAGCAGAGGCCGGCACTGCACCCTTTGATCTCTGATGTGGTTCAATGAACCAGCTGCTGTCTGTGGAAGCACAAGAAGAAGCCACTCGCATCTCCACTTCCTTCCCTGGTTGAATTAGGCGTGCTGCTATTATCAGGGTCAGAGAGGCGGGAAAGAAAGGAAGGAAGACAGGAAGACAGGAAGGAGTTTAGGTTCATCTGCTCACTTTGAAAAGTGTATCAATGTCACAGACAGGGGAGCCAGACGCTGCCAGCTGAGTCTGGAGGTCAAGTCTCTGTGCTGTCTGATTAATAATAAATCATATTAGCTCATGTTGCATATTTATCAAGGTGGTAAAAGGGAGATTTTGGACTTAAGTGAAAGACAAAAGTAATAGTGCTCCACTTTACTTCTACTTGCAAACTAAAGTACTTAAAACATATTTGTCTAATTACCTAACAAGTTAAATGGTTATAAATGTAAGGGAGCTAGTTAAGAGTAGATCCTAGATGGCTGCATCATAATTGATCATGATGTAGGTACATTAGCTTAAGTATAATTTAGAATAGGTTCATTTATATATTGTTGTATGGTTGCATTTGGACATTTGACAGGAGGTTACAGCAAGAATAAAACTGGCTTTAATTGTATTTGCAATCTGTGGATGTTTTATTGTCTGCACTTCTCAATGTGGCACTACATTCTCTTTATATCTCTAATAAACATCATCTATCAGCAGCAGAACTTCCTTTCTGCTCCAGTTTGGTTTTCATTAAGTCTCCATTTCAGCCAATTTCCTATCATTTCATCCCTTTGTCAGTATTAATTTCAGCTTTTAACCAATACTGGCGATATTAATGATTTCATACAAATTAAATGACATTGTTTAAGAATAAAAATTAGATACTGGTATGTTTTTTCACTGTAATATACTGTATAAGTAAATTATAAGGATTTGATTTAAATCATTGAACAATGGGGCAGGTGTAGAGTAAATGCTACTCTCTGATTGGCTGTTACTGTTCATGTAATCAATCACTTGGGAGAGCTGCTCTTAAAGGTTACCCTTACACTTTGGAACTAGACGCAAGTTATGTGATAAATGTCTTCATCTTCACTTCCAGCTAAGAAATGCTTCTTTTTTTTTTACTCCTAGAGTGGATTTTTATATTATTCTTAAGTGCGATTCTTAGAGGGTCTGGACAGTCTCCTGAGACACTAGACGGAGGTGTCATCATCAGGTCAACATGTTCTACCCCTGTACGAACACTTTGTCCTACATATCTGCCAAAACGATATTAGATATTGCTACTATTGTCGCCGTTCATGCAAGAAGTGCCAACGAGTGTCGTGTTCCAGCTGGAGAAAGATTAACGTCGAGTCATTCATTCAGCTCAGGTCAGGCCTGCAGATAAACTTAGATTGGCCACGCATATGTTAAAGAGGATTAGGCCTGTGGTGTGATTCTGGTGTGCTTTAGTTTCACTTATAAAACAGCTACCACAAAAAGACAAAAACAGTAACGCTTTAAAAACAGTACGGAATGTTATCTATGCAGTTATTTTTAATTTATGCATAAAGCGTGGAGATGTCTTTCAGAAGTGAGCAAAAACACCCGTTACTTTCTCCCACATGCTTCGCTTTGTCTGCACAGCAGCATCAAAGCCAGCTGGGGTGAGGCAGATGATCAACTTGGTTGTTGCCTGTTGCGTCAAAGTGGTGTCACAGAGCTATTTTTAAATGTCATTGAAAGGCCATGATCACTGTAAAAGAGAGGGCGGAAGAATGCACAGTTAAATTAAGCATGACTTATTTTAAATCCCCTGCCTGGTATCGACATATAATGTTTTGACGACAGAGGAAAAAAACGTTGCTTTGGGGACTCTGACAGCAGCATTGTCCTCATGTTTATGCAAAACCTTTTTTTTTTTGTGTCAGAACCGGGAGGCAGTGACACAAATGAGATGCACATAGTTAAATCGGTGCACCATCTTGGCCTAAATAAAGCCACTTGCACTCACTGCAGCGATTCTGCAGTCACGCACTATATGAGGAGACAAACACAATAAGTGCTAATAAAATTCTGAATTATGAATCAATATTTTCTTGATAACATCACTATCACACGCACCGCGGTGACCCACTTCCACCTGTGTCTATAAAACAAGACAAAAAGAAAGCTGTTCTCTCCAGGGAAGGCACAGAGTGGAAAATTCCTCCTTCAGTGGCCAAACAAACAGCGTGGGGCCCAAAAGATGCCTGGACAAACTTGGCATTGTTCAGAAGAATAACCGCCTTATCTGAGGAATCCCTACGCTTTGGGGAAGCAGAGGGAGTTGCAAAAGCATTTTCTCGTCGTAAAAACATGACATTCCTCTGAGATAGAGAGAGAATGTTTATTGGGACACACATCAAGGTGTCCAAATGGTCAATAATAAGAAATCTGTATCTTTCCTATAGGCTGATAGCACCCAGTGCCCTCTACAAATGTTTAACAAAGAGTGAAGGACAAACGTGAAGCAGTTGTGTAATGCAGTTTGCAGGATAGAGCTGCGATTAACCCCTCAACCTCTTGGCTTCACAGCAAGCTGTTGTCATTTTCCTTCAACTTCATCTTTGACCTTGTAAGTAAATCTCGTGATGATCCGCAGGAAAAATTTCACCTGAGGGTCAATCCAGCACGTCTGGTTATGTTCCCTTCAAAGTCCCGTGATGACGTCGCAGTAAATGCTTCAACTGCTGCACAAACATCATAAACTTTAAGACTTTCAATTGAAGTTTTCTACCTTGACCTGTTTGTTCATGTTTGGTCAACAAGAAGCACCTCGCCTTGTTGTAAATAACATGATGGCAGTGTGCTTTGTTTGCTGTCATCTTATTGGGATGATTTTGGTCTTTTTTCCTGCCAAGTATACCCTAAATAATTAGTTTAACAAAGTTTAACAAAAGTTAATATACTGTCTGATATTAGATCTTAACTTCGACACATAGCATAAACAATCCATTTCGATGATACTGTGATGATACTGAGAAACTTAAAGTCCAACTGAAATAACATTTAATCATCTCTCTGTAGTCAAAGATGTGTTTGATTGACATTATCTAGCAGGCTAACAGTGTCACACCATACAGAACAGAGACAAAGTAAATAAACTGCTGAAGCTACCAGACAAGGACAGACGGTGTATCCTTAACGGGGATTTTGAAGATCAATGACCAAATTAGTGTCTAATGGGTCAGAAGTGACAGTTAAAATGTCTATTTACATGCTGTTCAATGTGCTGCAGCTGACCTTTAGCTATCCCGCCTGCTAACCAAGGTTAGCTGTGCACTTTTCCCTGATAAATGTTTGTTTAGTTGCTTGTTCAACAAGTTAAGGAGCAGGACAAGACGTGTGTAAATGTTTGTACGGTTGATGAGAAGGAGACTTTTTTTACTTGTGTTGTGTAGCAGGATGCAGTCAGGCTCGGTGTGACAACCTCCTCTGCCTACAATAGAACAACAAGTCATCGCTTTATTCAAGATCTGATTTGCTGTATCAAAATAAGGTCTCCAGCTATGTAAGCGTAAGAGGAGCAGTATGTAATTGAAATAATGTTAAACTAGAAGGTGCAAAAATATAAATTTCTCCCTTTTGGTGTCAGATTTTTCCCCAAAGGTGAACAGATATGCAGATATGTTGATGTAGCACACACAAAAAGACAATTTAATTTCAGGTGGACATAAAAACATGACAAAGTTCAACAAATTCAACAGTACATTTTAAACAGTAAACTTCACTTAGAATTAAATTAGTATCAAGAGCATCTATTAACAAAATGCTGAGATAAGAAATATATCTTGACTTTTAATGCAGTGACTTTTAACAATTTTTTCGAACCTGCATCTGCCGTAGCAACAAGAGGAGAAACTTCTTCATTTGCACTGCTTCAATTTCTTTTTTTTTAACTATTTTCAAGCTTTAACCAGCAGAGTCACCAGCCTTTGAATTCACATCTGACTGTGACCATGTAAAGGAATAACATATCTATGACTTACTGCTAACACTTCACCAATATATTGTAAACCAATTGTGGCGGAGGTGCCATTTGTTCAAGCGCCACAAGCAGAATAAGCAGTTATACATCAATAAGTGACAATGGTTACAGAAAGAAGACCGAACACTTAGAAGATATTTATTGATGGAGAGCATGTCAGAGCATTTGTCCCACAATATCATACAGGACATTGATGATTCAATTACTCTGCTGCTGCTGTTACATAAGCAGGAACAAGGAACATGAGCGGCAGAAGAGACAGGGGTGAGATGCCAAGCAGTTCCTCTCCAGCGTTCATTTAGGACAAATTAAACCCAAATTGGCAAAGATTTAATCAAGTATTTCTGCAACACGTGGTCCCTGTGTGTGTCTGCATCTGGAGTGTGTCATCTTGGCACCAGATGGGCCACAAACGGCACACAGTGGAGCACGGCACCGAGCAAAATCAGGAGTTATAAAACAAAGTGGTGCCATTTTGGATATGGGCTACAAAGACTACAAAATACACACGAACTATAACAAATGCCATTTAAAATTCCTGCAGCAACTGATCTTTGTGAGGCAAGAAAATAACAGTGCATAGTCACGCAATATTTTCCATATTTCTCTCCATTTTTCTGTGACATATGGCAAAGACGACCAAGACTCACAATTCAACTTAACAAAGTCAGACAGGACAGGCTGCTCGCTGAGGTTGGATTGGTTTGGAGGTTGTGTAACGGGGACATGAGATGGTATCTGACACAGAGCGGCATAGCTGCAGTTGCCTTAGGATGATGTTCCCTCTTTCATAACACTTTAAATTCTTAATCCTCCATCAGATTAAGCCCTCCGCAACTGAGTCTAAGTTTTACCTCCCGCACACCTGCCCCGTCTGGCTCCAGTTGAGCCCCCCCACCTCGTATTTAGGTCAGAACATGACACTGCCGATTAAAATACTGTGACAGAGGAGCAATAAAAAAAAAAGCTAAAGTGGTTATCTCTCTTTTTCTCTCTCTCTGCCTATGTGCATTGTCATCCTGCAGAATGAACCATTTTGTTCTCTGAATAAACATTTTCTTGCATGTGGCTCTCAATCTGACAGAAAACTTGAGTAGAAATAGTTCAGTTCCAACTTAATTTACTTGAACTACATGTAAATGAAGTCACGAGCTAAGCTGCAATGAGATCAGACAGTGATCAGTGACTAACACTAGTTATAGTAATAGCAGTTACAACCTTAGTTCTCATGCTGCTGACACAATAAACATGTCATTGTAGACCTTGTCTGTATAAAAATAAGACCATCTTTCTGATATCGTACTGAGAGATCAGATATTCTGGTGGATAAAAAACGTTGTTTCTGAACATTTAACTCCTAAATTCCCTATTTACATCTTTGCACCTTGCAAAAAACATTTATTAAGATGTTTGCAGCTAAATAAATAAATAAAACATCTAAATAAACAGGCGATTCATTTGTTTCAGGGTGAAAAAGCAGATTAATTTTCAGATTAAGTCTCAAGGTTTGGTGCTAACCCTGTTGTCTGACCTGTGAGAGTCTTCAAAAGCCGAGTTTGCAGTTGTCTTTTTCCATCAGGGTGTTTTAACAAAAAATCACCGTAATTCAATAATATTACCCATCTAATACAGAATACTGGAAGGTAAAAAGACAAAGAAATATGTCCTAATATTATTTGATATAAGCCAATTTAGTCAGCAGTGGGTGGAAGATTCAATATAAATCTTGTTTTCTGGTTTGTTACCGTGGTAACAGAGGTCGCTATGGATTAAATTTAGTGTTTTGAGGTGAAGATATCTAATAAAAAATATACTGAGGACCTTTTCAATAGTCTTTATGAGCGACTGCACACAGCTTTATTGCTCGAGGGGAAGTAATCTCTATCATTAAGATTTCAGACAAATTAAAAGTAAGACATTTTAGACGAGTTTATCTCCTTCCACTTTATTGCCTAATGGAGAATATCTAAATCAGACTCTGACTTGTCTCAGTTCACATCTTTCACCTCTCAGAGTACAGCCAGACCGAGGCTGACAAGCAGGGCTGACACCTCCCACCTTTTGCAGTTTTAGCTTTGAAACTGGATTAAATCAGGGAATGAACTCCATCTGATTCGAGTTTCATTTCAGCAGAAAACATCAAAGGCTGCAGTTCATATTAACTTACAACAAATACTCGGTATAATAATGTTAGCATGGCACAGTTTGTCACCACTTAGAGAGTTATTTAGATTTTCCCTTCCATACCACACCACTGTACCTCAGCACCAGTAATCCCATCATGTCTTATGAGAGGGATTTACCACTTTTCATAGGAAACAAATGGAAGGAGGTGGCTTCAATGAGCTCAACACAATCTATGGACCGCTACTGCTCAGACAGGCATTATTACTTGAAAAAGACTTAAAACATAATTATATCACCTTATAATAAATCATTATATCAACACTTCATCAAAGTGCACATAAGACAGAAGTAGTGACGCATTACTGGGATAAGTAACAGTACTATATGTTAACTACTAAAGTTCAAATTGTAATACTGAAAAAAAGTCCCCATACTACTTACCATATTACTTCCAGACGCTGCATACGAGTCCTTTTTAGTTAGGTTGATGAAGTTAGGTTGTATAACAACTGTATAACTTTCAAATAAACACTGTTCCCATCAGGATGAAAAAGGATAGAGAGATTACGGATAATACAATAAACATGTACAGTTTTATTTAATGGCCATGAATAATAAAAATCTACATGAATAATAAAAATGCCTTCTTAACTCTCTGCAACCAATCTGACGTGGAACATCCTGTGAGAACACTTTGTAATGCATGCATTGTAAATCAGTGTACAGTGTATCTGGTGTATTATCTCTTGAAAATAAAACAGGAAAAAAGCAGTAAAATTATACCTGTATAACTCTAAAATGTATCTAAGATCAATTAATTCCTGCAAAACCTATAAAATTTAGAAGAAAACGATCTCAGTTGAGGCTACCAAACTGACAGAACTGACAGGCTTACTGAGATCTTTTGTATCTTCATTTTTCATCTGGTATTACATGACTTCTGTAGTTCAAATTAAAAAGAAAACCCCTCAAAATCCAGCATCATGCAGCAGAGACTCTTGGGCTTTAATCTTTTTAAAAGTTAAAAACCTCAATTAAAAGACCCTCCGTGGGATTAAGAAGAGAAGAGGGAGAGAGGGTGGGGAGATGACTGAGACCAGGATTTTTATTAATCACATTTTTTACACAACATGCCACATAAAGGGTCGCTCTTTTTATACTTGTCTTTTCACTTTATTCTGATGCTGTTTGCCCATTTACCTCATTCCTGTAGTTTATGTTTGCCCTTCACATCACACAGAGGATTAAACCCACTGTGCCTTCTCCTCCAGTCTCACAGTGGGCCAATTATATGCTGTCAATATGTGCATCAGCCCACACCAGTGCTTTGAGCTAATGTACAATTAGAAGGGCAGCAGTAAGTCTTCCCAGCTGACCTTCATGAACACTATAAGTATTATCAAACTGTTAGGTAAGATGATGCATTTTTAGCTTAAAATAATATGATAATAAAACAACCAATTTGTTTATGGCTTCATCATATTCAAATTAAGATTATTTTTGGAGTACTTGATGAATTATTTGGTTTATAAATTGTCAGAAAAAACTGCCCATGAAAAGTTCCTGTATGTGATATCCTGGAGATTTCCTTAAAGTATAAAATCAGAAGATCTCGCATGGAGTTCAGGACACATTATGATGTTACTGTTTTCTAGTATTTAGAAAAGCACAGGCGGCCAATTACCCTTGTATTGTTGTGCCTTGTTAAGGATTTAAATAATTAAAGAAGGCACAAAAGCTGTGCAAGTCGTGCATAAATTAACCAAAGATAAAGACACTGCGGACATTACGCACAAACCTCCTGCGGTATGATGCCAGTTATTTAATCAACTGAAAATAAAGGAGTTTATACACTCTGCATGCCACTGCTAATAATAGGAGTGGTGCTATTCAGTGTCAATTTAAAACAATTCAGACTGAGCCTTAAAGGAATTAAGATGGGCATTTAAATCTACATGTGAATGTAAAATGAATGAACATGAAGGTTTTGGGGGATTTTGGAGAGCTCTCAGTGTAAATTCTTCTGAATGATTTGCCAGCAGTCATTAAAAAATATCTAATTTGCTAAAAATATTGAGGAAAATAATAAAAAATGATGCTTCCAGGGTCACGTCAAGGATCTGTGCTGGGAAAGAAACGTCTCCTCTTTTCATATTAGCTGTATGACTTTGCACTGTTCCTTCAGTCAAGCTGCAGCAGCATTAACCCAGATAAAGACCAGCACCAGTTTGGTTGACAAAAAGCTCGCCTCTTATGCAACCGCGTCATCTGAGTGGGGCAACGTCACCCGCGGCCTGATCCTCCCTTTGCATGCAGAGTCGGAAAAGAATGCAAAGAAAGAAAATACAAGAACATCACAGACACGTAAAGAAAAGAAAATCACTGGAGGTTATGTAGATGTAAAAGCCACTGCATTCATTGACTGCAGCTCCTCGGGAAATATGAGGGCAGCATCTGAGGTCAAGTGCTCAGGCAGCCGTGCAGCTAAAGAGCTTTCATCGTTCACAAGGATTTGTGTTTCTGTGCGCTGGCCTTGTGGTTTATGTAAGACAAAGACTGGCAATCAAGCCGAATGACGTCAGTCGTCTTTGGTAGATGAAGAGTCACTTTAATAGAAGACAGTGGGGGAAAATTAAAGAACAAAAAGTAATCAAGAGACTCAAAGTCCAGTTTAATAGGCTTAGATGATTCAACTACATAATCATGTGTTATACATAATATTGGTCATATAACCACTATATATATCTGCATTATTTTGTCTCCAGTTCTTCTTTTATTCTTCCTTCTTTCTTAGAATAAAGTTAGTGGTTAAATTACACTTTTACATAATTCAGTAACGCTCCTCTTTCACAACATCCAGCTGTCCATAAAGCTGGGTTTTTGCACATATGGTAGTCTTTTTTTTTTTTTTTAACAAAATACATCAACTGAGTTGTGTAAGCTGTTAGCATTACTGTAGCAGAAACTTTACTGAGCTCAGCAGCAGCAACATTTCTTCCACTGAGACAGCAGATTCTTGTGTCCGACTCAGATTATCAGCGAGTTAATAGTTAATAGTTAGTTAACAAGTTATTCATTAAGATGCAGCCTAGAAAAATATCTCAAAGAAATTATGAGTAGGGAGAAAGGAAATAGTACTAACACAGATTTCAAGAGCTCGTCCATGCCACTTCTTACTTCCCACAGCAGTTTTTTGGAAACCTGCTCCATATTACAGCATTAATGATCTCCAGTTTACATATCTACCACAGCTGGCTGGTTCAGACCTGATGGCAGAGAGCCCCCCTTTGGTTGCATAACTCCGGCACTGGCAAGGCCAAGAGTGAGGTCAGACAAAAGGACATAGACAGTATACTGTCACTCTCACAGCGGGGCCAAGTGGGGGTCAGACATCAGGTTCAACCAATCAATTAAACAACAAGCAACCAAACAACAAACAAAATAAAATACTCAGATTTTTTTTCTTATTTCTTTTATTTTTCTTTGTTATCACTGCTTGTGTAGTGCCCGTTCAAATAGTGCCTGTTCAGAATTGGCACTAGGCTCTGAGCGCTTCCAAAACGTGGGTGACCTATGCTCTACCATGTACCTGATCTGCTAAAGGTGCTGCTAAGGCTACACTTTCTGTCTACACAGGGGGTCAGAGAGTCCATCCTTAATAAACATCTGTTTTTGCTGTCTACTTTTCTCTCTTTAGAGTACTTTTTCTCTGACTTGTGTCCTGTTTCATCTCTCTCTGCCTGATATACAGGAGTCATTTGTCAGAGTTTACACCCTGGACCGAGTGGAGCAGCTCACTGATTGCTGGTGTATGCAAAGTTTATTAATATTAAACATATCAGATGTCCAAATTGCACCAAATTGGACACTGCAGTTCCTGGGGTCTGCACCCTCTAAGTGTGAAGTCGATTGGTTGAACAGTTCTTGAGATATTTAAAGGACTGTCTTCTTTCTCCTTTTATCATTACAGACACACCTCCCATACACCCACATGCATGCACAATTTGATTTATTATCTATTATAATGTATTATATTCTACTCAGATACCTCCTATAAAATATATAAGCTTGTCTGTATTTGTTATCGTTGTTTGTTTCACTTCTCCAGCTTTCGTAAGGTTAAATTTACTGGGGCGTCACATTGTGTTATGCATCCTGTAAGTTAATAAATAAATAAATCTGGATTTACACGAGCCTTGTGTTCACATTGTTATCTAATGCAGATTAATGAAGAGTCATGTAAAAGATTTGATGTAAGCTATAAGAGCGAAAACTTCAGCTGTCATCGGGGGTCAAATATTTTTGTTGGAGGGCCAGATTAAGCTCAGGGGACGCTATTTGGCTACCACTGGTCTAGTGGTTGGAGACATGTCATTCAGTATTCAAGTATTTATAGTGCTCATTCATATCTGTGAGGGAATGTTTAGCCTCTCAAATGACTTATAATGATGACAGAACTTCTTTTGGTATCAGTTTTGTGTTGATGGGTTCACATGAAGATTAAGAATATGACTGATGATGAGAAGAGGAAAATCTGTGACTCATAATATGTGAATTTGAGGCAAACAGCAGTGCATTTGTCTTTTAGTTTAATTTTCTGCTCATAAAATCTACTTTTATGGATATGTATTTTCAGTCACTCTTACATCTTCATGGTCAAAGGTGCTATATTTACAACACAGCAGCTTCATGTTCCTCAAGTATAGCTTAAATTTAACTGTGAACCTGCTCACCGCAAATAATTTTAGTTCCTGAACATTAAAGGTTAAAGGTTAAATATGAGATGTAGTCAATACTGTGAATACTTTTATGTAAGAGGATTTAAAATCTGAAGCAACTTAAATCTCTGCTACAAAGGTGGGTCATGCTGGGTTCAATGCTAATCAGCAGCCTTTGTCTGCTGCAAAAGAGGCCTGACTGTCAACACTTTGATTTACAGGTTTTCCAAGGAACACGAGACAACTAACAGAGCAACAAAAGAGCTGAAACCACCTGTGTCCAAACTGCAGGTGCACAGGTGAAAAAACATGACCTGCCTAAATGGTAACAGTGTTTGTATATGATGGTGTTACTGACTGTAAGAATCACCCCACGCTAAAAATGTTTGCACCCTTTGAGTTTAAAACTAACATGATGTGTCCGTATTTTGGTATAAGAGTTATAACCTTTAAAAGTTAGAAATTTTGTTTTAGGGAAGCACTGATACAAGTCAATTCAGGATATCAGCCAATACTAATCCCAATTAACTGTGCAGAGCCTAGTGGGGCAGTTTTTATTTGAAGCAAGTTTAGCTCAAGCATTGTTAGTGCTAAAAACTGAGTTTGTTGCCTCTCAATAGATGCTAACCTAAATCTATAAAGGTTGAAAAAATGAATTACATAATGGCATTGAGAAATAAACTGTATTTAATGTAAGCGAAACAAACAACTGTGACATCTGGTAGATACCTGTTCCTCTTAATAGGTTCTGTACTGGCACACTACATGACAAATAGCAAATTTCTATATTTGTATAACACCAAAACACACATTTCCAAGTTTCATTAAGTAGACCAGCAATGTCTCATGAAGAGTATGACTTTGTTTAGTCTTGGTGACTCAATGAAGGAATGTGAATATTTACTTTTATAATAACTCTTGCTAATATTTACATGGCAAGTTCAAAGTCCCCTTCCATGTAATAATTTATTTTTCTTGTTATTATTCCATTTGCATATTAGTGCGTCACTGCCAATAATTCATATAGGTGCAGCGTTTGACACTTGAAGGCTGTTTTCACATGAATTTGCTGAGTTTCAAACATGTAAAAACTAGCTTGATTTTTGACATCATAACTAGGTGGGAGCCAATCTCACCAAGTAACTTAAAACTTGTTTGGAGCTGAGCTTTAAGAGTTATGTAAGAATTAGGGCCTCTATAAGCCTGATATAATGGCCCCAATTACCCAAATAAGCATAATTTTTGAAACTCTGCACCAAAATACTTTCAAATTTCATTAAATTCAGACAATAAGTTTTGTAATGCTGACATTTTTACTGTATGTTATGTGGATTTATGTAGTAGATTTTAGGATATATTTTAGAAAGCTACCATACATCATATGTTTTATGTATTTTATTGTGATATATGTGTCTTATGTTCAGGTATGTATGCTTTTCATGCTTCTCCTAGCTGTGAGACAAACTGAAAGTAGTGTTTGAGATACTAGACTAAACTGCATTTATATGGCGCCTTTATCTAAATCGCTTTACAATTTGCCTCTCATTCACCCATTCACCCACATACAGACACACTGACGGCAGCCAGCTACCACACACGGCGCTGGTCTAACCACTGGGACTGATTAGGGGTCAGTGTCTTACTCCCCTGCTCAACCAGAGTCTGAACCTTAGCAGGCTGTAGGTCTTTAATGTCTATATTCTCCTGAAATGAGTCTATAATTGTGCACATGTTCTTCCTGTTGAGAGTCCAGACTGAGTCATGCTCTATTTACCTGGAAGCTGTTTTGCATACCACGGATGATTCACAATGGTTTGTTTGTTGATACTACATCTAGCAGCTCCAGCTGCAGGTTATTTTAACGCTTGCACCACCTCTGATTTCTCTTGAATTCATTTCCCTGAAACACCATGAATGCACGTCACTCCCTGAACATTCCTTGATAAGATGAAAGTTTTCTCCTTGGCCTTTGAGCATCCGTTAAAGCTGTGATAGTCTTTTCTTACCATCACAGAACAAAACGCCTCTCTACCCAGCACACTGTACCCACTACATTTGCCTACTGTCCTGTCAACAGAAGACACCAAAGCACGCATCCTCCACACCACACCACCTTATCTCACCTCGACAAGAGGCTCTGTGAGATGACTGTTCATTGACTACAGTTCAATGTTTAAAACACCTCACTGTTCATGTGGATCATTGACTTTGTGATGGGCAGACCCCAGGTGGTGAGGGAAGGCAGACACACCTCTTCTACCCTCTTTATTATTAACACGGAGCATCCCAGGGCTGCGTTTTGAGCCCCCTGTAGATACACGCGACTGTGTGATCCTTTTCAGCCCACTACAGCTGACGACACAGCTGTGGTGGGCTTGATCCCAGATAACAATAATCCTTCCTGAAGGAATTAGAGGACCTGACCTGCTGGTGTCAGGATAACAATCTACCCCTGAACGTCATCGAGACTAGGGAGCTGACAGTCAGCTTTGTGAAGAAACAGAGAAGGAAATACGCCCCTCTTAATATCAACAGGTCCTCGAAGAAGAAGAAGAGGGTGAACAGCTTTAACTACATCAGTGTCCACATCACTGAGGGCTTGACCTGGATGCTGCATACTGACTCACTCGGGAGTCAAGGCAAGGCAGAGACTCTTTTACCTTAAATGCTTGAGGAAATTCCAGATATATCTCCCCAAATACTGAGGAAGTTTTACTCTTACCCCACTGATTGGCCAGAACATCATGTTCTGGTGCAGAAACAGCACTGAACAGGACCTGCTGAACAAGCCCTGCAAACAGTGATTTATTTAAGGCTAGGAGAATCATTGAGAATCCCCAACACCCGGATAACGGCCTTTTCACCCTGCTGAAGTCGGAAGAAGGTATCGGATACAGCAGACCAGTACTGAGAGGGTCAATGAGAGCTTCTGCACTCACACTTTTTCGTGACGTCTCATGTCTTAACTTTACCCCTGCAGGCCCCTTTACATCCTGTCATGGGATTTAAATGACGGTAAATGGCAAACAAAAGGCCAATTCTACAACCTCATACATTGTGTCAGCAGCAAGAATGTATAACTCCTCCGTCTCATCAGTAGTAATGTGATCGCACATGCTTTCTTTGTAGCCCCACATGAGAGCGACTGTGTGGTTTCACGTGCACTCAGAAGACAAACTGAGAGAGTTTGTGTTTACAAAGGGCAGGTCAGAGACACTGATACAGTCAGTTTCAGATCCACACCACTGAGTAGTTTTCCCCTCATGAATAATGAAAGAGCTGGCATACCTCAAGGGATTGTTGTCACACTACGCTAGTTCTCATTCACCGTGTTTGATTAAAAAGACACAGGCCCTATTTCTCTAGCATGCAATGTAAAAAACATGATACTTCACACACCCAGATTTTTAAAATTGTTCTTGCTCTTGAATCCTTTCATAAGCAAACAATGCACTTATTTATGTAAGCCTTTTAAAATGTCAAGTGCTCTCAAATCTTTGATCAGTTCATGCAGCCGTCACGGCTTTTATCAGAGCGCAGTTAATCAGGCAGAGCAAATTGGAGCTTCAGTTATTCATTATTTTAAAAAGGTAAAACTATTTATAAGCTTTATAAAGCTATAAAGAAGTAAATTGTTGTTGTTGGTTGAGTTTGACTGATAAAACCTGCATGACTCCAGTCTGTATGTTTAATATAAAGCTTAAGACAGCAGCCAATTAGTTCATTTTAACATTAAGACACACAGCAGGTTTGAAGGTAACAACATCTGAATACCAGGACTTCCTAAGCTCATTATTTATCACATTTATCTCATTGTTTTTTAAAAATGTCAAATTGTGGTTTTTCCGGGATTTTGTAACTTCCCGGAGAACTCACCGTCAAGCCAAGATTCATATGTACTGTACAAACATGAAAGCGTTATCAGTCTTCTTATCTAACTTTCAGTACGAAAGGAAACACGCTTATCTCTCAGTATGTCAAACTTTTCCTCTAATGAGTTAAACAGCTTGAGGAGGCTTTAGTGATGGACTGATAACCTTTCAGTGAACAAATGTACCAAAAGAAATTACATCATTTCAAACTGGTCAGAGTTTTGCTGCTGTGTGTTTTCTTGCTGTGGTCACATCAGTGCCGACTGACTCCTCTTCAAACAATAAGAGCAAACTACTTTCTTCATTCAGTCACTACTTCATTAAAAAGTCAAACACTAAGTGTAGGTGAGATAATGTTATCAGTTTATTTGCTAACATTTGTCTAAAATTAGTTGTTGAAGTGACATCTGAACAAATCCTTCAAATGAGCAGTTGAAGCTATTTTTTGGCCCTGATTATTATTTATAAGTAATACTTTTAATACAAACATAATACATAAAACTACTATTCTTTTTAAGCTAATGTGTAAAAATGTAAAAATAATCAATACACACTTTTGTTCATACCACTGAGCCTTTGAGCTGTGTGGGGTTAGGGTTAGGGTTAGGGTTACGCTGTTTCATTTTAAGAAGTCACATGCTGAAGACACTGGGAACAGCTGACATATGGGAACTGAATAAATATTGTTGAGGGTAACTAAAATTATCCATGACCAAATTTATCCATAAACAACTCAACATCTCTGCGTGAACTGTATACATTAAATGTGTGTTTGGGACACGATGTTTAGAACATATGAAGGGTCACACAGCCACAAACGGGCAGTCCTCCCACAGCGGCTGCACCTGTAGGTCAGAGCCCATCCCCCCCCGCTGGGTTCTTTCTTTGGAGCCTCTCCTCTCTGAATATTACATAACGACATCCTCCACTGGACGAGAGAGAGAGAGAGAGAGAGCGCGAGAGAGAGAGAGAGAGAGAGAGAGAGAGAGAGAGAGAGAGAGAGAGAGAGAGAGAGAGAGAGAGAGAGAGAGAGAGAGAGAGAGAGAGAGGAGCAGTCAAAACACATGAGCTTCAAACCACCTATTTACCACGGGTGATGACTTTGTAAAAACCTTATTAAACCTAAACCTCAACTTACATTCTCACACAGGTTTGTGGAGAACTTAAAAGCAGCTAACATGGATTTTCTGATGATGATCACTTTAAAAAACACTTTGGTCGGATCCTTTTTTCGTTTCATATAAATCTAGAAGTATGAGTTACAAATAACGTTGCCATTCTTATCCTCATTTTAAGCCTCTTCTTCTCTAGTAAATCAGCAAATAATAGCTCACACAGAAATATAAATTCTTTCTTAGATTATTTCAATTCCTTCAATTAATGGATAAATTGAACAGAAGATTAATCAGAAACTATTTTTAACTTTTTTAATCGTTTAATTACCTTTTCAGGCACGTTATCGACCAAAGTAATTAATTAATCGAGAACATAATCTACAGATTAAGTGATTATTAAAATAATCTTTAGTGGCGGCCTTAGTTTGGTATCAAATCATAATACTTTGAGTTCTGACTGAATTGTGTGTTGAAAATGGTCGAGCATTGAAAGTAAACATAGAGTCCTTTGTAAGAACTTCACATATTCTTTGATCAGATATTTAAGTCACAATTTTGACAGTTTTACACCATTTTATTTTGCTGCAGTTTTTGTATGGCTGTTTGTGTTAAGATGACATTAAACAACATTTAACTGTGTTTGAGAAGTTATTTTTTATCAAACTTTATTAGTAGTTTAGTAATAAAGTACCAGAAATTGCCCAAAGATTTTCAGCTTACTTTCACTTTTCAATGTTTACTACGACTAAGAAGTCAAGAGAGGACACAGTGACATTGATGATCTGTCCTTTAAGTGTGATGTAATGTGTGTCATTACCGTAATTACCATAAGACATCACAATGTAAGTGTGTTTCTACTAACAAACACAAACACACACATTATGTAAATGTTCCCTTCATGTTCTTTGGGATATGTGCAGTGATTCGTCATTACCACTTCCTGCTTCAGGCCTGCACCTGCTCCCCGTTTCTCATCTGCAGAGCCCCTCCCTATAAAACACTGTCATGGCAGACTGGCTCCAGGCTCAGGATGATGTAATCGTCTCTCTCTAAACGGCTCTCTAACGCCCAGTGGCTGTGATGTCATCTAATCTATCCCCTACCGAGAAGACATGTAACTGTACATCTGGATTAAAGCTCTCTGTGTGGCGATGGAAACTGTGAGATAAACTTTTTTGGAGGGCTGACATCGCTGATTGGCAGCATCGCCGCATCATCTCTACTGCCTGCTGGCTGGTAGTTGAGTGAAGCATCTATCAAAAGGCTGAAAAAACTATAACATTGATTCAACACTGTTGTGTAAATTCATGAAAGCCTGCAGCATCAACCAGACACGTTATAAAAACAGGAAATGCTTAAATAATGTTGAATCTATGAACTGACAGCCCAATTAAAAAGTCTGTCTAATGGCCAAAAATAAATCTAACAGAAAGTAACAAAGATTTAAAAACAGAGAAAGCAGTAAATCCCTTTTTAATAAAGTTAAATTATTGTGGATTTGTAATAAGTAAAAGAATTGCACATTTTCATGGCTTCTTCTGATGAGCAAAAAGGCGCCCTAAAACACCACACAGCTTTTCTTCATTGTCAAAAATGCTGCCGAATTAAAAGCACAGATTTTAAAACACTTATCTCACACAAGCAGCAGGGGCTCTGTTTAGCATGATGCTCAATCTCATTAACATTACTCAACATTTTTCGGTACTGGCTGCATTTGGCTGCCTACAGTATGTGAGCAGACAAAGCAGCGTCGCCTACAGAAGAAGAGGACAGAGGCGGATCAGAGACCTGAATGCTGATGATAAAAAAAAACAGCTTCCCACATGTGTGGTGGAAAGTACAGAGTGAAGTGAAGAATTACA
Organism: Scomber scombrus; assembly: GCF_963691925.1. Classification (NCBI taxonomy): domain Eukaryota; kingdom Metazoa; phylum Chordata; class Actinopteri; order Scombriformes; family Scombridae; genus Scomber; species Scomber scombrus. The sequence continues at coordinate 9,995,358 of NC_084985.1, forward strand.
GAGAGAACAAACAATTTAGACTCTAGAGTAACATCTGTACAGGCGGAGATGTGATTCACCTGTGTTACATAACAAGGCTTGTTTTTACAGGTGAATTTCAGAGTACACACCAATTTATACACATTAATACACACAAATTCCACATTTTCTGCATTCAGGGCTGCAACTAAATACTATTTTCATAAAAATCGATCAATCTCTGGATTAGTTTCCAATAATTAGATAAATGATTTAGTCCATAAAATGACAGAATTGTGAAAAGTGACCTGAAATAGTCAAACATCTTCACTCTACAGTCATCCTGAGAAGCTGGAACCAATAAATGATTAGCATTTCTTAAACAAATAATCAATTATACATTTAATTATCTACCCACCCTTGCAGATTCATAAATAGCTTAATCAACTGACCTTTTCAGCAATACCAGTATGTGTTGACAAAATGTCAGTCTTGGCAGGACTGGAAACAAAGATTGAATCATTGTCCAAAAAATAGTGAAATTAACTTGTGGTGGACACATCTGGGACATGAGAGATGAAACATGGATGAAGTTAACCAAGAAAATACAGCTTCATACTAATCTGGATATCTGATTTGATTCTCAACCTTTAACAGAAACCCTTCAGTGTATATTTGTATATTTTAGCCCTCTGTAACCACAAGTAACTCATTTTCTTTCTGCAACAGTTAGTTGATTCATCGATTGGTCTATGGACAGAAAATTAACTATTTTAATCAACTACTTTGATAATTCAATAATTGTTTTAGTCATTTATTAAGTCAAAAAGTCAACCGTATGCCTGATTTCAGATTGAAGATTTAAAGCTTTTCTTCATCACACATGATAGTAAACTGAATTCCATGGACATATAAAGACATCTGATGACATTACAATGGGCTCTAAGAAAGTATAATGGGCATTTCTCATGAGTTTCTGACCCTTTATAGACAAAATTATTAATCAGTAATGAAAATAAACATTAGTTGCAACCCTAACTACTTTACTGTACTGTGTTGGTGAAGCAGATTCTTTACTTTTGGCAATTTTTAATACTGTATGTATATGAACATATGACATAGCAACTGTTATTTTGCATTTATAATCCCCAGAGGAAATAAAATAATCCACGACATTCTGTGAAAAGCCTCTATATACTGATTAATGGCTTAAAATATGCACAGTATTTGACATATACATTATTGTATTTAGTCTAAACATTTCCTCAAACTAACCCATATTTGCACCATTCCCAGTATCACTTCCTGTAATCCTCCCCAGTAGCGCAGTAGTTAGGTAAGACCGGAGCGAGGTGTTGTGTAACTTTCCCAACCCGGAGCCATTCTGACAGACATTTAAACTGATCCTGCTCACTGGTCTGCAGCACTGCGCACATGCACAAGCTTATACACACACTTATAAATGCATGATTGCGTGCGCATACACACCGACACACACACACAAACACACACACACACACACACACAAACACAAACACAAACACACACACACACACACACACACACACACACACACACACACACACACACACACACACATATACATACCCTGTTATGGGCTGACATTTGTAGTGGGGAGATTATATGTTGGGGAGGAAACACTGACATTAATGATCTGCCCTTTTTAGTGTGATGTAATGATGTAATGTATGTCATTATGTTTTTTCTCTGACCCGCAACAATCAAAAAAAAAGAAAAAAGAGGCAAAGGACTTCTGAGAATTACATGCAAGTGAGCGGGGATGAGTGGGCTATTTTTGTACCTCATATATTTCCCATCCTGCTCTGTCCTTGGGGGCAGACTGGCCAGATGCCCTACAATAGTCTAAGCTAAGTGCGGTGTCCTCGTTACTGACAGGAATGAAACAGTCTCGTTTTTTAATAGTGCAGTGGTGCATTCAGGCTAAACTTTCCTTCCACTCCTCCTCCTCCTTCAGTACAACCAATGTCACAACTTTGTAAAGTCTGCTGGCTTCTTTGCTGTAAACTTGACCTCACCTGATTAGACTTGGCCTGGTTGAAGCTTCACTAACGGCCACGTTCACACGACGCATTTCAACACAGCATCGTTTACAAGATGTTTGCCAATGTTGTTACACTGTCAAATCTTTTTTACCGTAGAGATAAACTCTTAATACAGAGTTGTAAAGTGATCACGGGATTTGAGATAACACATATCTTGTCTGGCTCCTCACCAGTGGCTGTGATGGGCTGCTTGTGCGTGTGTGTCGACAGCTGAAAGTGACGTGACAAGAAAATATGTCTTGTGTCTGCTAAAACTGTAAATATATCCTGTGAAATTAGCAGCACGCATATCTCACATGTATACAGTGTAAAGTATGTAAGTATAAATCACTGAGTACCATGAAATAGAGTCTTACATACCTACTTTTAGATAAAATAGAGCCTGTTTCTTGTCTTCTTAATCTACTGAAGTTCTCATGTGCATAAACTGCAGCTCTTTTTCCTATTATTCTGCTACTGTTCAAGTCACCTCGTATTAAAGAGTGCTTATTGCAGACATGGGTTGTCGACATCTTCTTGATTTTGGATGCAAGTGGACATAAAACCAGTGTGAATGAGTTTGAACTGATTTTCTACTTTTAAAACTAAGTTATATTGGGTAGCAAGATTAAGTGTATAGTCATGCTAATGTAACACTGTTTGTTCCAGATATTCATTGCATATCTGGAACAAACTACTAGAAAACGTGAGGGCTGCTCCAACTCACAGTTCTTTTAAAATCAAGACTTGAGACTTTTCTGTTTGCCTTTTATTAAATTCAGTTTGGGACTATTTCTATTAGCTAATTAGCGCAAAACCCAAAGTATAGCTGATACTGATGAGGATGAATAATGCATAATGGGTCTTTAGTCCTGCAGATATTTGGCTATAAACCAAATTATTGGACAAATTGAAGCTGTGACTGGATGATTGCACTAAATGAAAAGGATTATTATTTCAAGGATTTATCCTATTTCAAGGATTTATCCTCGGGGAGCCCTAAATGCACCAATAGTCACAGTAATCCATCCAATAGTGTTTGATCTATTTCCCCAAAACCCAGAAATGTACCTCTCATTGAGAGGCTAGATGAAAAGTCAGGTTATCACCAGCCGGTAGGCCTCATATTCTGGGGGCCATGAATGTCTTAGAAAAGTTAGTGGCAAGCCATTGAATCGTTTTTGAAATAAGTCTTGATTGACTCATTTTGCAAATTTGACTAAAAATGGCCAACATTTAAAGCAATCACCTTTACTGACACATCAACCTGTTAACTTTTGCATAAAAGTCACTCTCACAACAGCAGATTTTTACTCAGGTGGTATTAAGTGCCTTTATATGTCCTACTGGTTTGAACTATGATGTAAAAATGCATGATACTACAAATATATCATAATAAAAAATATTTACCACCTTGCAGATTCCCACCAAAAAACATAATAAACATATTTAGCCCTCAAGAAGAAAAAAGTTAAACTGCATGTTTAGTTTTAATTAAATATATAATCATGTGTTAATTTAGACAACCAGAGACAACCAATGAAAATAAAAAAGTAGCTTCATCTGCTAAGATTCACTGAGAGGTTTTAGACTTTCTGCATTTCCTGACCGCCCATGCCAAGTGTGACTCAACATTTAACATTTAGGATCACACGGTTCTTAAGACGACTAAAGTAGCCCAACCTGTTTCTATTTATAAGGCAGTTGGTGCTAAGCTCTTAGTGTCTAGAGAGCGTCCCTTTAAACCCACCCTCACCTAGCGGGTGACCCTTGAATGGACACTGAACTCAGGTTTCTCTCTGATATGCTTGAAATTGTACAAATTCTGTTTTCTACAGCTGTTCATTTGGCATTACAGAAAGACAGATCTCACATTAAATTGTAATTCATGGGAAGGAGCCTCCTTGACGTTTACAGTTAAAGAGCTGAATTGACACACACACACACACACACCCACACACCCACACACACACACACACACACACACACACACACACACACACACACACACACACACACACACACACACACACACACACACCTGACAGATCTTTCCCCCACACGACCTGCAGCTAATCAGGTTAAAGATAGCAACAAGTGAGCCGGGGCTGTTCGCAGAGTGACCTACTGTCCAGACAGAGTGATCTCAATCCCTCACCTCATCTGGCTGAAAGGCCTCCTCTCCTCGCTCCCGCTCACAGATTATTTGTCCTTCTCGTCCAGTGTGTTGACTTTGTGGTCATGAATTAGCTGAATAATGCTGAAGCGGGGAAGTGGAGAACAAACACAGGTGCAGATCTGCAGGAGACCGAAGGGATGAACACATGCAAGGATTTTTTTAGTCCTTTGGCTTTTAGAGTCAGAGTTTAGTTTGTGGAAACACATTTTGGGATTTGCTTAAATTGCAACACTTGTTCCCATGACTTCAATGTCTTGACATCTCCGTATCATTTAAAATAAAGCAAAGGGTACCATTTTAATGCAATCCCCATTAGAGCCACAACTAATGCCTAATGCTTTTATTTGATCTGTAAATTTTTTGTATTCTTGAATATCTATATAATTATGTCTACAAAATATCAGAAAATTGTGCAAATATGCCCAATAAAATTTCCTAGAGCCCAACTTACTGTCTTCAAACTGCTTGTTTTGTCTGACCAAAGGTTCATACCCCAAAGATGCAATCAAACAAAACAGAAAAAGGCAGCAAATTTTCACATCTGGGAAGCTGGAAGCAACAGCTTTTTATTAATGTTTGATAACTCATCAAAAACATTTTTTATTTTTGCTTTTCTGTTGATGGACTAATTGATTAAATGAACTGTTCGAAAAATGCTTGAAGGTGCTTGTTTTTTTTCTTGGCAACAGTTAGGAGAAGAGATCGATACTGTTTTATGTCTGTACAATCAATATACAGAAAGTTAGAGAGAACAGGCTGTTAGCTTAGCTTTACAGGAAGGTAAGTGCTGGACTATTTATTGGGTGGCTGCAGAGACTTCCTGGACTCTTTTCGCTTTTAGACTTTTGTTTCTGTACAGATTAAAGGGGACATAACATGCTTTTTCTGATTTTCTGTCATTTATATACTGCTATGATGTCGGATGTTTAGTTAAACATGCTCAAAGCTCCTAAACTTGAAGTGAACGCATATAAAAATGTGTCCTTCGATTCAAAAGCCACGGCCTCAGACTACTCTGACAGCCCCGTTTGTAACGTTGATGGATGTAAAGTTGTATGTGGTATCACTGCTCATCCTTGTGCTCAATTTTTCCCAGTGGTCACTCGCAGTATTGCAGCGGAAAATCCCCATGTGGCCCAAAAAGCATTTTTCCCATAGGCCACCAAAGAAACAAAAATGTAGACCTGGAAATGTGCATGTTATTTCCTCTTTGACCAAACAAGATATAATGTCTTAATTAATAAGATTTAAAAGGTACTCGTAGGCAGATAACTTTTAGACAAAGCCAGGCTAGCAGTTTCCCACTGTTTTCAGTCTTGATGCTAAGCTAAGCTAACGGTCTCCTGGCACCAGCTTCTGAATAGATCTGAAAATGGTATTGCTGCTCCTCTAACTCTCAGCAAGAAACCAAATAAGTGTACTTTCCAAATTGTCCAAGTATCCCCCTTTAACTAACACATCAATAGATATTTTCTTCACTTTTAGTGTCAGAGCTATGCACATTTCTCGTGTTAACTTTGGCAGATTTTTAATTTTACATACAACAGCACAAAGTACATCAAAGTCAGCAGGTGTGACGTTTAGATGCGACAACCAGAAAAATACTATTGTGGGGTTTTTTTCTGACAGGAAAAGTCTAGTAAACAAACAAGACAACAGCCGATTGTCAACTAAGATCCTCAACAATGAAGCCAAAGATTGCCAGCGACAAACAATCATACGTCTGATTCAACTGCCTTTTTCTGTGTCACTCCATCTCATGCCAACACATGTCCGTCTTACATTTACGCTGCTTTGCACTCTGCCCCAATTTAAATTACATGCAAAGCTGTCCAGTCAGAGCGGTGTGTCACATGTTATTCTTGTGCTTCAGTCTCATCGTGAAGTATTCAGGCTGCATTTCTATCTTTAAAAAAAAAAAACCCATCCCTGCAGTCATTTATCAAGTTACATGATATCAGTCCATATTTATTTTCACTTTCCCCGTGAACTATGTCATGCAGTGTTGTTCAAGGTGATGAGAAGGCTGAAAAAATATATTTGTTGGCCAAGTCGCTTCATTTCAACACAGGGCTGCACATAAAATGACTCAGGGGAAGCTTAAAAGAGGAGGGCCCTCTGTCTTTTACTGTACATTTGAATGAGTGGTAAACTTTCAGTGACGTCTTGAGGTTTTGAATTTTAAACTGTGCTTGTCAGTTGGTGGTCGGAGCAGTTTCTGTTTGAGGTGAAGTCAGAATTCGTCAGTAGGGTGTTAATCTGTGCATCATGGGCTGAGTACAGGCAGAATTAGCAAGCTTTGAAATCTCTTCAGAGTCGTCAATGATTACGCAAGAGACTCCTCTTCTTATCAATAATACATTTTCACACAGACACTTCCAGAAACCTGAATCTGAGGGTTAACTGACTTCACTCAGGTTAGAAATGACAACATAAAACTGGATACCAATGATATGTTAGAGTTAACAGGGCTGCTTTTATTCTTATTATGTCATGTCTTTAAATAAACTCACACATCTTTTAGCATTAAATATTATCTTGCTCCAGTTGAGGCTGAGTGCACTTTAAATAATTTTGTACAAAAACCAGCTTAAAAAGTACAATGTAAAAATATAATGTCGTTAGGAGCAAACTGATGATGTGAATCTTTCTAACCATTAAAATAAAATGGCATTTTAATGTTTTCCTTATGAAGCTGTTTAATGTCTTATAATTCAATATTCAAGGTGTGTAGCCATCCAAAACAAGCCTGCTAATGTTGCATTTGTCTTTTAATTGCTCTATATTTAAATTAAATTTGAACTAATTCACTTATTTTTGTAACAGTCTGATGTCACTGAGTTTCACAGCTCTAGTGTGAACAGACCTTATGATCAGCCTTAAAGCGGGGCTCAGCAGTTAGATTCAACCATGGCATTTTTTCAGGACTTTTTATTGAGGGGTCATTAAGCAGTGCAGTGAAAAGGGAGGCCTAAATGTTTTGTTAACGTATTTAATTTGTTTAAGAATAAAATAGAATTATAACTGTTGAGGATCGAAGGCTTTTGAGTGTCATACATGATATCAAACATCAAACATACATGAGCTCTAAGGAGTTATAATCAGGGTTAGGGTTAGAGATTAGATTAGATTATAGATGGGTTATGCCAGTAGTGGCTAATTTAACCATGAGCTGCTCGATTTAGGCAAACTGAGTAGTGGGCTACTAGGTCACACCTATCTAACGCCACACCAACAGATCTTTTTCGTTTTCAAACTTGAAGTCTTCGGCTCCAACCGACGCTGAGTCAAGTGAAATTTGAGGTAATTTTTCAGACTTTGCTCTCTTCGACTGCAGCCGCCAAACGTTTTTTTTTCCCATTTATACAGTAGCACTCTACAAGACCTGTAAACAAGACATTTGGTGGAGTAATAGGGGAACTCCACCATGCAACCACTTCACCCAGTATGTGAATTCTAGTGATTCTAGTGTAGTCATCCAACCCCCACAGACCTCTCTCTTCATCACATAACACTCACTGTGTCTGATGGCATACAGCTCGAGGCAGTCGGCTAACAAAGCAATCAAGGCTGTCAGTGTGACAAACTGGATCATTTTGCCCCCAAAACCCCTCAGAGACAGTAAATGTGAAGGAGCTAGAGGAGGCTGATGAGCTCTGCATACATCAGTGGAGCAGCAGTAGCCAGTTGAAGGCAGGTTTTAAAACCTCGCTGTCTGTTCCTGGTATAATTCCTCAGGTGGTTCCCGTGTCATGGAGACTGGTTTCCCTCCGGCGGGACTCCCACACTCACGGGAGCTGTAACCAGACACCTGCTTTTGTTGTGTTCGAGGCTCTCCAGGTAGATAAAAGAGCAGATGAGGGTGGAGGTGGAATAGAGGGAGGGTAGAGGGGGGAAAGCAGGGAGGGGGGGGATAACAGAGGAGGAGAGGCAGGTGCGTCACAGATCTTTGGTTTCAGCTATTTGGTCTCAGTGCATGCAGGGAGATAAGAGGAAGAAACAGAGAGGAAAAGGGAACTGCAGCGAGGAAAGTTATTAGCCTATGAATTGAAGAGTTTTCCGAGCAGAGCTGCAGTGAGGAGCCATTGACAAGGAGAGAGAGAAAAAGGAGAGGGAGGTGTATTTACAGGAGGGCTACAGTCGGAGGCATCTTTCTCAAGCACTCAATCACCTGGACACTCTGCAGCAGACAGACGTTCATTCATCACAGACTCAGCGTCCGATTGCAAATATAATCAAACACTTCAGGGGACATGAAGACCGGCAAGAAATCCTTTATAGGTAAGCTCTCCTTTTTGATTCACTGTCTGTGTTATGAGATTGTGTTTGGGGATAACATGCAGCCTCTAAGCAGCGCAGCAGAGGATGATGCGCCATGAGACGTGCAACTTTTAAAGCTCAGCCATCTAAAATCTGTCCTTGTGTTTGCAGTCATTCATACGACTGCTTATTAACTAATTCAATCCCGTCCTCTTTTCACATTCGCTCTGCTCGCCTTGATGCCATTGCCTCTACTTAGACGGCTTTTTTGGTTATTACATTACTGGATTCAAAGACATCATCTAACTCTCTTTCATCTAGGGAAGGGCTTTATATTGATATTATATTGATATAATGATATAAGACTTCAGATTCGGGACATCGCAATATCATGATGTGGCATACGTGTTGTCTTATCCTGGGTTTAAAGGCCTCATTACAGTAAAGTGATGTAATTTTCTGACATTAACAGACTGTTGCAGCTGTTGTATTATTTGCCTTCACCCACTTAGTCATTATATCCACACTACTGATGAGTATGTATCAAAAATCTCATTGTGTGAATATTTTGTAAAAGCATTGTCACAATATCGATATCGAGGTATTACATTAACTCTGTTTATTCTCGCAGCATCTGGTTAGTTTTGTAATATCTAACTCAGGGACACTCACCGCCTCCCCGCAGCTCCTCATCTCATTTGTCACCTGAGAGGATAAAAGCTGTTGTCGGGGCCTTGACATTGTAACCAGGGCTGAAAGGATGGACTGATTTTGGTGTTCAGTTGTAGTCTGTTTTTATCACACAGATACAAATGAAAGGTGAAAAATCTGCAAAACAAAATTTGCCTTTTCCTCATAACTCCTTAAAGAGACATTTATGTTTATTCACTTTTTTTAGTTGATCGTTATGAGAGAATCCATGCCTCTCTTTAGTCTGCTAATTATGTACAAGACTGGCTCTAAAACCATGAATTATTGTTCTTGTGTTTTGTTTTTTGTTTGAATAAAAACAAACACTACATAATGTGTTCATTAGTGAGCTGCAGAGGTGTTGGTGGGCGGATTTTGTTACTTTTGGACTGAGCAATACCATCGGTTTCCAATTTTTATGCTAAGCTAAGCTAACAGGTTGCTGGCTATAGCCTTATATTTAACGAGCAGATATTAAAGTGGTATTCTCATTTCTTGACATGAAAGAGAATAATTGTATTTCCATAAATATGAAACTATTCCTTTGAGACGTTGATGAAGAACTTGTATGCTTACTTTGTAGTTTTGTGTGCGAGTGTCGGGGGTGTTAGCCATGGCCGAAACATTGGAAATAAAGGGAAGCACGTGGCCTGCCTACAAAGTTGTACAACCCCAAATTGCAATTTCTGGTTTTATGTTAATCAAACAAACTAAACATAACATATTAGTGAGCTTTAGAGGTGCTGGTAAGTGGATTTTACTACTTTTGGACAGAGCTAGCCCAGCTATTTTTCCCTTTTTTCTGTGTAAGTGTATCAATTTTCATGTTTAGCAAGAACATGAATAACTATTCCTGTCTGTGTGACTATCCCCATTCTTGGTCTACTTTGTATTTTTTGCATCTGGGTGTTAGCCATATCGAGTTGTGAATATCAGATATCAGGTTAATCTGAAGCCTTTCAAAGCCAGCGCATAAACTTCACTTTACTCACTGATCTGGAAAGGCTCAGTGGGGATTTTTGGATTTGTGGCATCATCATTTGTGAGTAGCCCAAAATTACTATGCAGGTGATTGGATTAGACTTTGACAAGCTGACATATTATTGACAACTGCTCCTCACTTGAGATGTCACTTTATACCTTGCACCTTTATATCGCCCCCATTATTTAAATGGGTAAAAAAACAGATTGGTTCCTTGTGAAAATCCTCTTAAATTAACTATGAAAATGGTGAAGTGAGAAAAAGGCCATACAGTCACAGAAACATGCCTCATTTCATATGAACATCTAGTTTTAATGGTTGTTGACGAGGATTGCGAGTTCAGTTCAAATTCGTAATACAATACCCCTCACTGACATCATCTTAATGACTTCTCACACTTGATTAATTGGTTTGGTTGCCAGCCACCACACTCTATTGATTCTCAGTGGATGTTTTCCAGATGAATATCTCATCGTGATAACTGACCTCATGAGGTTTACGCTGGATTTGAGAGGATATCAACACTCAGCAGACCACAGACTGGATCCAATGAATAACTTGCTGGTGGATTTGCTAGTGATTTAGCTTTACTCAAACCAGCATTTGCGCTTTTATTATAGAGTAAAACTGTGACATTAAATGAACAAGTTCTGTATTTTAACACATCTAGTGAATTGTTACATATTGTATTCAGTTAGAAAGTCACCACTGTCCACTCATTGATGATATTTGGACAACATGGGAGCTGCAGTTAGTAAATGAAAGTCTGCTGCTCTGAATGAAAATAACTTATGTGCTTCTTTTTTTAGTGTTGAAAGTTTCAGTACTACACAGGAAGCCCACTTTTTAGACTCACATACGGCCCTCAGTCATCACTGAAAGAGCAGAAATATGATGTTAGACTGGTGTTAATACCAGCGTACATCAGGGCAAAGTCTCGTACTATCATGATAGTAATTATAGCAGTAATAACAGTCACATTGATATAATTAATAGAGGATTGCAGATTTATATAGGCAGGATCATAGCACTTACTTGGCTGCAAATTAAAGTAATGCATCATATGGAGTAATTTGGCAGCAGTGTGGGACTGAGTCATCACATAAGAGAGCAAATGATTTTTTTTGTTTTTTTTATCTGATGAAGCAGGCGCATGAGCAGCCATTTAATCCCCGCAGAGGATGGAAATAAAAACATCTCATCTCCTGCCTGTGAATTCAGGAGGGAAACAAAGACAGCGTAATTCTAACTCTGGTTTCGTTAGCCAAATCTACTCCCACTCGCTGGGGCCTGAGGCTGCCTGGACCACCACCTCCGGTCTGCGTCTCTGCGGTTCTCTGTATGAGTAAGGCTAAGTGCCAAGAGTATAAGAGAGACTCATGCAGAGGCAGAAAAGAGGAACTGAGGAGAAATTAGATTTTAGCTGTTTATTTGTTTTCGAGCAAGCACAGAGCAGAGGTGGCATGACTGCGTGGGTGTCAGTCCAAGGCCGTGATCGCTCCTGAGAGCCAGTCAACAAGACCAACAGTGTAATTAGAGATCCTCCATCCTCATTAGCCAGCAACCTTCCTGCTGGCCCTACAGTTGGTCACTGAGGACTTGTTTGCCCAGATGACTCATTCATCCACCTTCTGCTGCCTCCTACCCACTACGCTGGAAGCAAACAGAGAGGCAGGTAGAGGTCCAGTTTGTGTCCCTTATATTTCCATTCAATCACAAACCTGAGCATCAGATTTAATGAAAAACGAACACCCAATACACAATCTTTGAAAAACCCAGGTTGCTAAACAACACTGTTGTTTTGAAGGTAATCCTCAGAGACTCTTCGGTCCATCTGGATGAAAAAATACTCCGTCTGTTGCGCAATAAAAGAGATTTTTAAATCTTTTTCCAAGTTGTGCTTCTTTTTCTTAATCCAAACACAGATGGTCGCCAGATATTACATATCTCCTTGCTCAATTTGTACAATGTGATCCAATTTTTTTTTTTTCAAAAAGTAAAAAGGTAAATTCCAGCTACAGTCACAACTTTGGAAACTGTTTAAAAATATTTTTTCCACCCAAATGACTAGAAGAGTCTTGGAAGGATTTTGGAAATACAAGGAGGGACCCATTTCTCATAAACCATAGATAGCATAGGAATAGGGTGTATTTATCAGATTTACTGCTAGGTAGCGTATGACTACAGCTCGGTGAAACTAAAAGTGGCACTGAAAGGGGAAAGATTCACCACTGTGGGAGAAATCCAGGAAGCGACACTTGTTTGTTGTTTTTTAAAAGATCATTACGAGAAAATCTATGTCGCTCTCATGTCTGTCCTTTATATGAAAGGCCACAGCCAGCAGTTTGTTATCTTAGCTTAGCATAAACACTGGAAAAAGAGGAGGGAACCCACCCCGGCTCTAAAGCCATACATTGTTATTATATAGGTTGTTTTTTGTTTGAATTAAAGCAATCAAGATATAAAGTGTTCATTAGAGGTGTTCGTGGGCAGATTTGTTCCTTTTGGACTGAGTCAGACTAGCTTTCCAATCTTTGTGCTAAGCTAACTGATTGCTTGCTGAAGTCCTTTATTTAACATGCAATATGAAAGTGGTTTACATTTTGTTTTTTGTTTTAATTAGATAAAACAATATATAATGTCGTCAATAGTGAGTGAATAATGGTGAAATTAAAACTGGGACTGAAAGGGAAAAGAAGGCTACAGGAAATGTTTCCAAGAATGGGAGAAAAGTTGTATCACATCTCAAGGAGAGGAGCTACTTTGAAGGGGATTAGCAAAAAACTATTAAAAGATTTATAATCAAAGTTTTTTGTAATCAATTCTGGGAATACGTGGGTGCCCCCTCGCACCTTCAGAGAAGCTGTAAGTGTTGCTGAAAGCTTTGATTATTTTTCAGCAAATCAGATGCTTATCTCAAACTGGAGCTCGTTTTTTTGATGCAACTCACATACCAACCTGCAGCCCCATAGATTGCCTGTAGTCATGTGACTCAAATGGTACCTCTGCTGAGGCTGGGAAGGAATGATCGATGTCGTGTGAGAGTCGGAAAGGCTTTTACTCAATCTGTTGGCAGGTGACTCACACCACTTCTTATCAGCAAGTGAAAGTGCCTCCTGTCTGTTAAACATCAATCACACAGTTGGACGGAGTGATGGAAAGCTGGGAAGCTTTTGAAGATGCTAAATAAAGCCTGATTAATTTGTCATATGACACATGGCAGCACTGGCAGAGGTGAGGCATTTACAGAAGGAAAGTGAGAGATGGCATCTTCAATACATGAGTCTGATCAGTCTGACGTGAATCTGAGTTTCCTTTCTCAGTTTATCATCTATGCGTCACTTTAACTACTAAGAAAAACACCATTTTCAAAAAGGGAAGTACCAATTTACCCGAATGCAGCTGTGCTTTTGTTCAGCAGCACCTGACATTCTGTTCCATCACAACAACAAAAACAAACAAACATGCAAATCAAAAACAGGCGTGGCAGAGGAATTATACTCTTCAAGGGAACTACCCCACTCATGTTTGCCCCAGTGTATGTAACATAATAACATTATACACTTGAATAATTGAGAGAAAGGGTACACAAGGTGAGGAAAAGGCCTCGTACAAAGCCCGGGAGAGGTGTCGGTGTCAAGCAATCGGATCTGATGTGTTTCTGTGTGTAAACAGAGCTGAAGCTGAAGTGTGAGCAGCCTTTCCACAGTATGACATGATAGATTGCTGGCTCCACACAGCTAGTTTCTGTTTGGGCCTACACCACAGATAAGACACTTAACTTCCTCTTTCCCGCAATACCAGAACTACCGGTCCTGTGAAGTCTCACTTCCCTTAAATTATACATGAATGTCACATGTCAAACAGGGGACAAAACCCAGGAGTTCCCCACAGACTTTAACAGATAGTTAAATCTCTGAGGACTGAAGGAGGTATTTAGAGGATCAATACTCTCTGGAGGATTAAAACACTATTAGACTGTTACAGTGGTGGAAAATAACTAAGTAAATTTGCTGTACTTAAGTATAATTTTGAGGTACTTCTACTTTAATTGGGCATTCCCATTTCAGAGGGATATATTGTACTTTCCACTCCACTACATTTCTTACAGCTTTAGTTACTTTTCAGATGAAGATTTGACACCATGGATAATATAACAAACTTTTAAAATACAACACATTGTTAAAGATGAAACCAGTAGTTGGGGTCACATTTCAGATGTCTACGAGTTGTTAACAGCTACACCAAATAGTGATTCCCCCCCCCCCCTCTAAACTGCTCACATGGTTTCATTTCAATAAATGTTCCATTTATTTCATCAAAAGTCAAAGATTAGAGGAACAATGAAAACTTCTTAATCATCTCACATGACAATCATCTGGCCTGCACTCGTGTTCCTATACTGCCACAAAAAACAGGTACAAAAACTGTCTTTGTCCTCGTTCACATCCACACTCTGAATGTTAGTAGAAGGACGAGGTAATTGTTGTGGTCGCCATGGTGATTAATGATAGATTTAACTTGTGGTGTAGTATATTTATTTATAATGTTGATCTGTCTGCCGCTGATGTCCAGAACTAATTATAACTATGACGATTATATTGAAATTGTCACGTTATGAAGTGAGATGATCTTATTTATTGGTAATATTTAGTGTCCATTCACTATGTGTATGACCTGTGGTGTTACAGAGGACACTAACTTACAGCCTGCTACTGTGGTGCTTGAACAGTGCATTGTGTGCATGCATGCAGGCCACCCTGCACTGTATTTGTCATATTTTATGTTTCTTTGTTGTGTTGAGTAATTTATATGTTTTTAAGCTTGCCAATCTTGGGACAAACAGTAAATTGAACTTGAACTTGGTGACCCTTTGGAGGGGCCTCGACACCTTCAGTATTAATAATCTAATGATGCCACATATATAATATATCAGTCAGAGGGACCAGAACTCTACTTTCACTGCAATACTTAAACTACATTTTGCTGTTGATTCATGCAGGACTTTTACTTGTCACAGATAATGTTTACATTGCTGTAGTTGTACTTTCACTTCCACCACAGGACTGTACTGAGTGCTGCATGAATGATCAAACAAAACTTCAGTCAACAGACACTGAATGAAACAATCCTGAACAATCAACGTTCAATGGAAAATATTTCTATGTGGATCAGTCTCTACCTCGGGCGATATAGGGATTTGCGTTATTGCAGTTATGTAACTTGTAACAGGGTTAGTGGACCACAATCAGAACAGCTGGTCTGATCAGTGCATCAGCTTAGAGGAGCATGATGTCACCTCTGATTTCTCTGAATTTATATAATTTGGCCGTGTCGAGTCACATCCACGACCTTGACCTCAACATCAGGCGCAATAAGCCACGGAAATTCAGTAATTATTTAGAATAAAAGTCAAATGGAGATACTCGGAAATTGCGCCTTACTATGCAAATCCCAGAAACATTTCACACATGTATATAATGTCTGGGACTTCTGCATATTATTATGTGTGAGTGTATGCAAGTGTATGTTTGAGCAGAGTGAATGGATAGTTTTCTTTTATGAGAGGCAGCAAATTTCGTTGTATGTGAACATGCAATGACAATAAAGGCATCCATTCATTCATTAATTCATTCATATTGCACATTTACATATAGCAGATTTATTCATACAGAGATTGTGTACTGTATATAGTATTTTTTTTTTAAATTTTTTTTATCACTTTCATCCTTACCCTGCTACTGTTTTTTCCACTGTACTGCTTGTGTCAATTTTAATTTCTCCCAAAGGGGAACAATAAAAAAATTTAAAAATGCAATCTTATCTTATGCTTTGCTATTATTCATCATGTAGTTTACAACCTTTGTGAGGATAACTAGGCTCAAAGATTGTAGCATTCATAGCCTAAATTTTTCCTCACACTCTCAATATAAAATGACAGCAGGGGGGGATTTGACAGCAGCTCATTTTTGGAACCTGCATGCAGTCACGATACCAGAAAAAAGAGCATCTCAGCAGCGTCTCTGTTGGGTGTGATTGCAGCAGCTCTTCCATAATAACTCTCAATGATCACAGCCAGTTGGAGCTTCCCCATTGAGAGAAAATGTGGAGGAGGAAGATGAAGATGCCCCTCACACTCCCACCACCACCACCTCCTCCTTCTGCTGCTGCTCTGCGGTCTGAGCTCTCCTCGTCATCCCCCGCCTCCTGCAGGCAGAATATGGGTGCAGCGGAATCCCGTGACGTCACGCCCCCGGTGGTTGCCCTTGGTTACAGCAGTGATGTAAAAAAGGAAAAAAAAAATGGGTGTCACCTCCTCCTCCGGTACCACGTGTTCCGTATATATAAAGAGCTGGCCGCCTCTTCGCGCAGTGAGCTGAAGAGCTGTCTGCGGAGCTCTAAACACCGGGACAACAAGTCAGCAGAACCTGATAGAGGAAATATTACTGCTTTTATTTTGCTTTTATCTTCCTGTTTACACTGGATACTCGTTTCTCACCCAACATGGCTGTGACCGAGGCTGGATGTGATCTAACTTACTGCAAAATGAGGGGAATTGTAGCCGTGGTGACGGGTGAGCAACCAAAATAATAATAATAATAACATAGCCTTTATAGATGAATATTATAACATTCATCACTTAAGCTGTTAATTTGTTGATTATAGTGAAACACATTTTTTTTAAATGTGTTACTTATGCATTGATTAATGAAGCAAAATAAATGGATGTATTGATTAGTATGGCAAATAGCTCTCAAGAGGTTAATTAAACCAAATTGCAAAGTGATTTGTTAATCTATCATTATAGGGACTGGGTCGAAAAATCGAACAAATCTCTTTTTTAATTCAGATTTTTTTTAAAGTTTTGTTTTTTTAATTCTCAAAACTGGTTATTCCTATTGCGCTAAGAGTGCAGGCTGAAATGCTTTGTTGGCCGCCACTGCTGGTATCTGAATGAGTGACCCAAGTGGTTGCATAACCTATAAGCCCGCAGCATTAAGAGGTCTATGCACAACCGCGCAAATCTGGCCTATAACGGGACATTTTGAACTCACACACAACGGATTACAGCTATGACACAGATATTTTCTTCACCGGTGGAAAACAAAAATCTTTTCATCGTCTGTGTTCAATGATATGTTTGATGCTTTCTCCGCTGACATAAATGGGTCCCCCCTCTCTCCCTCTCTCTCCATCTGCAGCTTTCATCAAAGAGAGAAAAATGGGGTTGAATGACTTCATACAGAAGCTGGTGTCTACTCCACATATCTGCCAACAGTGAGTATTTCTATTTAAAAATAAAAACAACAACAATATATTCCTCTCTAATGGGAAGATGTAGGATGGATTGGAGGGGAAAACTGATAATTAGGCACAAGAATCCCCTCTGGGAATCAGCTACTTCCTGGACTGTTGTATTTATTTCCAATCAGCGGCCCATTCATGATCAGCCAATCCAATCAGCAACCTGAGTTTGGCAGGACATTCTGTGAAAAGTGTAATCTGGGTCCAAGAATCCAGGGTAAGAATAGGCCTTTCATGACAAGCCCGTGGCACCCTCTCTATTTCCTAATCACCTTTCAAACAAATCCTCTCTGTCCCCTAGACAAGGATAAACCGGTAATTCAATTATTACATGATATGGCTTTGGCCATCACACTGTCCTGAACTCCCAAATCAGGCCTCCAGGTAGGTTGGTGTCTGAATCTGTCTCCTCCAGATGCTCCAGAACAGAGAACAGGTGTCTAAGCTGGACCGCTGAGTCCTGCAGAACAGTCTGAACCGTCTTGTAGCGGGACAGCAGCTTAAGCTTCTCCTCAGACAGGTTAAGCAGTCAACAGAGATGAGCCTGTCCCAAACTTGACCTGTCTGGATGTGTCAGATGGTCGATTCCCGCCCCTAGACGGGAAGCGATCATTCTACTTATCATTCAAACAAATGAACACAGATCCTTTAACTGATTCAATCACTCAAACACAAATACCATACTGTCACAAGAATAACAGAAAATGAAAGTCCACCTTGTAACTGGCTCTGTTTTTTTCTCTCCCAGTGTTGAAGTTAACAACTTTCTGAAGATTGACGAGAATCAGAACGAGGAGGTTGAAAATGACGATCTTCTTGGTAGTCCGGTAAGCAGGAAGTTTTTTAGTTACTGACTTTGTGACTCATCTTCTTTCCAAAACATTGAAATGTACTTATAAATCTTCCTCATTTCGTTTTTTCCCTTCAGATGTGCCTAAAGTCAAGAAGTTCACTGGCTGAGGACACTCAGTAAGTATCCTTATAAAATCTCTCTTTACGTATAAATCTTGACTGCTACAACTTTGTTAAAATATCTGTCAGTATAAAATCCTAATCATCTGACCGTCTCTCCACATTAGGATCAAACCCTGTGATTTTGACTACCTCAAAATCATCGGTAAAGGCAGCTTTGGAAAGGTGAGTCTTTGTTTTATTTTGCTATGTCTCTCATGCAACTTGTCTGCACACGTTTATCATCGCTGTAACATCATAACTCATGTAAATGTTTGCTCTGATACAGGTTCTGCTGGCTCGACACAAGGAGTCCACAAAATACTACGCTGTGAAAGTGCTACAGAAGAAAATAATCCTGAAGAAGAAAGAAGTAAGTCCTCTTAGCTTATGTATTTATCCCATTTTATAAACTTAAACTCCAGAGATTAAAATTAATCACCACATGCAAATCTCAACCCGTTTGTCCTCTGTTGCATAATGTCAAATGCCAACGTGATGAGTAATGAATAAATCTTCCTCCCTTCCTTCCAGCAAAAACATATCATGGCTGAGCGCAGTGTGCTGATGAAGAACATCAAACACCCCTTCCTGGTTGGGCTGCACTACTCCTTCCAGACGACTGACAAGCTTTACTTTGTACTGGACTACGTCAATGGTGGAGAGGTAAGAAATGTCCCACGACACCCAGACACCAGAAATCAGGTCAAGAAGATCTGGTTCAAGTAGATGTTAACAGATGTCGTCTTGTTTTCTCCAGCTGTTCTACCATCTTCAGAGAGAGAGGGTCTTCCTGGAGCCCAGAGCCAGGTTCTACGCTGCTGAAATTGCAAGTGCACTTGGCTACCTCCACTCCATGCACATTGTATACAGGTAAAGAACAATCCTACAGCACCCCCTAGTGGACACCTGTAAACAAGCTCTGGAAGAAGCATGCATTGATAACAGCAGCTCTGACTTCTTTTAGTAAATCCTTTCTTCCTCTTCTCCTCCATCTCCTCTTTAGGGACCTGAAGCCTGAGAACATCCTGTTAGACTCACAGGGACATATTGTCCTGACTGACTTTGGCCTCTGCAAAGAAGGCGTTGAGGCTAATGGCACAACTACAACCTTCTGCGGGACGCCCGAGGTACAAATCTCTAGACATTCATACATTCATTATTAATACAGAAATGCCACTGGTGATAAACAAGATGATTCTTGGACTTGTGTTGATTTTTCCTGTCGTCTCCTTCACAGTACTTGGCCCCTGAGGTTCTCCAGAAGCAAGCGTACGACCGCACAGTTGACTGGTGGTGCCTGGGATCTGTGCTCTACGAGATGCTCTATGGACTCGTAAGTGAAACCTGTGACTCTATGCCTCTAAGACTGCAACAAACAATTATTTTCATTATCAATTAACATGTAGATTGTCTGCTTTACTAATGAATTAATTGTTAGATCTGACCAACCCACCCAAAGATATTCAGTTTTCAATTAATGAACTAATCATTGCAGCTCTTCTTTCCTCCTACTTGTTCACATGTCAAATAAACTAAATCTGTTGTTGTCGCTTTTGTTTTACAGCCCCCGTTCTACAGTCGCAACACAGCTGAGATGTACAACAACATCCTGCACAAGTCTCCGATGCTGAAGCCCAATGTTTCAAACTCAGGCAGGGAGCTGCTGGAGGGGCTCCTGCAGAAGGACCGCACCAAGAGGCTGGGAGTGAAGGACGATTTTGTAAGTGTAAAAAGCTGACAGTGAAGCACATATATGGAGAACTGTGACAAATCAGGGAGGCTTGTTTGATATCAATTTTCTCATCTAGAATTTATATTTCTTTTACAGCTGGAACTCAAGCACCATTCCTTCTTCTCTCCAATCAACTGGGACGACCTGATGGCCAAGAAGATCACACCTCCATTCATCCCCTCAGTGGTACGTTAATTATTATGTTAATTATAGATTAATTGTTTTATCTATAGAATGCCAGAGCCACAAAATAGTGCCCTCTTACACATCCCAATATTAGGTTATATCAGGTGCATTAACAAAAAGGTGAACTGATGCTTCCAAAAAGACTTGAAGACTATACAACATGTATACACCTTCTCTCGTCGTCGTGTCAGAAAATACTGAAAACACCCAACACAACATCTTAGAGTCTTCAAATTGCTTGTTTTGTTGGACCAACAGTCTAAAACCAAAAGATATTTAACATTTAGTGATACAAAACACTGAAAAGCAGAAAAACACTATCAGCAGCAGCATCTTTAAGTGACTTGACTTGTTTCTTCAGATTATGTCTAATGTTTGCTCCTGCTTGTTTTCACAGAGTGGCCCCACAGACCTCCGACACTTTGACCCTGAGTTCACCCACCTGCCCGTGTCCTCCTCCCTGTGCACTGACGCTCCGCACAATGTGACCAGCAGCATTAGGGAAGCAGCGGGAGCCTTTCCGGGCTTTTCTTACGGGCCTCCAGCAGACCACTCTTTCATGTGAACATCTTTGCTCTTCTGTCCTGGGAACCCACAGGAAACAGGATAAAAGCTCTGGATCAAGAGTCTTATTTTAAAAAGAGGGACCACACTGGAGCAGCCTGTCTGGGGGACGTTATAAGAGGATCTAACTGACAAAATGAACTTGAATACCGAGGATAATGTGCATGACTTGTGTACAGATTGGGACTCTCATGTTACAACACCACTGGTTCTACACTTACGCCTCAACCACCTGAAAAATGACAATATGTGTGCCAAGTATGGATGCACTCTGGGGTCATACAACATCACTACACTCCGTTGACTCCGGACCTCACAGCCACCGGTGAAGTGACATGAAGAGAAGTGCCTGAGGTTCAAAAGGCAGTTTGAACAGCGGCAGCAGCGTTTTGGCGAGATCCGGCATTATCAGAAACCACAAAACTGTTTCACATGAGCGGACTTTTGACCAGGGCGCTAGCCGTTAAGGGGGATGCCTTCATTACATGTTTGCATATGTTAAGACTGTGTTTGTCTGAAAGTTCACAATGTATTTTTATTTTCATGTGAATGCTCAATTGCACTTGAGGAAACAAGGGTCAAGAAAAGCGTAACATTTTGCTTCTGGACTTCATATCTTTCCACTTCAGATTTCATATCTCCACTTGATCCATGATGGCATATCAGTACCGTACAGTACTATTGATACTTGGACCAAACAGTAAATCATATTCTGCTTTAACAAAAACACTTTTTTTGACCGGCTTGTCCTCATAAACTGAAGATCAAAGTTTTACTGTACTGTGTAGAAGAAAAGGTTACATATATTTTATTGAAAAACCAAAACGGTTTTTACATGTTTTAATAACCATAAACATTCATTCACGTTTACTTTTAAGAAAACTGCATATATTATAAATGAGTTATATTGTTTCCTTGTACATATAAATAGATTTAATGAAAATTCTATTTCCTGTATGGCAATATATTTCATTTTTGTTTTATCCAACTCCTTCTCATTTACAACCAGTGACTGTGTTAATCTATATCTGTCCTTTGCAAACTTTATGAAATGTTTCTTTCTTTGATCAGGAGAGTTCAACCAGCAATAACAGGCCCACATCAATGATAGCACACACTGTATATCAATCTTATTTTAAACTGAAGTGATTGCTGTTTTATTGCAAACACTCTATAGAGAAAACTAGAGTCTATTACAGATGGGTTTTTTTGTATTTATGCATCATGTAGAGAAGAACTGTGAATGTCTTGTGCCTGTCCAAGGCGGCCTGATCCATGTATACTGTATGTACATATCTCTTTCCCCTAAACCTCCTGCTCCCTTCTCTAGACAAGAATCTGTGTTAAAAAAAGTGCTTCATTAACCTGACGAGGAACCATTAGGTGGGTCGGGCGTTGGCATTCACCTGACAGTGTTGAGCCACACGCCTACTGCATGATGTGGTTCTGGAAAGTGCAATAAGATCTTGTCTGCTTAGAAAGGATGATTATCATTTTATCTATTTTAGCAAAAGTTATAATTTATGAACTGATATTCATTAAATTATTGCGAGAGGATGTTCAGTCAAACAGAAATTGCTCATAACTTTGTTTTATTACCCCATTAGACTGATGCATACAGGAAGTGCATCTTCAAGCCTGCTGAAGATTTTAAAAAACAACAAAAAAAGGCAGCACAGTTCTAGATCATTTTCTTCCATATTTGGAAGCATTACGTTTCTGTTTTGTATTTTTATGTATATTTATTTTCATGCCACTGCTACTGTATAAAAGAATTTACATGATCAAATGAAATATTGAATTGTAATCTGTGTCAGAAATGGCAAATAAAATCTATAAATTGGAGGCAAGTGGATTGTTTTTGTTTACAATAATACAGATGCTACTTTACAACACATACTGCACATACAACTTTTACATAATAATGGTAATATATGTTATGTTGCTATTTGGTCTATAAAGTGTCAGAAAATACTGACAGATATTACCAGTGACTAAAGCTTAAGGTGGCGTCTTCATAAGTTTAGTTTTGTCTGATCAACACACCAAAACCCAAAGATAGTTGGTTTAGAACTTTAGGACTCTACAATGCAGAAACCGGATCAGTTGTATCCAAAGCACGATCAAGCAGTGACCACACCATCATAAGACCAATAAGTCAAGCTTAGTCCACCCGAGAGATGGAAAGATTTTTTTTTTTATCAGATACAGAATTTGTTAAGTAAAGAACACAAGACTATGATGCTGTGTTGTAGTGGTCTCAGAGGATGGGTCTCAGTTTCTAAACCACTTCTCAGGAGGGGAAACAAGGAAAAACACTTGGGCTGGGCTAAGAAATACCAGCATTTCACTGTGCATGACTTGAAAAATTCTTATTTACTTATAAATCTGAGAAGAGTGTGTGTATAAGGAGATGAACAGGAGAGAGAACGATACCGCATTGTATCAAGCCCACAGTGACACACGGTGGTGGGAATATTCAAGTCTAGGGGTGTTTTAGCCTTCTCTGGAGTTGGACACCTGCACCAAATTGACTTCACCCTGAAAAAGTACCCCTCCATTATTCAGAGACATGCTACACCCTCTGGTTTGCATCTTTCTGGAGAAGGATTAATTCATTCTGCAGCAGGATAAATAACCCCAAACACACTTCAAGGCTTTGCACTTGAAGACCAACTGAACATTTATGGAGACACTTGAAGACTGAGAAAACCAAACCTTCTGTCACATCACAAGAAAGTCTTTGAAACATTGGCAAATCCTGCTGGGATAACGTGTATTATCAGGTTTTTGCACAAACTTGCAGACTCCATGTCAGCTTAAGTGCATGCTGTCATTAAAGCAAAGGGGGACATACCCAATACTAAATGTGACCATGATTTACAAAATGAACATCATGCTGCATTGATGAAGACTTGAAACTAGTGGTTGAAACCACAAACTCATTAAGAAAGTGTATATTAAGGTAATAAATTAAATGAGAAATAGGGTTGTTTTCTCATACACATCCATACAATCTAACTTCGTTTTTGCAAACAGTGGAGTCACCCCATGCTGGCCATTAGAAAGAATGAAGGTTAAGATTAAAATATTTAAATAATAAGAAGAAGAAGATAAAAAATTAATAAAATAAAACATTGAGACTAGAGCCCGACAGATATAGCGGTCAGCCACTATTATTGGTCGATATTGACCTATGACAGTCAGATATATTGGTATTGGTGAATATGTTGTCTGATATGTGCCAATATTTTTAAAATCTTTTAAAGTTATATAGGCAGCATTATATGTATATTTGACCCCTTTTCTTAATTCAAGCTTAATATATGCATGTTGTTGTTTTTTTGTTTGTTCCATGTTTTTTTGTAATTCATAGCTAATTATAATTATTATAATTAATTGCGGGAGAAGTTTACAGTTTTAGTGCACTGATGTCATTTTATACAATCAAGTTTAATGTTAAACTCTAAAATATCATACCATTACATTTGAGGGATCATTACCAAAAAAAAGTGTTTATTTATATATTCTGTACATATAAATACTATCGGCCAATATATCGAAATTGGAATTTTTTTTACTCCCTAATATCGACATCAACCCTAAAAATCCAGTATCGGTAGGGCTCTACCTGAGACCAAATACTAAAATAAGCTGAAATTCATGTGCATTTTCTTTTTTTCAAAAAGTCAACTTTACACTGTGCAATAACAATATCATCTCTGGTATTTTGTCACTTAATTACCAATGTTACTCTTGTAAATAATGTCACATTTATTTTATTATAGGCTATATCTTTTACTGTTATTGTTCTTATTGTGTTTTGTACTTATTATTTATTGTTCTTTATTCCTTTTCTTATTGCTGCCTTTCTATTCTATTTTTACTGTCTTACATTGCTGCTGTAATAATGCACATTTCCCCATTTTGGTAATCTTTTCTTAACCCTTAAACAGGCAAAGTGCACCAGGAGCTACAGCACCCTGCTAGGAGCATGTTTGGTTAAAGTGGTTGTTCAATGATAAAACTCAGTTTAGAAACTAGTATGTGTGATATTAATAATCAGAGAAAGCAAGAATGTATCACTTCTCTTTATCAAATAAAGCATTCAATTGTTTACCATTATGACCATGTTTTATACTCTAATAGGGACAACGTATCTTGGAGGAGATACAACTCATAAAAATATAAAATATACAAAATATTTTAAAGATATATTTATGGAAATGTTTTACTTAGGTGCAAATGAGATAGGCCTAACTAGGATTTTATTTTTCAAATCTCATTTTCCACTCCTGTTTAAGCGTTAAACTGATGTTATCATTTGCATTAGCAGTCTTTTGAGGGGTGGTCTCAGACTTTTGGGACCCCCCGCTGTGTAAAATTAATAAAAAACTGAGAGGTTGACAAGCTTTTAACGAGAGAGGGGATCTGTTTAAACAACATATGTGTGCAGTCTGCTCCTCACCTGTGTTACCTCCACACCTGTCGCGCCATGCTGTGTGAATCAAACACACCGCACATGCGCAGTAGGCGGCCCAGCAACGAAAACTTCCTGCGAAATAGTGCTCCCTAACAACAGACAAAGCTTGGCACAGTGGACTCAATTTGGAGACGCTTACATTTTTTTTAAAAAGGCGTTGCGTCTTTACTCCTTCAATGGTAAGACTTGGCTTTGATCCTTTTGAGGGTGTCGGGAGTGGGTTTAATTGCTGCCAGTGGCTTTGCGTTTTTTTTGGGAGGGGGGGGGGGCGCAGCAGGAGAGAGATGCTTTCACACGCTGCCATTTTAGTACCCACTTGCTATGGCTGCGGGTGCTGACTAATCTATGGAGTGGAAAAACTTTCATACCCAGGCCAAACTAAGTAGATGATAATGAACCTGGATTGTTTAGCTGGATTATGCACAAAATACATAGTGGATGACATCTTTTGTTTCTTTAATTGAGTCACTGATATAGCGTGTGTAGTCATTATTATCGGCTCTGTCTGCTAATGTGTGTAGCTAGCGTTAGTGTGGGTGCCGTGTAAATACTGGTGTCACACGCTGTGTAAAGTGTCAATCACAGTCGCTTATTTTAGTTTAATCAGTCAGGCATCCATGTGTAGCTTAAAGTGTTTGCTGACTAATTGTGTAAGTTGTTTTTCCAGTTGTTCTTGCATTCAAATTGCAACCAAACGAGCTGTAGATTTTCAGGAAATAGCCAGATGTCAGATTTCACCTTCACAGCTATAACCGTCCTCAGTCGGGTTTAATTGCTTTTTTTTTCAGCTAATGGGATTTTCCACCCCACCTCAAATAGTGTTTTTAAATGTGAATTATTTACCACTTAAACACTGCTGCAGATATAGGAGACAGGTGTCAAAGGTGTTTTAATGATCACCAATCAATAGCCTGCCCCCAAGTTTATCAACCTACAACCATAAATCAATATCGAAACTACATGATAAAGGCATACAGCTTCGTCTATCTTCAACAAATAATAATAAACATGAAGCTATAATGTTGTTATTATTAGAAAGTGTCTGAAACCACACTAGTAAATTGGTAATAATAACAGGGGGAATGATAACACTTTACTGTGTACTTAAATTGACAACATGTCAAATTGGTACACTTTCACTTTTAATTCAAGTCAAGTCAATTTATTAGTAGAGTAACCTTTTAAAAACCAGAAACGTGCTTGAAAAGAGCCTGAAAAATATAATCAAATAAAAACACAGATGCAGTTATTATGAGGATCAAGAAAAACGTATAATGAAATGAATAAAAGTGGTATTTAAATCCTAAAAAAACACAACATCCTTGCACAGAGAGCATTAATAAAGAGATAATAAATACATAAAATAAAGAGTGTTATCATGTGATTGTGCTGATTATTAAAAGGCTGAAGAAAAGAGATGGCAACTTAACCCAGTAAATATTCAAATAGCTGCACATCAGCTGGTTAAACATGCAAACATGAATACTAACATTCAAGCAACCAATTCAACTAATATAAAAGCTTCTAATAATAAATAACTATTTACTTGAGTTTACATCTGCAACCCTATGTTGATTATTTGCAAAGTTTTATTTATTTGTCACTTAAACTATATTTATTAAATTCTTACAGCGGATATAAAATACTATCTTATAATAAATAACCAATCACACCTAAGAAAGGCAGCAGCAGTTAAAAAAAGACCACTGCTAAATAAAATAAAGTGCCTGATAAAATCAATTGATTGAACAAAGATTAATGCCATAATTGTTTAGTTTTTTTTTTTTTTTTTTTACTGTTGATTAGGATGAAACAAAACATGTAAGGATGTCACCTTCAAATTTGGCATTTTATAGACGAAACAACTAATCAATTGAACAAGAAAAACATAAACAGATTAATCGATAATGGAAGTAATGGTTAGTTGTAGCCCTATTTGAGTTTAGATAACTCTGTTTGAGTTTCAAGTCATTCAAATTTGACTGACTCTCGTAGGGAAATCCCTCTGAAAACCAACAACAGCTTTTTAACCCTTAACTACTATTCAGGGTCAAATTTAACTCATTTTTACATCTGACAGTAAAAATCCTTTTTTTCCATTAGCCTGAAATTTGATGGCTTCCTTCCTAATGATGCCCAGATCTTCTTAAAAACATTTTTGTAATGTGTTTGATGTGTGTATATATATGTATATATTTCAAAAATGACCATAATATAGTGTTATTTAGAGGTTTTTTTCTCATAAAAGCCAAAAAAAAACCAAACTCTTCTGCTCTCTGAAAGCTTCATTAAGAATTAATCATATTTATCTGTGACTGATGAGGTATTTGTGAATGATTTGTGCTTCAGAAGTTTGTTATAGAAACTAAATATGTGAGGAAATACTGTGACTGGTCATAATATAAACAGTATGTAAGGGTTAACACCTAACTGAACTCAGACAACTCAAAATATGAAGGATTTTACTCATAATTAAGACCTGAGCACTAACAGTGTGAAGGCCCTATTGAATTTCTAAGGATTGTTATTATTTTCTGAAAACAAACGCATTTTTGACAGCTTAAACGTGCCCAAAAACTCGAAAAATGAAATTTGGTACTCATTGTATCATGCACAAAAAAGTCTGTTGAACCCATACCCAAACTCCAACAGAAAATCGGCCATTTTGATACATTTTTTTTTTATTTTGCCATCATTTTTGTGCGATTTCCATGCCTCGTATTTTAATTCCTCCTAAAGATTTAATCCCACCGACTTTGAAGTTACTCACTGTCATCTTAACACCTTGGAAAGGAAAAAGTTATCAACATCTTTCGCCTCCATTAAACCTGACGGGCGTAGCATTGTGGCAAATTTCGGGCCCGGGGGAGCGAGGGGCGACAATTTCTGGGTAACATTTTCGGAATTTACAGAAACCCATAAAATAAAGCATTTCTGAATGCTTTGTCATATAAATCTAACACAATATTAATATTATTATATGTTGATAGATGTTTAGTTTAGTTTCGGAGGTGTGCGGTGTCTCCTCCTGACCAGGCAATACTCCTCCACCCTTCAGGAGAGGGGAGAGAGGGCGAAAGAAAGACAACAATCAGGGCGAGCAGAGAGTGTCCCCGAGGATCCAGTATCAGGGACTGTGATGTTTCCCTCAAGAGGCGGCGTTAAAGTGTTATGATACCGAGGCCGAGCAGAGGTGACTGTGGGCGGCTCAGTTACCGACGGCAACAACGAGACAGACGGAAGACGGCTTCAGTGATTTCACGTCTGTTAACTCAGCCAGAAAACAGCAGCAGTGGTGATGTAGGATGTTACTAGAAAGCGGCTGCTCCAGAGATGGTTTTTGGGGGTCAGTGCAGCAGAGAAAATATAGATTTAATTGTTAATTAAAGCAGCCTGTGTGCTCTTAACACCTTAAATGTAAGTTTGTGGGTTAATTTCTCATCAGTAAATCATCCGGTGGCCTTATTTCCCATCACTACCTGTGCACTACCTGTATGAGTTCACTTACATACATACTTGCATAAGCTCGACATATGCTTCAGTTTGGTGCCATCAAACACAGATGGCACACTTTTTGAGTCAGAACGTGCACCGCTAACGCACGCATGACACATTTGTGCAGGTTTTTAATTTGTGATCTGACCTATTTTTCTACATTATGTCAGTTGGCTTCGTCTTTTTCCTACCTGGTGGCTTCGGCGAGGAAAGAAAGGGCCAGTGAGGCAAGCTGTGGACAAATCGAGGTTAGATCTTATCCCCCCGGGGACTTCTATTGATACGACAGCTTGCACCTGAGCACCTAATGCTCCTGGAGAAGATGTTTCATTGAATGTAGATTAGGTCACATGTAAGGTGGCACGCTTCCTTAATCCCACAGTAAACACAAACACACACACACACACACAAGAGTGGTGGTGTGGTTTGGTTTGGTGCAGTGGGGTCATCGGGGCAACGTCAGTGGCGCACGTGCCTCACCTGCGGTTCTCGTGCCGGAGATCGAATCAGGGCGCCGCTCCTTTTAAAATTCGCCACCTCCTCCTCTTTACTGATCATCTCCTATGATAGTCGATGAGCGCTCACGGGACGAAGGGGGGAGGAGGGGGAGAGGATGATCACTACATAAAAGCAGTAAAAACCCCTCATTCATGCTCATTTATTCTGTGCCTCTGTGTGTGTGTGTGTGTTTTTTTTGGCTCCTGTGGGTCGTGTGAAGCAGGGTCCGCACCGGCTCTCCGGGTCCAGAGAGTAGGTGTAGAGAGAGTGTGCAGACATGTCGGGTCGCTCCGCCGCAGAGATGGATGACTCGCAGGAGCTGCCTGAGCTGCCGGTGAGTACGCTACGAGATGACATCAGAGTACAGTAGGGAAGGAGGGGGGGGGGGGGGGAGTGATTTATATGAATGTTTCAGAGTAAAGTTTGAATGTTAAATTACAAGTAAATGAAATAATGTAGGGTGTGTGTGTATGATTAACTTGTCTTAATAATTCATTTCATATCTTTTGTGTAAGATCTTGTATTCAGGTTTTCTTTTTAACTAATGTTTTAGATTTTCATTCTCTGCCAAAAAAAAGTTGATTTTAGATTTTAGGTTACAGCTTAATTTGAGAAAAAAGGAAAAGGAGAAAAAAAAGCATAGCTGGATGTGAAATGAACTGACTGAAAATTAATCAATGACAGTTCTTTTTCCCAACATATTTTTGTCTTTTTTTCAAATATTAACAGCCTCATAACAAAACGAGATCGCAACCACGAAAAACAATGATAATACAATACAATGAAAATAAACTAAATAAAAAACAGGCAGTTACAGAAGATAGATTTTATTTTCTTTGATGTTACTAGTTATCTCATTTGCACCTAAGTAAACATTTCCACAAATAATTTAAAACATGTTTTGGATATTTTGGATTTTATGAGTTGTATCTCCACCAGGATATGTTGCCACTATTAAGGGTATAAAAAAATGTATATATGTATGTATCTCCTGGTGCACGTTGCCTGTTCAAAGGTGAATATCAATTAAATTAGTTTTCCATTGCGGTGGGCTAAAAAAAAAAACAATAACAAAAAAAAAACTGAGGTAAAAACAGGACCAGAAATAAATGTTACTTATTCATGTAAACTTATATTCAGATAGTGTTGTGTAGTCTATAAATGGTTGCCAGATTCTCACAAATGTGGCCGATGGCAATTTTGAAGAGAATTAACAATATTAAAAATTAGTTGCAGCTCTTTTTCACATCATAATATATTCATGACTCTTGTGCTGATCAGACAAAATTACCACTTTTAATACATTGTTTGTTCTTTTAACTACATTTTGTTGCTGTCCAATGAAAATTATTTATCTCTTTTTTTATATTTGAAGTTTTAGATGAACTGAAGGTTTAAGTGTTTCATTTATGAGTTGAGAACGTTCACCTTCCTCCTAAACTACATTAACCAGCAGTAAAAACATTTAGAGTACCAGTATTTTTGATGATTTGTTGACTAAAATGTTTGCATCAAACTTTTCACAACAGTCATGCAGATAATGTTAAATAATTATTTGTTGTGAAATTGAATGTCAAAATAATCTCTGAAAGCCGAAGTAAGGCAGAGTCAGTCTGATTTAAAAAAAAAAAAAATATATATATATATATATATATATATATATATATAGACTGACTTTGCCTTACTTCGGCTATATTTTATATATATATTTTATATATATATATATATATATATATATATATATATATATATATATATATATATATATATATATATATATATATATATATATATATATATATATATATATATATATATATATATATATTATGATATTTATAAAGATGTATATTATAACAGCAATATGGTGGGGTTTTTTTCTTTTCTGTGTGTGTAACAGGCAAAGAAAGTCAAGCTTGACTTGGACCATGGACTTGAGAAAGAGCAAAGGTTTGTCTTTACTAATTTGAGATTTTTAGCTCTATTTCTGTTCTATTGAATCTTTTAAATTGATATTTTTGCACTGTTCTAAACTGCTGATGGAAAACTACTGAGATAAAATGTTGAGTTTTAAACAGTCTACTAATATGTGTGGCTTATTTTAAACGTGGTGATTGTTTTTAGCTTTTTCTTTCATTAGTTGACTGTAAAATGGCAGCAGAATATTTTAGATTGACATAATTTCTCTTTCAAAAGTTTGGGTGAGGATGGGAGCCCAGTGGCTGTGTTAGGCTCATCAGAGCAGGAACGCTCTTACTCTGCCTTGTCCACCACCCAACTCGATCCAGGTAAGCATGTGGGGGGAGAAAAAAAAAAGCTGTGGATGGCTCTGAAATGTTGCTGCAGAGTATTGACGGTTCATGTCTGATTGCAGGAGATCAGGAGCAGTCGGACGCAGACGGAGGGGCGTCTCAAGCATGTGGTCCTTCCATGAACTCATATGCACACTCTGGTACGAACAGAAACACGGTCTCGTTGTCGGACAGTGAATGATAATGATCTGAATAAAGGAAGCTGCTCTTGTTTGTCAAACTGAAACCATGCTGTCTGTTTTGACAGGCACAGATGCAACGGCCACGTCTGAATACACTCAGCAGGTTTATCAAGGAACCAAGTGAGTACACAGTCACACAACTGTGAATGTTTACATTTGTCACGTTTTACTGTAACACAGATTTCAGAAGTGATCATTGTTTAACTGAACTGTCTGTGACACCTTTTTACTTTCCTGTTACGTGAATTATAGCTCAGACTCAACAGTGTGCAACCATTTTATTTACATTGCAAGTAGCAACAAGCCCAGTGACACTTGGCATTTATATCAGTTGCAAAATTGCAGCTGCAGCCTTGTTTTATGGCTCTACAATGTTTTTCTGCACAGAGACGACAAACTCCACAATAAAATGTCGACCACACGCACACATGCTTAAAATGCTTTTACCTATGCTGATAGTGGAAACACAACATTACCTGTGTCACAGTGAAAGCCTCTGAGAAGAGATTTGATTACAACTGTTCCTGGGAAGAAACTTCAATAAGTGGTGAATTTAGACACTTGGTATATTTAAGCCTGGGCTTACACCAGATCTGCAACTAACAATTATTGTCATTATCAACTGGGAAAGAAACTCCTGCTCCTGTGTCTTTGCAGCACGCCAATAATAGGTGCTGCTTAGCTTGCAATAACTGTTAATATTGATCCCTACATGCTGTGTATGTAAAATTTTATTAAAAGCCTTAATTTCAAATTATTCCTACTCTAGCAAGAATAAATGTGCAACCTCTGGATTGTTATTTTGTTTATTAACCAGGAAGTCTCTTGAGATAAAATGGGCACCTTTCAATGGACTAACGTGATATCGGCTGTCCAATCATTAAGCACATACAATAGAAGGGGTGCTGACGTCTGATTTAAAAAAACTAAACTTTGGCAGAGGTTCCTCACTCACTATTTTTGCTAGGTATTTGCTGAGTATGTACATGTAGGTGTGTGTAGATGGCATGTATGCTTGTTTGTTTTATGTATAGGTATTGTATATACATATATGTACATGTATGGTTTAAAGGTTAGGGCATCTATACGCTTGTAGCTTCAGCCCTGACCCTTTCGATCAGCCATGCAGCCCTGTTGTTAGAGGGATGTGTTACTGTTTTTGTTTTTTTGTGGTTCTATTTATTTTTTTGTTGATCGAAATAAACTCAAACTCTAAGATCCTCCAGGAGCCTCCTCTCTCCTCGGTGGAGCATTTAAGGGATCGGAAGATCCTCGATGATAGCAGAGAGAGAGAGAGAGAGAGATCGGTTTCCGGGTCATGGCTGGAGGACGGAGGAGAGAGGACGCGAACAAACTGAAATTGGCCAAATGAAAAAAAAATCTTTTTTTTTTAAAGGAAGACTGTGAAATAGGTGTTGCATAGATGCACAAAAGTAGATTTTATTACAATAATCACATCTAACACTAAAACAATGTGTGTGAATAACAAATGTGATGGTGAAGAAAATGTGAATTAAATCTGGTTTTGTGTGATTTTGGCAACCAAATTCTTTACATTATCATCTGGAAAACATACATAGTAGAGGCACGTATGTGTGTGTGTGCATTTGGCAGCTCTCAGATTGGAATGGAATCAAATTAAGGTCATATATATTGTAGCTGTGTATCAGCATATCTCAACAAAGGCCTGCAGATATTGTGGTTATTTTATGTGCTTTCTAACCAGGAGGGGATGGGGAAACCCCAGCAGCTCTTCTCTGATTTATGCAGGTACTGAATGTCGCTCTCTTGTCTTTTCTTCCTTTCAGCCCTGCAGTGACATCGTACACCAGCCAGGTGGCCTTTCCTCCTGTCCTCCAGTCGGCTGTGTACTCAGCGTTCCCCCAGACAGGCCAAACCTACGGTCTCCCACCTTTTGGTTAGTCCCCATATTCCTACTCTTAACTCTCCTTTTTTAACACTTGTCTGCTCACTAAAAACCCAGCACTGCACCTTTGTCACTATGCTTTAGAGGCCTTACTGTGCTTTGGCGCTGCGGAATTGATTTTGCTTTTGATCTCTGCTCACACACAAAGCCCACATCTTGACCGGAGGACCTGGTTTCTTTAACTTTGCCCTGTCTTTAATGACCCCCCCACTCCTCCTTGCTGGCACTTTTATTTTTCTGCTTCCGTTGCTCTCTTTCATCTTCAGGTGCTATGTGGCCAGTCATAAAATCAGAGACTGGGCTGTCTGAGGCGCCCTCTGGTGGCCAGCCTGGGTTTCTCAGCTTCAGCACCACATATACCTCAACCCAGCCAGGCCAGCTGCACTACTCATACCCCAGCCAAGGCAAGCTGCAACGTCACTCTGTCTCACATGATAACGCCGTCACACTCTCTGCAAATATGTGAAGCTCTGAAAAATTAAGGAGAGTTTGAACTTTTGAGTGGCACCGCTCTGTTTTCCTCTCTTGTTGTTTGTCACTTTAAACACTGTGTAGAAATGTTTACCTAGTTTTAAATGAGTTTTCTCTGTCTTCAGGCTCAAGTTTCACAACATCCAGTGTGTACTCCAACATCCCCTCAGCTACAGCTGCCACCACCGCCTCAACCACAGCGGCCCACCAAGTAAGAATTACATCCATTTTTATTAGAAAACAACAAAACTCTCTGTCTTACAAAGGTGTCATTTTTTTTAAGTCACACCATGTATTTGTATGTGCAGTGCATCAAAATGTCAAAAGAAAATCAACTCATAATTCAGGTAATATCAAACATTAGACAAACACAAATAAAGAAAAGTGGCAAGAAAAAGGCACTAAGGCATCTACTGAAAGGTCCTGGTAGGAAATTATACAACTATACACAGTCAGTCATAAAATGGTATTTTATAAACAATGCCAAAGTAGATAGAATATACAGGAAAAACAAGACAAAACTTGTTTCATAATCATTGCGCAAACATACAAACGTCTCAAAACTCTGAGGATAAAGTTTTCATCTTGAGTTTAACTTGCTTGTTGAAACAGAACTTGAATGGTTTGTGACTCGGTAGGTTATTGGGAGATTATCTCACTCTTGTTTTTGTTTTCTTCAGGAATTTGGCAGCTACAACTCCTTGGGACAAGGTCAGTTCTCTCAGTACTACGCTCTGCCTCCCAGTTACGTGCCTGCCGGGCTGCCCAGCAGCGACGATCACAGTGCCAGTGTTGGTGTAGCCGGATATTCAGCTGTAAAGTCAGAGGAGGCCGCATCGGCTGGACTGCCTCCCAGAGGTGATTTCAATACTAGGTTTCAAAATCACTGAGCTTCATCGCCTTTACACCATGTAGGATGTGTTCTTTGTGTTTGAGAGACCACAGAAGCAAGGTATTAATCACTGACGTCTGACTTTTTGTCCTCTTGTAATAAGATGCGTCTCCACCAGAGAACCTCCCAGCAGGTGCGGCCCTTCCTACCAGTGTGGCTCTTCCTGCTGGAGCCAGAGACCAAGATGAGGTCGGACGCAGGAACTCAGTTGGCAAAGCTAAAGGGAAGGGCAAGAAGCCTGAAAACTCTCCACCCACTGAGAGCGACCTGGAGGTAAACATCTAGTGACTTCATTTAGCTGTGATGGGAAATATTATTAACCAACGGAGCTTGTTATGACAGAGAGGCACATCAAATCTCTGCACTAATTTGCATATTAACACCCCCAGAAAAGCACAGCCACAGGAGTCAAGTCCCAAAATTTATGGAGCAAACCGACAAAGTAAAAGCACATAAATGTTGTATTTGTCTTAATTTTACATGTGATGCCAAAGATTATAATGTAATAATTTCTTCTGTAATTTGTAAAACATAAAAAAGATTAAAATGTTTTTTTTAGAATGCAGTAATATAAAATAAATTTTCCCTGCCTTTTTTTTTTAGCGCATCTTTCTGTGGGATCTGGATGAGACTATTATTATATTCCACTCACTGCTCACAGGCTCCTACGCACAGAAGTTTGGAAAGGTTTGTTTCTTAAATAAACTTAATATTTTTCTATTTTAAAACAGGAAATGACAAGACAGTTTATTGTCTAAAACTATTTATTATGGATCTTATTTTGTGTGTGTGTGTTTAGGATCCGGCAACGGTGCTGAACTTAGGCTTGCAGATGGAGGAGTTTATCTTTGAGCTGGCAGACACCCACTTGTTCTTCAATGATCTTGAGGTACAGTATGAAGTGTGTTGTTTTTTGTCATCACAGAGGCTGATACAAACCTCCTTATTCTCCCAAACCTATTTTTTTAAGACGTTATTCTAAATGTTCCGATATATCATGAATTTTCTGCCTCAAGTAAATATACACATATAAACACTGTGGGTTGTCAATCAAAATGTAAAACTACAGTAATGGACCAGTTGTTTGAATCCAGCAACAATCCAACTACGGTTGCTGCCCCTGAAAATGACTCAGCCAATCATAAAGCAGATATACAGCTTGTTACAGAGATTCATTACCTTGATAAGACTTTCTCTGGACCTCTCTGCACTTATTAACCTTCCAACCTTATTAAAAACGTATTTTCCCTCCTGGATGAACTGATTGTCACTAGATTTGGGTGTTGTAGTCTGTGTATGGGTTTATGGTTTATAAATACATGAAAAACAACCAATCTATTTTTTGTTTTAAGGAATGTGATCAGGTCCATGTTGAGGATGTGGCCTCTGATGACAATGGACAGGACCTGAGGTGACTTTTAACACACACACACACACAATTAATTTTAATCACAAATATATAAATAAACAAACTAATCCCTGGTGCATGTCTCCACTTTAGTAACTACAACTTCTTGGCGGATGGCTTTAATGGCCCCAGTGGTGGAGGTGCTTCAGGAGCCACTACAGGAGTCCAGGGAGGAGTGGAGTGGATGCGCAAGTTGGCCTTTCGCTACCGCCGGCTAAAAGAGATTTACAATAGCTACAAAGGAAACGTTGGAGGTGAGCTTGCATCCAAATATCTGCAGTTTTTAAATGATAGAAACACAAGGAGAACTCTACAGTAGAGGTCACTGCTGAGCATTTTTCTTTAAGAATATAACAGTGCTGCTTGGTCTTCTTAGTTAAAATAAAAAATAAAAAAAAGGTTTCCAAGTCAGTAAACAGTGTTCAGAAGTTCACTTTCACTCTTTGGCATCATCATTTAAATGGCCTATTGTTTGGTGTTTTAGTTTTATTTTGTTAAGAAATCTCTCAGAGCATTTACAGCCATTTAGACTGAAACATGTCTGATGACAGTAAAAGTAACTATGAGTCTAATATCCAAAAGGCTAAAGGGAGATCTGAATTTCCCAAACTTTCCAGACAAACATGGTGATGTGTCAGCCCAGCGGCTAAAATAAACAGCAGCCTACTTGTGTTGTCGACCTTTTAAGGTTAGATAAGGTTGTTGCCTGTCATGCATTGAGAATTAGTATATCAGGGTCCTGGATTTTACTACAATGTGGTGGGAAAAGTACCCGTGTCACACTGTCATTTTTTAAAATAAACAGCAGCCTGTGTGTGTGTGTGTGTGTGTGTGTGTGTGTGTGTGTGTGTGTGTGTGTGTGTGTGTGTGTGTGTGTGTGTGTGTGTGTGTGTGTGTGTGTGTGTGTGTGTGTGTGTGTGTGTGTGTGTGTGTGTGTGTGTCATTCAGACATTTGTAAAGGTTAAAATGGGAGTAATGTTACATTTACATACATTTGGCGGCGATGTTTAAACCATATCATGTTAATGTTGTAAATAGAGCTGCTTCATAGGAACATGTTGTTCTCTTCCAGGTCTGTTGAGCCCGATGAAGAGGGATCTGCTTTTACGTCTTCAGTCTGAGATCGAGAACGTGACAGACACCTGGCTCAGCACAGCGCTCAAATCTTTGCTGCTCATCCAGTCCAGGTCTGAGGATTACTATTATCATTTTTTTTTTTTAATAATGAAAGAAAAGTGCCTTACTGTGTCTCTTACTGGCTGTTATAGTCCACACAAAGTACTCCAGTCATTGTGAATCATTGACAATTTAGTTTAAACATTAACATAAATGTCAGTTTCCTCCAGTAATGAAAGTAAACGTAAGCTGAGTAATGAACTGAAGGAACCCAATCCAACCGTAGACACTGCTGAAAACACAGAAGCTTTAGTTTCAACATGCTTTTCCTCTGTTAACAAAATTATGACATTAAATGAAAATACCTGCTTTTTAGTTATTCAGATGGGCACAACCACAATAATCAGAAGACAACATGTTAATTATGTGTACATGGTTAACTCAGGTTTCCAAATTAGATTTTAAACTCCCAACTTGAACTAATTTTCAGATACAAAAATGTCTGTTTCTTAGATTTATTATGAAAGAAAGTTGATTATAATTAAGATTATAGAAAAATATGCAGATCATTATCACAATTAAATTCTCATAAGGAAGAGCTACTGATAGTTATAATACACATGGCAACAAAAGGAATAACACTAAACAGAAAGAGACCAATCCAAAACATATTTTGAGATTCGGTAAAAACACAAACAGAGCTCATTTTGACTGTTTAAAGGCCAGTAGAGCTGGAGGAATTAACACTTAATATAAAAATGGGGAATTCTTCATTTTAAAAGTGAAACATGTTGCATAATGAACAACAGAACTTGCTCTGTGGACAATTGGGCATTTCATTGAGATTTTAGTAAGGTTTCATTTTCATAAAGTGTGTGTGTGAGTGATATAACCACAGAAAATCCCTTCGGACTTCAGTCTTACCAGTCTTGCATCATCATCATCATCATGTCATATGAGTGGTAGACACATGACATCATCCACAATCATCAAATCAGTCCTAAAACAGCCAAATAATCAGCATGGGAATTACCAGGATTATTTCAGCCTGATAATAACATCATGTTTGGTTAAAAAAAAAAAAAAAAAACAGGATCGTGGTCCAGCGTCAGTCTGTGCTCTATTAAAGTTTTATTGCTTCATTTTAAAGCCTCTCTATACTCTGTGTGTGTTTTTTACTCCACCAACAGGGGAAAATGTATGAATGTGTTGGTCACCACCACTCAGCTGGTTCCAGCTCTGGCGAAAGTGCTGCTCTACGGCTTGGGAGACGTCTTCCCCATTGAGAACATCTACAGCGCCACCAAAATAGGCAAGCAAATAACACGCTCTATAAATCACTTTCTAATATTCACATGAGCAACAGGTTATGTAACATTTTTGTTGGTTTCTTTTTTGTGCAGGGAAAGAGAGCTGCTTCGAGAGGATCGTCTCTCGCTTTGGGAAGAAAGTGACGTATGTGGTGATTGGTGACGGTCGAGATGAGGAATTTGCAGCAAAACAGGTACGTTTTAGTTTCCATGTCAATCAATCAATCAATCATTATTTATATAGTGCCAAATCAGAACAAACATCATCTCAAGGCACTTTTCACATAGAGCAGGTTTAGACTATACTCTTTAACTTAAAGAGACCCGACATTCCCACATGAGCAAGCATATGGTGACAGTGGCAAGGACAAACTCCCCTTTAACGGGAAGAAACGTCAAGCAGAACCGGGCTCTAGGTGGGCCTTCACCGGTTGGGTTGAGAGAGGGAGAACGATAGAAAGAGGTGAGGGAGGCACAGTAACAAACATAATTGTAAATAACAGGATCATGAATTATGTGAATTATGGCCCCGTCTATCAGGACCCAGACGTCATGGGACCCGTGTCTTTATTATTCCTAAAAGAAAATGATGTGACCTTATTTGAAAAACTGTAAACTCAAACAAATTCCCATTTGGAGCATTCACAGAGTAGCAGAAGAGTCACTGTGGCTCCACTTTGTTTGTTTAAAAGATGTCCACACAGTTCAAAAGTTTCAGGAATAAACATAAAATACAGTAAAACTAATCTTAAATTAAAACTAACCAGCCTTGTTGCATCAAAGTCAGTACGGTGCTTGTTTAGTCTTAAAACTACCATTTTATCCAACATATATCGTGCCACATGTGTAAAGCAGCTGTTTTGTGTCTCTGTGCAGCACAATATGCCTTTCTGGCGGATCTCCACTCACGGCGACCTCGTGTCCCTACACCAAGCGCTGGAACTGGACTTCTTGTAAAGGAGGAGGCGGCGGAGGCGGCGGAGGCGGCGGAGGCGGCGGTGGCGGCGGTGGCGGCGGCGGCGGCAGCAGTGGTGCCAAATGTCGCACACTACAGGACAAAATTTAGTCGTCATCCTGGCGGTTTGTGGAGTGACACAGATTTAGAATTCTCCGCCACTCCCCTCACCCTCACCCCTCCAGCCCCCTCAATAACATTCACTCATATATATTAGAAACACCAAATTGGCTCTCACTGGCGACTAATGACTGTGATGGTAAATGTACTGAGGCGGACTTTGGGTCGGAGCTCGACTGTGAGACACAGACTTAAACGCACAGTCAGCTGAATTTAAGGTTCCTTGCGCCCGGCACTCCCTCCTCTACGGCAGCTAACCTCACCACGGCTGAAACTGGCACTGATTTGGACGCAGAAGGGAAGACATCCATTCTTTTTTTTCTTTTTTTTTGGCCTTTATCCTCATTTCTTTCTAAGTACCAAATTCTCCTTCGATGAACATTATCCTTCTAATTACTATCTCTGGATTTAAACAACCAAAGGGCCGTTGTTCTTTTATTGGCATCTTCTTCTTGAGTTATTTTTTTTAGCTTTTCTTGCAGAATCTGTATAAATGCATGAACAATATCAACACAAATTTGTTTGAAGAAAAAAAAAAAATCTTTCTTGGTTTTTTTGCACTCATTCCAAGACTTGAAAGGATCATATTTGCAGTCATTAAGTTACTGATGACGAGTATCATAGTCCAATATTTAGCGTATGGTACGAGATTGAGTTAAAAAAAACTATATATATATCGTGACCTCCCCTCCTGACCTGACCACACCTCAGTCAGCTGTCCTGACCTCTCCACTGTGTTGCAACAGGAGACGTGTGTGTGTGTGTGTGTGTGTGTGTGTGTGTGTGTGTGTGTGTGTGTGTGTGTGTGTGTGTGTGTGTGTGTGTGTGTGTGTGTGTGTGTGTGTGTGTGTGTGTGTGTGTGTGTGTGTGTGTGTGTGTGTGTGTGTGGTCAGTAAGCATGTGCTGAGAGGTGTCTGTCACGCACCTGCCACCAGACAAACTACAACTGACCTTTGTTATGTAAGACGTAGTAAATGCAAGAGGTAGTAGAGCTTAGGGGCAGGAAATATGCACTAGACATTAAAACCAAACACCCATCATCAGTGTGAGCAGACAGTTTTTTTGGGGGGGGTCGCTATGAGAGCTGCACTTTGCTTTGGCTTGGCTGGTAGACAAGAAGTACATTTCCTGCCCCGCTAGTCGTAGTATTATCAGTAAAGCAATGCACAGGCTATAGAGCAAAAGGTTGCTGCCTAATGAAAGCCATGAATCTCCAGATTCAAAACTCAGTCGATTACCTAAAAAAATGCATCGACATGAAGCTGAAAACATGGTTGTTGTTTTTCTTGGCTTGTAAAAAGTTTTGGAGATTCGTGGGTTTTTTTTTTACAAGACAGCAACAATAATCAAAAAGCATACTGTTTGTACATAGATGCAGCCGGTCCTTCGGGTTCCTCAGAGCACAGTCCTTAAGTGTCCTTGAAATCCTGCGAGGAAATCAACGTGGTTGCAAACAAAGCTTTGAAAAGTGTTTTTAGAAGATGAAAGTGGCACAATACACATTGTATTAAATACAGTTTTATCGGAGAGCGTTTGGCCATTTATGTAGTTTAATGGTGTGAAAAAGGATAACGTGTGACACCGGTAACAAATGATCCGATTCACATTTTTCTGCATGTTCAGTGTTTTTTGGTTTTTGTTGTTTTTTCAAAGCAGGAAAATGTGAAGGCCCTCAGCCTCTGATCATAATCATTTGAGTTGTTGTTTTTTTTTCTTTTCATTAATTGCTGGACAGTTGTAGCATCTCACCACAATTATAATGAATTGTGGGAGGAGAGAAATTTACTTTAAATGAGTGTACAAGTTGACAGTTTCTTTATACAGGGCTAATAAAATAAGTTGTTAGTCAGTTACAGAATTTCATTTCATTAGTCTTAAAAACCAGAAAAGCTTTATTAATACAGCTGAATTTAATCGTCTGGTCATTTACCAAAAAAAGAATAAAAAGATAGTTGATTAGTTAAAGGAACAGAAAACGTATCTACAGCTGTTTTTAATTATTAAATCATTTTTTTAATTTTTTAAGCAAAAAAAAGCCAAACATTACTTTGTTTCTTTAATGTGAGTATTGCTGCTTTTCTCAGTTTTTTTTTTTATGTCATTAACTGAAAATATTTCAGTTTTTCACTGTTGGTCGTACAAAACGAGACATTTGAAGATGTCACCTTGAGAAAATAATTCATCAAAAATGAAAATAGCCGTGAGTTGGTGGCTTAAGTTGCTTTTGAATCAGCATGTTTAGTTGTATTTGATTAAGCTTTCATTCATTGTATTAGTGGAAACTTTGAGAATATTATAAACTGCAACCCCCCCCCCCCCAAAAAAAAAATCACTTGTACACCTTTTTTAATTTGTCATCAGTCGGCCCACGAGTCATGTTGGAGAACAGGGAAAAAGGAAAAAAACACAAGATGATGACTGTGCAATACATTTCTACTTATTAACTGTATTTCAAGGGATTTTTTTCATTTTAATTATTTGTTGGCAGTGAGGAAAGCAGGAGGGGTCAACCTCCCCCCACACCCCACCAGGTCCGTACGAGATTACGACTGAACAATACTGAGCCTGAAGAAGATTTTTACACACATGCAGCTTGACCGTTACGAATGTGTATTTCTGTGTATTTGTCTGTGTGTCTTGCGTGGCTGTGCATATTTATAATTGTGCCTTTTTAACCATCATCTGTATGCATAATCTCAAAGGGAAATATGTAAGATTTTGTTGTTTTTTTTTGTCTAGTGCATTTATCACTGCATTTGTTATATTATCCAAAGTGTTATTTTACCTTTTTTTTTTTTAATTTTTTTTTTTTTTAAAGAGGCTTATTGTAAAGCTCCAGTAGTTTGATTTGTGTTTTGTCTGCACTGTATCCATAAGAAAACTCTCTTTTCTGTTTTTTTGGGAGGGGGGTGAAGATGTAGATCACTCAGTGTTTAAAGAAACCCGTTTTTAGTGACGGGTTATTTAGTTTTCAATGTTTTCAAGCATAGACATCTTAATTTGGAGTGGCATTTATTTTAAATGAATTAGAGAAAATGTAATTTCTCTAAAAGAAAAAACTCATGTCTGCTTTGTGTTAAGACTCTTGGAGGAAGGGAAAAAGGGGATTACGTTTATTTTTACGTTGCTGTGAAACACTTTGCTTCGCTTAGAGACAATCACAATCAGTAACATGGCATTTTTTTTAAATGCAGATCAGATTACTAGATTTGAAAAGCAGCTTTTTAACGAGGCGTGCTTGTGCTTGTTC
This sequence comes from Scomber scombrus, assembly GCF_963691925.1. Classification (NCBI taxonomy): domain Eukaryota; kingdom Metazoa; phylum Chordata; class Actinopteri; order Scombriformes; family Scombridae; genus Scomber; species Scomber scombrus. The sequence goes on from NC_084985.1 coordinate 10,038,650, forward strand.
AGTGTTGTACTACCTACGTGAATCCACGGGAAAAATCAATCAATCCTGACTCACATTTTTTTTGGGGGGGGGGGGGAATTGAGAGACCATATCTGCATTTTTTTTGGAGCTAGCTTGTTGAATGTGTTTTTTCTTTTATTGTGTCTGCATGTCATGTCTGTTTTTTTTTTTGGAGTATACCATGGCTGTCTAATATGACCATGCAATGTTTTAGGGGCTATATTCTTAAAATATCCTCTGTTTTTTTTGTTTTTCCCCTCAATGCCAAATACTGTTATTTTTAATGTGCTGTCTGTTTTTGTTTTTTTCAAAATATATATTCTGTTAAAATGTATTTCATCTCATCGTCAAGGACCTGTGAGGCTACATAGGGAAATGTAGAGAAGCCTGAATGTGATCCTGTAAATTGAACACTATCATAATAATCAAAGCTAATTTAAGTACAATAATCACTATCCCCCACCCAACCCCCTTCGCCCTCCCGCCACCCCTCACACTCCACCGTAGCTGTTTGGGACCTCGACGCAGCCCCTGTAAGGTTTTCCTGTGTACCTGAGACACTCAATACAATGTAAATAAATTTTGAAAAGTTTCAGACTCACCTGAGTACAAGAATGGTTGTTTTTTTATTTCTTAGTGCAAAAAGTTATTTTCCATTTACAAAAACACAATTTATTACATAATCAACATACAAATATATTCATAATTAACTTTATTACAAACTCATAATCAAGGATAAAAAAATAAACTTACAAATATTAGTATAAATATAATCTTTCTTTACATTTCAAGTAAAACCAAGCTTAAGAACAATTGTTTCTATTGTGGAAGAACTGACACATTTTCAATTCTATTTTAATACATTACTCACTTTTCCATATGTACATGAAGCCTCAGATTAGCTTTGATTGGCTGGGTGAAAATGAATAGGGTGGGGAAATGGATAAATAAAGGGTGTGGAGTTATTAGTAGTAGTAGTGTGAACTTTTTGGAAGTGAGTGTAAAAGTCAATTTTTTTTTTTTCATCTCAGGTTTATATTTTATTTCAGCATTCATGTGCCTGCTGCATTTAGTCAGTATTAATAACTTTTCATGTCAGTGATAAACTTTTTTTCTAGTGTGCCATTTGGTGAATATTATGTTCATTATAGTAAACATATAAAGTTTAAAATAGTACAACATGTTAAATTCCCGTTCCATTGATGAAATAAGTTGTACAAATTCAAAGCTGTTATATTATTTTGAGATATTAGTGTGGAAGGTGATATTTTCTAAGTCTAGGGGGAAAATTTGAATAAAGCTGGGGAGTTTGTTTTGGGGTTTTTTTAAAGTGCAAAGTTCAAGTATGAGCTCCGTCTGTACAGTAAACACAGAGAGAGGACTGAGGACTTTGGCCAACAGTACCAGGAGGGGATCTCTTTGGTGGCCAACTATTAAATTAATTAGTTAATAAACTGTTTGAATAATTGATTAATCGTTTTGAGACTTTTTTTAAAGAAAAAAGTCAAAAATCCTCTGATTCCAGCTTCTCAAATGTGAATATTAAGTTTATGATAATAAACATAAATAATCTTTGGATTGTGAATTGTTTGATTGGGATAAAAGAAGAAATTTAAGGGTGTCTCATCTAAAGTTTTGGGAAATACTGATTACTACTTTTTTTGTAACCATTTTCTGACATTTCATGGAATATTGATCAATACTGAAAATAATCATTAGTTGCAGCACTATTATGGACAAAATGAACTATTATAGTGACCAATAACATTCAATGTACATATGAGCATGTGAGTATTCTTCTTTTAAGGCAGCCTTAATAAAATGTTAGTCTATCAACAAATAAATCAGTTATTGATAATAAAAATAAAAATAAACAATAAATAATAATTGCCAGCTTTATGTGCCTTGGTAGACAGCAGCAGCAGTTCAGACAGTGCAGAGAAGGATTACAAGAATCCAGCAGGTTGGATGTGAACTGAAGTCATCTCCCATGAGATTGTGTCATAGTCCACCATCCCACACACAGCCCAGTGATCACGTTAACAAAGGCTGCTTGACTGATGGTTGCATGACTCAGTTTCAATCTGGCCTCTTTGTCCGGTGGATGTCAAGTGATGCAGGTCAGGAGGCGTAGAAGTTCTCGGCCAACTTCCTCATTCTTTTATTGTAGTGTCTAACTTCGGGTGCTGGGCTCGACATGCTGCGATCTGTAACATCTGTGGCGATTCCAATAGCGACTAAATTGTCCACCTCATCTCCATTAATAACTAGTCCCTGTCCTGTTGGGCCCTCTTTTAACTCGTCTTTGGTGAGGCTTGGATGGCAAAACTTGTAATATATTATTTTACATAAGAGACCAAAAATATAAACTAAAACAACACTGGCGGCTGTGATTATAGCATACAACTGTGGGATTTGAAAATAAGGTGGGTCTGTGCTCATCTTCCAGCACCACAAGCTGCAGAGGACGGTGATATCAACCAGCATGCACCCATGATAGATCATAGTCTTGTTCCTTGTCTTCCCCGTGCCCACATTAAACCAGTCAAAATACCAAATGAGGCCCACAGTGGCCCGGTAAAGCCACTCTCCACAAGGGCTGTCCATGAATTCGGTCTTGCTACGCCAGATGAAGAAGAAAAAAACCAGCCATGAGCAAATGAAGTGGGTGAAGATGAAGCAGGGCAGAACAGAGGCGAACAGGGCGAGGGCGATGAGGCGAGACACGATGAGCAAGAGGTTCCAGAGGAAGTAGACCCCCGAGGACAGGGGCCCCTGCTTCGCCTTCTGGGGCAGGAAGGAGCGCATGAAGCGGTGGTACATGGTCACACTGGTGGCGATGGCTAAGGCTGACCCGAGCGCCTTCAACACTGAGAAAGATAAGAGGACACCATGAGAAAAGTTACAATAGCTCAAAAAGAAAACTGAAGCAACAGCAAAACCTGTTTCCTCCTGGTCAGAAGAAACATTTAGTTCAGTACTGGACTCAACAGAAGAGACAAGGATTACCATTATACTGTGAGGATATTGTTATGTTTGCTTTGAACTCTGGGTAAATCCTCAATATAGCTGTTTTTAAAGGCTAAGTTCACCAACAGTAAAGAAAAATTCAATCTCTAGTAGTATCTGGTCATGCCATGCAGATAGTTTTGTTGTTGCTCACAACATTTGAATATCAAATTTTAAATTCAGCAGCATTGTCTATTCCAGTATGTTGCAGATATTTTGCATAAAAAACTCACAAAAGTTTTATTAAAGCTCCTTTGGTTTGTTAACAGTTATCATCTAGGATATTTTTGGTTAAAAAAACAGTGTTTTCTATGATTTCTCCAGAATAACCAGGACACTGTTTTCCGGAAATGTGTACTTAGTATGGTTAGATATTACTGCGAATAAGAGAGAAAATAGCATCGGCATCTAACATCAACTACTAACTACAGTGGTCAACTGTAATGTTAGGTCTAATGTAGCAGAACAAAAAGTATTTCACTCAGAAAAGTGGAAAACAAAATGAATTAAAAGCATATCTAATTGGACCTTTAAATACAGCACTTCAGTAAATGTACTTAGTGTATATTACACCAGTGAATTTGGATGAATGACCCTTCAAATAAGGGATTGTAAATCATATTGAAGTAATACATTCAGGGCGCCTCACTAGGCCTTTTATCTGATATCAGAGTAGTCTTCAACAGAGCCACGTCTGTGCACATTAATCTGACCTTTAATTTAATAATAGCTGAAACATTTTCCCTTAATGAGTCACTCATGTCTAAATCTATCACACACGAAGACACACAATTGCACCCAGATGTAACTTTCAGACATGATTAACATATCTCACCTGGCAAAGGACTCAGTTCACCCCGCTGCAGGGTGAGAGTGAGCATGAGGACGAGCTGAGGGGAGCTCTCTGAAAACGTCTCTATGAGCCGCAGCAAGCTGAGGTCGTGGCTCAGGTGTGCTGCCAAACCTTCAGTGTTAGGGTCTTCAGAAAAGAAGCGGCGTAGAGACATCTCCACAACACCTGCATGCCTGAGAAGAAAAGGTTTGTGGGATAGAAACTGATAAGTATAGCTGAGAACACACACTTAAATAAACATATCCAGTTACAAAATTATCCAAAACATATCCAGTTTAATTTCACATCTAAGGTATTAATGCATCAAAAGGTGCAGCTTTAGTTTCAACAAACAACCAGTTTTACTCAGAATAATGAGTTCTAGGCGCCACAGCGCTTCAAAATCTAATCACATTATCTACTGTTTACAAGGAAACTGTATATAACTTGTTTTTTCCTGCTTCTGAGTCATTGTAGTCACAAAAAGGACATCTACATAAAGAAAATTACACCACACACACATCAAAAGACTACAGTTGAAACTAAAAACGGTGTGTATCATGTTTAGAGGAAATGAAACTGATTTTGTTATATAAGAAAATTAGTGAATGTAATGTTTTCTTAACCCAGCTGTGCCCTCATGAGCATGACGGTGCTAAAAAATTACAAGAGTGTGTGCTGCATGCCCAAACCAAAAGTGGACTCATGGTGCAACAGTGCAGTTTGAATTCCAGTGTTCCATTCAGTTCTCAGATAGCACATTTTGCCTTTACAGTAAATAGAAATATTTCCATGAATGGGTGGAGTAGTCAGGGTGCAGCTGTGTGTAAAGCAACATGTGAGAATAGAAACTATGTGCTTCTTCCCTGCATTCCCACACACACACAAACACAGCTCTGAACACATACCACAGAGCACAGAAGGATGAAAACACACAGCCTGTGGCACTTTGAACACAAACATTTATACAACCTGAAGTAGATTCCCAGCTGGAAAACATGAAGCAGCTTGAGTTGTCTCCAATTCAGGCAATTCTCAACTTTTGTTTTCCTCTCAGAGTCATCAAAGCTATACCACAGCCAGCTGTAGGCCTGAACAAGAACTGACGAGCCCACCAGAAACAGCACCAGGATACCGAGACACACATAGTTCTTCTCCTCGTAGAAAGACACAACGGCACAGATATCCAGCACTATGTCGAGCAGCAGGAACACCAGACCAACACAAGTGAGGAGGAAGTCCAGCCAGGTATACTTAAATCCATCCATAGTGTCTGTCAAACTAGACATGAAACTGCCTGCAGAACAGAGGCATTTACACTTCGCTCACTATCTCGGAGAAAACTGAAAGTAAGTCAAGTGCCAAAGTTCACTGTTAAAACAAGTGTAAGCCCTCCCCTTCCTTCCTCCCCTCCCTCCAAGGAGGAGGGAGAAAACTAAAGGGTTACACCCTCAAAGCATTTCAAATTACTAGAAATCCCACTGGCAGCTGTCACTGTGTCACAGTTTAGGAAATTCCTGTGTTAAAATAAAGTTTTTGTGCTATAAAAAGTCATCATGAAAATAGGCTGTTTGCAGTGTGTCATCATGTAACTATGAGACAAAAGACCCCACAGAAAAAAAACAGAAGACATAATGAAACAGTAATTCAACTTTAATAATTGCACAATGTAAATGAGGTAAAAGATTAACAACCAGTAGTGAATGTGAAACTTGAATATTTTTTTACGATACCACAAGAGATTTAAATAAAACTGTTTCTTTCTAGAATAATGCTGACTAAAGTCTAAACTGATACTAAAGTAAACAGAGACGTTTGGCGTTTTAACCATATAAACAAACACTGGACGAGTGAGCAGGATTAACATCAGGATTTGTGCCAGACATGTATGTAGGTTTACCACTGGACTTGGAACTGGTTTTACACCATAAATATCATCTCATCAAACAAATAACCATTTCATGTGGTCTCAAATAGCTGGACATAGAAAATATACAGTATATGAAAAGAAAAGCTTAAAAAAGGTAGAAATCAACATTCAAAGTCCCTCAGCAGGGTTTCAGTGGTAGCAGCTGTTACATGACCCTAAAAAACACATTTGGATACGGCTTCTCGTCATGTAAAAGTTTCACACATTTTGAATCAACTACATAGAGAATGAACAGGACTGTCAGGCTTACAAAACCCAAAATTCAAACTTGAACAGATAATGTAGCAAATCATATTTTATTACCATTTGAGTATTTATTCTATTTATTATTAAATGTGTTTAGTTTTAGATTTTATTGTTTCAAAAACGTATTTACATATACAAACAAAAAGCAACAACATACCCTTGGTCACACTGAATATATGAAAAGTTTAGTTATTTCACATGTAAAAATTCACTTCATATGAAAAGATATGAAATTTGCTTTGTAGAAAATGTATCAAATACACATTAATATTAACGTTATAACTTTATAAATGAGTACATTAAATCATCATACTGTAGAGGTGAGAGATATGAGACTATAAACACCCTTTAATATGTATGTGGCAATGATGCAAATCAATGCAGGACAGGCTTTATGGAAATATTGAAATTTGATAGAAATTTGGCATCAATGTGATTACATACCTGGATTAATCAGGTATTCAATTAGCTTTTTTAGTCATAAACAGACATTCCTGTCTGGTTATCTTATTTTAATTTACTTTAACAGTCTTTCAATTGATTGTCCAGTAATGTGACGTATCCCAGTATAAGTATGCTGATATGGCAATATATAAAATACAAAGAATTCAAATAGGATTTCATTCATATTTCCCACTCCTACTTTCAAGTACTTTTTTAGAGCCAGTATTCTGACTCAAACTATAGTGAGCATCTGATGAAATCATCTGGAGATCAAAGAGGAAGGAGACGGTGTAGAGATAGACTGTTGCATTCAATTACAGTTATAAGAAGTACATTATTGGCAGTAACACACACAAAGTCAGACATCACACACGTGATGACTCGGCATTCTTTGTGCTATCAGTGTTTCTATCGACTCCTTGATCTGAGTTAAAAAAATTAGAAGCATGGCAGGCCATCCTTCTGTTGAGGTGCTGGGAGGACATTGTGTTGTCCTGGATGGAAAAGACTCTGAAAGACACTTCTGCATCCGGCAAATCATGAGGCAGTCCTGGATCCCTCGCCAGGGGTCTCCAGAGTTTGGGGTGGAAGCAGCAGTAGTAGAGGGCCTTGAAGAGCAGGCCCAGGAGGTAGCTAAGAGGCAGTGTGATGAGCAGAGGGAGGGCGTACGACTGACTCAGAACAGGGTCCCTGTAACACCACCAAGTGGTCAGCAGGATTCCTCCGTCTATGGCCATGAAGGAATGGTAGATGATGCTCCTGCCACGGGTCCGACCCTCCGCTACATTAAACCAGCTGAAGTACCAAATCAGCCCTACGGTGGCCCGGTAGAGCCACTCCCCACCAGCACTGTCCATGAAGTCAGTCCTCTGTCGCCAGGCCCATAAAACAAAGACAACCCACATCATTAGGAAGTGGGCAGCGATGTACCCGGGCAGGACAGAGGAGAAGAGGGCGATGGCAGCCACACGCGGGGCGATAAGCAGCAAGTTCCACAGGAAGTAGACCAAGGAGGAACCCCAGCCCTGCTTGGCCTTATCTGGGAGGAAGGAGCGCAGGGAGCGGTGGTAGTCCACCACCATCCACACAATAGAAGTGGTTGATGCAGCGATGCTCACAACTGCAAAAACGGAAGTCAAACCATCAGTGTAAAAACCTACAGGAAGTGAACATCACACATTTTTACCATAACCCAGATTTACAACCGCAGCTGTGTGACAATCTTTTCTTCACATGGTAACCCATCATGACTAAAGTCACCCTCTAAAGTCACTCTAAAACCTACAGCACCTTCCTCACATGTGTTTCGGGGAATCACAAAGCATTTCATTGATCATGTGTCTGTCATGTCTCATCCTGCTCTTAAAGGAAAAGCATGCAAACATCGCAGCCTGTCTTAAAGTTAAATACACGTAAATGTTGCATCCGGTATTGATAAATTAAAATACTGCTCTCAATCGTGCGTGACAGCTTTTATTTGCTCTACCTTGTGCGGAGGAAGCAAATATAACAAAGGAGAACTCACACTGTACGGTCCTGGCGTTGTTGGTGCGCAACATGACGTAGATCATGAGGGTGAGCTGAGGAGCGCTCTCACAGAAGGTCTCGATGAGCCGCAGCATGCTGAGGTCATGTGTCAGGTAAACGGCGTACTCTGACCCTTCCTGTTTCCGCCACCAAACCCTGAAGCCTTGTCGAATGGCGGAGATGTGCCTGCGTGGATAAACGTGTGAGAGACGGTTACATAACGCATAGTGAAGATTACACACCACATCCATGCAGAGAAACAAACCCTTAAAGTTGAATAAAAACAATCTGGCGTGATGCATTCAGGGTCTTCTGTTGTGTCACATCTTTAGCTATTACCAAATCTCACTGACTCATCATTTGTTCATTTTCTTTCCTTTACTTCTCTCCTGAGGCAATGAATTCACTTGCCGCCACACCTAAAATTAATTTAAGGTCACAGCACTTGCCTAAAGTGATTACACGCTTGCTTGACTGACTGAGCCACACTGAAGGAATATCCTGTTTTTAATTTATTGGCACGCAGAGCAGTGATCTCTCTTGGGAACATTATTACAGTCACACGAAGGCTTATGTGTGTTTGCATCACACACAGAGACAGGCGGTCGATGTTTCGTGTAACCTGTTGCTGAAACACTTCCACTTATTGAGAAACCTGTCACGCTATAGCATTCACAGCCCCAAGAAAACAAGCTCAAGTTATTATATCTGAATGATATGAACTTTAAGTAAAGTTAAAGGAATAGTTTACAGGTTTGTTTTAACCCTCTTGTTGTCTGTGCAACTTCTGTTCTCCCACATCAAAAGTGACCTAGTGTGGTTGGATAAGGTATAATTTATGACCCAATTCTATGTTAGACCTTTATAGACAATTTATTACCACAGGTTTTACATATATTTTCTTGGAAATGATGGTCAATGGGCCTCAGTTAAATGAACATATACCTATTTTTTGAGTTGACGCCTATTGTCCAGGAGTGTTAAAACAACAGTTTGGTTCCCAAATTAACCTTAAAATAGGGTTTTTCTTGCCATAATCATCTCTCATCGTCAAAATGAGTCGAAATCTTTCATTATTACAGTCTTTTCAGTGCCAAAAATATCTCCTTCTGTTACTATACCTCCACCACAGTTCAACAGGGAAACACAATGAGGGACTTTGATACTAAAAAAGACTGTAAACGTATCCACTTGAAATGATTCACTCAAACTACTAAAGCCTAATTTCAGCTTCAGATAAACTTTTAAATGATAGTGTGGACACATTGTGGAGTGTGGCCCTACTCACTTCACATTAGAAGAGGGTCTATTAATAGTCAGTGTGAGCAAGAGGAATTATTACAGAGAGGAAAACCCCCTTTCAGTGTTTACATGGGCACTTTACTGACTTGGAGAAAGTGTGAATCTTACTTTTAATTTTCAATAAAACCCTTAAATAACTATCTGCATTGGTTTGACATTATTATACTGATATAATAACACTTCCACATGTGTCTGACTGAGTGTGTGTGTACCTGCAGAGGAAGCCCAGCTGCAGCACATGCAACATGCAGGACAGCTTGACTCGGTCCCCGCAGAGCACGGTGTCTGCCCCGGCGTGCACGCCGCTGCCCCCTCCGCTGCTGAAACCGGGCAGCTCCTGGTCGTACTTCAACCAGAACCAGCTGAACATCTGGACCACGACAGACGACAGGACCATGAGGCCGACGAGCACCGCGAACCAGAAGAAGTCACCTCGGCGGTAAAACTCAGCGGCCACCCACACGTCCGAGCCCCAGTCGACCAGGAAGGTGCAGACCCCGACAACGGAGAAGATGAAGTCGATGCAGGAGTATTTTGAGAAAGGTGCGCCCTCCATGGCTGCTTACACCCCGGGGTTTGTTAACTTAACTGGACAACTTACTGTGAGCTAATCTGAGGCTAATGTCGTACACCGTTATTTCCCTCCCAAATCCAACCTCAGGCTCTTCAACCCATTGAAGAAGTAAAGTTTTACATCTGTGCGCCACTTTTTGAGCTCACTACTTCTCCAAATCTCATGCTAACACTTACCAGCTGACATGATTTAGATAAAGTTGTGTTAAGACTGAGAGTTTATATAAGTGACTGTCTCGTAAAGGATGGCAGCTGGTGTTGTGGAGTGTGTTTTTAGTTTGTTAACCCCGCCCACCGCACAACTACAGGGAGCTACAGGTCAACAAATCCGGGATGTAAAGGGTGCCACACACAAGCAGGTGAAGACCGATTATTAAAGGTCCGGTGTGTTTAATTTAGCGCCCTCTACCGGTGAGGGTGAGGATTACAACCATATGAATACTCACCATGCAATGGCTGTGTGAAGTAGAAGTAGGTTACTTTGGAAATGTAATAGGTTACAGATTACTAGTTACCCTATTTAAAATGTAATAAGTAATGTAACTATTTCATTTACTTAAAGTAATGTAACTTATTACATTTGATTACTTTTAATTTTCTAATCAATGTTTTCAGCTTTTAATGTAAGTGTACCCACTAAACCCACCAACATCTAAGTTCATGTGTTTTTCATGGATACTGACATGATTCATGAAGAAGATAATTTCTTATAAATTAAGATTGATCTCTCATTTGAAAATGTATTCATTAGTTCATGTTGATTTTGGAATATAAAATAAAGATGTGTTATGAAAAAAGTCAAAAGTCTGACTTGGGCTTAATTGGTACTGTGACACCATTTAAGCCCATGTCATGATTTATACAAAATATTAATATATATATATATATATATATATATTGTTTTCAAATAATTAAAAACAGCAATATATGTATTCAGTAACATGTTAAATATTAAAAAAATAGGAAAAAACCTTCCTGAGTAAAATCTTAGAGGTCTGACTTCAGTCTCTCTCCCCATCAGTGTTGGGGAGTAACCAGTTACATGTTACGTTGTTATGTTATTTAATTACAAAATAAATGTAACTGTAATCCATTAAAGAGGAAACAAATTAAATTATTGTTACTTATGGAAATGTTGATGATTACAAAGGAGGTTACATCTGACAAGTCAGACCTTTAAGATTTTGCTCAGGAGGGTTTTTTCCTAATTTTTTTAAAATATTTAACATGTTACTGAAAACATATATTGCTGTTTTTAATTCTTTGAAACCAATATTTTTTATATTTTGTATATAAATCATGACGTGGGCTTATTAGGAGCACACATGGGCTTGAATTATGTCACAGTACCAGTTTTGACACTTTTCATAAAATATCTTTATTTTATATTCCAAAATCTATTCTAATACATGAACTAATTAATACATTTTCAAATGAGAGATAAATCTGGCTTCATAAGAAATGGTCTCCTTTATAAATCATGTCAGTATCCATGAAAAACACCTGAACATAGATTTTGGTGCTTAATTTGTACACTTGCCCTAACAGATTAAAACATTTGTTGGAAAATTGGAAAAGTAATCAAATGTAATAAGTTACATTACTTTGATTAAGTAATTGAAATAGTTACATTACATATTACATTATAAAAAGGGTAACAAGTAATCTGTAACCTATAACATTTCCATAGTAACCTTCTCAACCCTGCATATTATTGACCTAAACAAGCTGTAGCAACACATTGCACATAAAAAGAGACATATTGCAAGTTGCATACAGCAACTTTATACATTTATTGATCTATTTATTTGGTTTTAAACTTGCTTTACCTCGGTCTTAGTAAGAGAGCTCTTAATTGTTTTTTTATTTATTTTATTGAGATAAATCTTACTTTATAAGAAATGATCTCCCTTATACATCCATACAGTATCCATGAAAAACATCTGAACTTAGATTGTGGTGCCTAATGGGTGCATTTACCCTAACAGCTGAAAATATTAGTTAGAAAATTAGAAAAAGTAATCAAAAGTAATGTATTTTTACATAGAGTCTAGCAGTCTTGTTTTGGATGTTCAAGGAGCCACCCTGTCTAGAAAAACATGTATACGAATGACAAATATCAGATCAGAATAGCTGGCAGAGCCCCAGAAGGATGTATCACATTATGCTTAAAATGCTTACTGAAGATATCTGACCTATCTGTAAGAGTATAAGAACCTTGTGCTCTGGAGCAAATCTTTGTCAGTGTCTCATGCATGCACACATGAACCAGGCTCGAATAAACCATGTAGTAATACAGAATTCTTGATTTGATTCATCTTGGCCGACCGATAATCATCACAGACACACGTGTCCTCATGTAATAAGTTACATTACTTTGATCAAGTAATTGAAATAGTTACATTACTTAGCCTATAACATTTTAAACTGAGTAACTAGCAATCTGTAACCTATTATATTTCCATAGTAACCTTAACAACCCTGCATATTATTAAATAAATGATTAGTCTTATTATTCACTCACTGGTATTTTTTGGTATTTTGTGGTTACCTGTCAGACAGCGCTCAGGGCAAAACTCACATTTAAAAACAGACCACCCCCCCTTTTTGTACTCGCAACCTATTGTATGAAAGGAGGCGCGCGCGTGTGTGTTTATCTTCGCAGCCTCGCGCCTCCTCTGTCGGTTCGTGCGTCCTCCTCTCCACATTTTTTCGGGAGCAGCAGCACGCGGAGCTTTTTTAGCAAGGATGTCGAGGGTGTATATCGGTAGGCTGAGCTACCGGGCGAGAGAGAAGGACGTGGAGCGGTTCTTCAAAGGCTACGGGAAGATCCTGGAGGTCGACCTGAAGAACGGGTGAGTTTGTAGCCGGCTTTGGGTGCGTTCGGAGCGGATAGACTGAGCAGGCCGCACCGGTGGGGGAGATGCTGGTCCGGGGCCTTGTTGACTGCAGCAGGCCTCACATGCTAACACTATGCTAAATAACCTTCACCACTATTAAAAAACAGACGATACATTTTGCTTAAATTGCACGTTTGTAGTTTTATCGACTTGCATTTCTACTTTCTGAAACATTAAAGTTTGAGTTGCTGTTTTGTGGTTTAATCTGGTTAAATCGGATCTGACGTGGCAATGTAGCACACTGCCTCTGTGTTTGTGTGTTCGTGAAGCTAATTATTATATAAATGCATGTTTAGTCACAATGAGTAAAATTAGACTGAATGTGCATGTGTTTATAAACATGATTTCAGCTCGGTAAGTACACATTGCACCCAAAATTAACCTTACTATAAGCTTTTAGTAGAAAACGTGAGGTAATTGGTTAATAAAGGCGGAACTGGCGCCCTCTGCTAAACGTGCAGCACCTTATATACAGGCCTGCAACTTACCATTATATTCACTGTAGTATTAGTTTCTCCATCGTGTGGTCTGTAAAAGAAATCAGAAATTGTTTTTTTTTTTTTTTTAAAGATGATCAAGACTCCACATATCCATAGCTGGTGATATTTAAGCAGTTGTGTAATACATGTCCAAAATAGCTGCAGTAATACTAGTAGTAGCAGCAGCAGTAGTAGTAGTGGTCGTAAACCTGTATTAATACAGAGATAATTGAGGGTGACTGTCATTTACAATGACATCGAGACAAATTACAAAGATTAAAGATATTCCTTAGTCCCACGATGGGTAAATTTGCAGTATTGCAGCAGCAAAGTGGAGAGTAAAAAATTAAAAAAGCGTCAAAAAAGAATAAAGAAATAAAACCAAAACAATAGTAGTATAACATATACATATATATATAACATATAGAATAATTGTAAAGGCAGAGAAGGAAAACATTAGCACAATTTAAAAAAACAAATAGCAATATAAAGAGAAAGAAATACAACAGATATAGATAGATAAACAAACAGTGATGCTTTTGTATAAACACCAGTGGAGTTTTTCTGTTCAGCTAAGTGGACTAAATGATTAAAAGCATTATTTGATAAATAATTAATATCAAGTTGTGGCTGGATCATTTGGCCATCTATTGATTTAACTTGAGTTTTCAGCTGTTAGTATTGTGTGATATCTGACTATTTTAAAAAATGTATCACAACTCAAAACATGTCTGAATTAATTATTAATTGATGCCACACTTTTTTTTTTTTTCAACATGTCAAATATTTTATCAGGCTTTACTGCTTAAATGTTTTTTATTTTATTCCTGTAAAGTACGTTGTAAATTTGAAAAGAGCTGTACAGATTTTAAGAAATGTATACACTACATCCAAGTTTGTTTTCCCTCCCTTTTGGTTCCTTTATGGAAAACAATAAAAATTATACTCATAATATTTACCTCTTGGTTTTGCTGAAGAATTTAAAAAAAGAAAAAAGCAATGCACACTGTGAACCAGGGTGTGTTTTCAGTTCACACAGATTATAACAGGTGACAATTTTTATGTCTCATTGTACGAGGAAGTTGAGCTTTACATCCTCTTTTTGCAGCGTGTCATTAATGCCACAAAATTTGCATGTAACTATACGTCCTCATAACGGCACCAAGCATGAACAAGGAAACACTGCCCCTAACAGCATGTTGTATTTCCTGGTTATTGTTCACAGCGCTAGAGACGTCGACATTTACATTATTTAAATCTGTGTCGTCCAGTTTGCTGTTTTGCTCAGTTATACTTCGCATTGTAGTGAATTTAAACATCTTAATCTGTGTTTTAACTTATGCCTTTCTTTTCCTTTTTCTTAAAATAAAGGTATGGGTTTGTTGAATTTGACGACCCCCGTGACGCAGACGATGCGGTCTATGACCTGAACGGGAAAGAGTTGTGCGGGGAAAGGGTCATTGTGGAGCACACGAAGGGACCTCGTCGCGACGGAGGCTATGGCGGAAGGAGTACGTATCCGGAAAGATTCTTGTTCTCGTTTCATATTAATAATTAATTTAATGTCATTGTTGAGGGATTTCATTCACTACAGAGAACCTAAATTACCTAGTCCACAAAAACAAATTTCAAACTTGTCCTTGGTGGCTGATGTGCATTAAATTCATATCGCAATAATCATGGTAGGAACTGTAAGGGGGTGACACTCTGATTTAAGGTGGAACGTCTGGGGGCTTTTGATACAGTAGATGGTGCCCAGAGCTGGGAGATGTTGTGAAAGCGGAGATGATGTTAAATTTGTTATTATAATACTGTAATATAGCAAAAAATACTGTCTCTTCTGGTCACAAAAGCTGTATTTTAATAAAGACAGCAATTTGGTCACATTTTCCTGTTAAACATCGAGCCATTTAAATAAAAACACAAGTTAAAGCTTTGGTCAGCATCGCCCAGCTCTACTGGCACCTTGTCTCCATTTCTGATGATCAAGCACAGCCTGTCCTCGTACTTGAAAGTTAACTTGCTTAAATTGCTTTCTTTCAGTTTTTTATTGTCTCTGAGCCATACACACCCCCTTATCCAGACTGTCTTAATTTCATCAGCATTGTTCTCTCTCAGTCAGCCATCCAGGTTTCTGATGATCCTTTTGTAACATACAGGCGTGTCTCAGTTTCTGTATAGGACACCACAGAGCTGCAGTTTTGCTTCGTATTGTCTTGCAAATAGACGAGGTAGACGATGTACGAGCAGCACTCACCACACCACTAAACAGCTTTTCTACAGACTCAACAGACGGTTTCCTTATCAGCACAGAACGTGATCAAATTTGTGTGCACCAGAGCCACCAATGACATGAAATAATATCTTCTTTTTTTCCATGTGATGTATTTTAAATAATTTTTTGGGTGAAACAAACAATGCAGCTACGTGGGAATATGTGATGGGGGAAATGGCTTTACTGATGGAAAGGGATATATGTTTTTTTTTAATTTTGAATACTGTAAAATAACCATTTGATTGTCAAATATATTGTAATTGATTGTCTTATTCAGTTTTTTTTATTTTTATTTTATTTTATTTAAAATGATTGTCAATTTAAAGGTAAAGATTTAACAAAGAACCTCAATGTTTTAATTGAAAGAGTCCTTTGCTGACTGCCTGCCCCTATTGCTGGCCATGGTGTCCCCCCTTTCCAAGAGTGTGGTTTGACCATTCTGGGCCCCTGGGCAGACCAAAAAAGGGAGCCATTGTGAATGAAGACCGCTTTTCCCATTAGGCCCAGGCCGGGTGGTGAGGATGCCATGGGGGTTAGGAAGAGATGTGGGTTCAGCTCTTATAGGTGCCTGACAAAAGAACATGTTTTGTAACAGTGAAATGTTTCTAGATAGGATAGCTTAGAAACTTGCTTTTAGTTCACCGTAAGTACTTCCTCAATCAGTTATGTATTTTGAATTTTCTTTTTTTTGTTATTTAGACAATAGGCCTATTGAACTTTAACCAAAATTTAAACAGCTACAATTGTTGTATAGGTCTAGGCTTTTAAATAAATACTATAGGAAGAAAAAATCTTTAAGTCTTTTTTTTTTTTTTTTTTTTTTTTTTTTTTTACTACTTAATAATTTTTATTCCTTTTTTGTAATATTTTTCAACTTTTGCTTTTCCCCTTTTGTTTCCTTTTTCCCAAGTCAATATTGATTATATTTTTTGTAGAGAGTAGCTTGGAGCTTAGAATAATTGCACCGTCTCAGTTGCTTTTTTGTTGTTGTTTTTTTGTGTTTTTCTTTAAAGTCCTCATTAATTTGTTCTTTCCTTGTTACCTTGAAAGGTGGATATGGACGTTGGGGACGAGACAGATACGGTCCACCGATAAGGACAGATTATCGGCTCATTGTTGAGAATCTTTCCAGCCGCTGCAGCTGGCAGGACCTGAAGGTATGCGGCTCAGTTTTCGTACATACAGTTTCATATGTCAGTCCAGTCTAAAGAAAGTCATGTTCAAAGACACCTCATAGTACAGCAGAAATGTTACCTAATATATCTGCTATGTAGCTCTTAAGAGTACGTAGTTTAGAAATGTAATGCATTAGAAGTGTTAAGCCAGTTTCACATGATTATGTAAGTACACACAGTTCTTCAGCACTGTTTTTAGTGGTGTTACATTTCCAACAGGGTTACATTGAATACTCCACACCTTACCAAAACTACGTGATTAGAAAAATTAAAAGAGAATTTACCGCACATGTTAAGCTTTAAAATAAACATGCTCACTGTGTGCGTGTGTTTCTATTCCCCGCAGGACTACATGAGGCAGGCGGGGGAGGTGACTTACGCTGACACTCACAAGGGACGCAGGAATGAAGGGGTGATCGAGTTCAGGCTCTACTCTGATATGAAGAGGGCTCTGGAGAAGCTGGACGGCACAGAGGTGAATGGCAGAAAGATCCGGCTCATTGAGGACCGGCCTGGTGCCAAACGCCGTCGTTCTTACTCTCGCAGCCGCAGCCGTTCCAGGTTAGTGTTGGAAACTGCTTTCGCACACAGCGTTATGTGTAGTGGGTCATTTTTAATTTATTAAATATGATGTACATTGTTTTTTTCCTCTCAGGTCCCGCTCCAGGAGCCGCAGGTCTCGCAAGAGCCGCAGCCGTAGCGAGAGCAGCAGCCGCAGCCGCTCCCACTCCAGGTGAGCAGTCCAAAGTCCACCAGATAAGGGGCATATCAGGCAACTCAAGTGTTTGTAGTAGTTCAGCAGTGCAAATTAACATCCAATGATAAGAATAAACTGATCTGAGAAAGCTTTGTACTTTTGTCGGATCGTTTTGAAAATTGTGTGGTGACCGTTTCCCTCCATAGCAGTGTGAAAACACAGATTTATATGATCCAAAACTTCAGAAGAACTCCTGCAGTGTAAAACATTAAACCAGTGATTCAAGCTTCTGACTGCTTTGAATCCTGAGCATATTATATAAGTTATGAAGCTTTTAATGGTCCTTGTGTCCATTAAGTATAAACATAGAATGACCTTCCTCTTCACTGCAGTTACAGTTCATAAAACTGCATTTGAAATGTTATTGCTCCCTAAATAGCCTTGTACAAAACAGACAGTGACAGCAGTTGTGGATCATTTATTGTGTATGCCCTGCAGCAGCTGGTAGTCTCTGATTGAATCATATATATATATATATGTGTCTATGTCTTTCAGGAATTGACACTTGAAAACCAGTTACACTTTTTTATAAGAAGGGGCAGGGAACCTTTTTTAGTCGACATGTAGACATTTATTCATAAGTTTAGAGCTTTGTGCAAAAGGTTTTTTATGCCGCCCTAAGAGACAGCTCTTCTCAACTGCTGGGTTTGTGTCATGGACTCCTCAGTGGCTCACTGCCAGATGTTTCTAGAGTTTAGTAATCTGAGAGCACAAGATGGCAGACATAAATGTGTGTTGCGATAGATACAAGAAATACTTTGTGCTATTTTCACCAACAAATAACATTTTTGAGCTTCTTTTATTCATGTCTGTGACCTGCTTTATGTTAAGGGGAATTTAGTCTTAGAGGTGCACTTCCTATGTCCCATGTCCTGTTTAGACTTTTTCAATGTAAAAGTTAATTCTGCTGCTTGATTTTTATTAATTTTATTCATTTATTTTCTCCCCCCACAGAGCGGCTTCACGTTCTCGCAGCCGATCCCGTAGCAAGAAGAATAAGGGCGGCAAGAACAAGAAGGAGGAAGAGGAGCGCAGCAACGGAGCTCAGAAGGGCAAGGACCGCAGCAGGAGCCGCAGCCCCAAGAGCCGCAGCCCCAAGAGCCGCAGCCCCAAGAGCCGCAGCCCCAAGAACCGCAGCAGGAGCCGCAGCCCCAAGAGCCGCAGCCCCAAGAGCCGTAGCCCCAAGAGCCGCAGCCCCAAGAGCCGCAGCCCCAAGAGCAAAAAGAGCAAGAAAGAAGGGAAGAAGACCAAGAAGGACGATTCCAGGTCCAGATCTCGCTCTCGCTCCAGGTCTCGTTCTAGATCGGGGATTAAGGATCGCTCCAGGAAATCTGGTTCAAAGGGCCGCGACCCGCCCAAAAGCGACGACGAGGGAGGCGAGCCGGAAAGGGGCTCTCGCTCCCGTTCCCGCTCCCCCGCTGAATCCAAATCCAGAGCGAGGTCTAAATCAAAGTCCAAATCTAAATCCCATTCCCCTTCACCAGTCAAAGCCCGATCCCGATCCCGATCCGCCTCCCGTTCAGAGTCCCGCTCCAAATCCCGCTCCCAATCTCGCTCCCGCTCCCGTTCTCGCTCCTAGTTCTGATTTTGGACTGTTGATCATGAGCCCTTATCCCCCTGTTTCCCCTGTTCCTCCTTTTACATTCCCCGAAACCCCCGACACGCCCCCCACCCCCTGTTTTTTGATAAATAGTTGTAGAATACCAGGCACTCGTGCTCTATGTCTTTTATGCACATGCTTCTCCATTTCATTTGACTTTTACTCAACATATTTTTTCATTAGAGCTGTCTCTGGTGGAGGTGTTTGTAAAATAACAGGGTGCAATCTCAGTTTTATAAGTTTAAATGATGGTATGGTATGTGTCTTAGCCTTTTTTAAATCAAATGTAGAAGCATACTGTTGTCTATTTGCTGGGTGGGAATATGTTGTAACATTTCACCTTTGTGAAAACCTTGTACCGTTTTATTTGAAATTTAAAAATGCCTGTTCTGGATTTCTCACTTTGGGTTTGTGTTTTTTTTAAATATACATTAATACAATAAATTTCAGTTCTTCTGTACATCTACAGATCCAATTATATCAGGAAAGTTTGTTATTCCGGTTTCTTTCCAGCTCGTTATTAGTTTGCGCTTATTAGTGGTTTAGTCATGTTCTCATGACTCCTGACCAGAGGTGGGAAGTAAGGAAGTATTTGTACTTTGTTACTGTACTTCAGTAGATTGTCCAGGAATCTGTACTTTACTTTTTTCTTACTACTTTTTTACTTTTACTCCCTACATTTGAACACATTCTTTCTACTCCTTACATTGTCAAAACAGGCTTGTTACTTGTTTCAAACTTTTTTAATTTTGCCAAGTCATCAAGAGTATCATTGACAGTAAAAATTCATTTTTCCATTTAATTTTGTACTTAAGTACATCTCGGAGCCTGTACTTTCTTACTTTTACTTCAGCAAAGGAGTTTAATCAGTACTTCTACCAGTCTTTTTTTACACAAGTATCTGTACATCTACTTAAGTACAGAATGTGAGTACTTTTGCCACCTCTGCTCCTGATAGTGTCCACCACCTAAATCCAACTTTCCATTTACAATTCTTCTGAACAAATGTATTATGTCAGATCATCTAGAATAGCAAAACTCCTCCAAGGTTTCCACTTACAAATGGCAAGAACCTCACCTCTGTAACATCCTTTCTAATAAGGAGGACATCTTTAAATTAAACCAAAGTATGCAATGCTAAAACACAGGTCTGTCAACTAGACTGTGCTGGTTGAATGTAAGTTTAGTCTAAAGCTAAAACTAATAGTTAACAGGAAGCTGAATACAGTCTTGGTAATCACACTTAATTATTCTCAGTTTATTGAAATCTTTTGCAGCTGAGTTCATCCTCAGTTTTCTTTTGTGCGTTACATTATGAGATAATAGTTTCTATGAGGAGCACTTGTGTGTTCAAGTATGCATACTGACACTTAAGTATACTTCATTTTGTCACTTTTATAAGTATGAACACAGTTACATACTGAAAAGCTGCTCAGCATTAGCGCAGTGCAGTATGGAATTAGAGCACCAGACTGGAAGCTGTCTAATCCTCACTCAGACAGATCAGAGACAGATTATATCATGTGACCCCTTTAACCATCACATTTTGTGCTGCAGTCTCCACTTCATCTTTCTGCCGTCCCTTGCTCCACAACACTCTTTCAACTGAACCAAAGGTCAGAGGTCACTGCTACCTGCTCAGCACAGAGATTCAACAATTACATCATTCTGTAAAAACAGTGCATTTATAGTGTACGCTTCGTATAAAATCATTTAATTACAGACAAACAGTCATTTAAGGAAATGTAACCACAATCCAAACATTTGCATTCATCATATGAATACTACATGTATTTCCTCCTTTATCGTCTTAATATTCCCTCCTATGCAGCAGAGTTTCATCAGTATTATTTTTGTTTCAACCTACAAGTTTTTTTAAAACCGTTAAAGTCCTGGTCCTTCAGGAAGGCACAGCTCCTCGTCTGCCTGTGTTTGTTTGTGTGCATGCAGGCTTGTAAACAAAGCAGACTGATTCCAGTCACATAAGCAGACATCAGTCTCTCCAGATCAACCGAGCGAGACTTGTCAGTGTCAGTCATCATCATCATCCTCTTCAGATGAAGAACGCATCACGCCGCTGCTGTCGTCTCGGTAACATCGAGCCATGTGGCGCAGCTGCTCCAGAGTCTCCTGGTAGTCTGCCATTTCGGGCCCATGGGTAAGAAAGCTTGGGGTCACACGGCGGATGTCGAAAGCACTGGCGCCTCGATGCAGTTCTGACAGCCACGGGTCGAGCGCGGGACCCGACTGGAGGGAAGTCATGACGGGTACAGAGGAGACCACAGGGGCCGGAGCTGCATGGAGAGATTAATTCAGAAAAATAATTAAATACAGTCGTATATGGGTCAATGAAGGGTTTTTGTGTCCATGTGGTTTAGTCAAATTCAAAGGGATAAAATTTGAAAAATGTATGAATAACTTGCACACATTATTTTTTTTGTGAAATTCTCAATAAAACACCATATCAACTAGTTTGGCATGATCTTACATTATAACTTTATTAAATAAAGGTAATGGAATACAATTGTTCTAAATATATCTAAATTTAATCTGGGAATCATGTCAATCAGGAACCGTTTACATGTTTTAAATGAAGTAATTATTTGTATAAGTACACTTAAATACACTGTAGGTGGACACATTTTTTAAAATATTTATCATTTTGTGGTTACACCATTTGACATTTTCAGGAGCATTCAGTTTACTTTTGGTTTAAAAAAATGGTGTAAATGTCATTTCAAATGTACATTTTAATAAACCTGATGCTGCTTTTAAAACTATTTTTTAAAGATATTTTTAAATTGCTCATTTTGCCAACCCTTATTTGTCACTGACCCATAAAAGATGGAGGGAAAAAAGCTGCAGGAACAAAGAGGAAATAGAAATGAACTCACAGCCAGGTGGAGGAGACTGGCTCTGCAGGAAGCCCTGAGCACAGAGGGACTGGCTGAACATCTGAGGGAAAGGTGGCGTCAGTTTACTGGGTGTGGACACCAGCTGCAGAGCCCTGCGAGGACGACGACAGAGGACGACATCGGGTTAAAACACAAACACTTAAAAACTTCTGTTAGCTTGAAGCGCGTGTCGGTGTGGAGACTCACAGAGGAGCTGTAGGATAGAAAGATCTGATGTACGACGCTAGGATGTCTTCTCCGCTGTAGAGGCTGTGCAGAGGAGTGGGCGGCTGCGTCCCCGGAGACAGAGAGCTGGTGGGAAGAACATTGCAGCATTTAGGCAACTTGTTGGAGGTTTTTTTGAAGTGATGATTAATTAGGTCGATGTTTGTACAAGCCATATTATTCCTGGGTACTAAAGCAGACAAATAACTGCAGCTTGGTATCAGGATGATCACCATGAATTAGACTCAGATTTAATGCAACAGCAAGGGTTGAAAAATTAACATCACACTTGACTTTTTGATGGATTTTTCCCACATTGTTCATATATCTAAATCCCTGAATTCATTTAACAAGACTCACCTGATCAGGTTCTGGCCTTCAAAGCCTTTGAGTGTCGCCCACTGGCCGTAGCATCGACCATCGGCTAACTCGGGGCACGTTGATAAAGGTTTCCACGGCAGCGAGTCTGCACAGGCACTAAGGGCGTCGGGGAGAGAGCCACCATGCATCATTGGAAAGGGGACGGCACCGTAAGCGGCCACCACCTACAATTTAAACCATATCAAAATTATGAAAATCTATCAATTTAAGATAAGATAATCATTTAATAGTCCCATGATGGGGAAATTTGCAGCGTTACAGCAGCAAAAATAGAAAGCATAAATAAAAAATAAAGAATAAATAATAAGTAAGTAAAACAAGCAATATATACAATAGGAAATAAAAAATAGTAACAGTGTGTTGACATGGATATTGGTGTAATGATAATATACCTGAGATTGATATTGCTCAGATTTTAAAAGTGACCAAAAAGTTAGCAATGCAAGGTGAGGAAAACAAAAAATATTCATATTTACAATCAACTATCTTACAAAAACTAAGTACATCTCATGCTGCAATGGGTATTTACTATATTTGTAAAGATCTTCAGTTTGAAGAGGAGCAAGTGGCTCGAAACGTCACTCTTGATATCCCATTAAACTATACCTGTATTGGGAGCTACAGTGTGCAGACTTTCTTATATATATCTTACATTTATATACTATACTTTTATATTTACTATACGTGGCAATTATTTTGGATGATGGCAAAACAGGAACAGCGTAGTCACCTTTCTCCCCGACATGGTCAGTGCATCGGCCACCTGCCACATGGGGACACTGTTGTTCCGCAGCCTGTACGGCATAGTGAGTGCATCCAGAGCCAAAGCCAGGACGGAGCTGGAGTGGTACCACAGTGAGGGCTGGAGGAGAGAGAGAAACGTATCATTAGTCAGTGACATAACATGCATACATATCAAGGTAAATGTTTAAATCTTGAGAAATCTTCCCATATCTATGCTTAAAATTTGGAGAATAAGAAAAACTTGAACAAAGAAATATAAAACAAAGACATATAAACATTTACAGGTTTTAAAAAGTCTCCACACATTACCATTAAACATTTCTAAAAAGGCTCACATCATAGTTTAGATGAGGAAAAGCTACAGGAGATCCGGGTCGTCTGCCCAGTCCACCGCGCAGGGTCAACGGACAGAAGAAAGAGCTGTGATTGGCCATGTTCACCGTCCCTAATGTGCAGTTTAACATGTGGTAGAAATCCTTCATCGGAGTCTGGTTGAAGAGAAATAAAGCAGTAAGTACAGAAACTCGCACAACATCTGCAAATACAAAACCTCTACAAGATAAAAACAGGCCACACAGACACTGAGTCTGAATGCATGACTCACTGAATTTGGGTGACTGACAGGTGCCAGCCCCCAGGTTAGGATGCCTCTCCCACTGTAGGAGTCCTGTAGCATCTCTGTGACCTTTGACCCCAAACCGGCAAAGCCATCGGCCAAGTCACACAGCACCTGGAAACCCTGAGAGGAATAAACAGGATGCAGACAGAGATGAGGGACATGACAAAGAAGGTAAGACAAGTCAAGAGAAAGTGAATGAAACTGGGTCAGTATTAAAGAATAAAGTAGGAAGTGTCAAATTTAACAAATTCACTGAAAAACATGGAATTATCATGCATATTTTAATATAATACAGTATAAAAAAGAATTTAGCAGGGTAAAAAAAGAAAGGATTACACGTACCTGAAGGTAATCGCACTCCTCCACGAAGAAGTGCAGTTTGTCCTCCAGATCCTCGAGCACCGACCCCTGCAGGAGAGACTCTCCCTGGCCAAAAGCCTCCAGACGGTGAGCCTCCCTGGGCAAAACAAGACCACAAAAACATGTAATATACATATATCTAAATCCATAATTTCAACATGTGCAACAAGCTTTAAAGAAAGCTATCTGAGATTCTCAATTAATTATCTTATGCCGGCGTTACACCAAATAACTTGTTAAGTGATTTCACTGTCACATACAAACTTTTCTAGAGTTGTGGTGTGTAAAGTCTCTTTCACATCTTGTTCTGATAAAATCAAACATGTTTAATATTATCAGTTTTTAATCTTGGCTGATGCAAATAATGAAGTTCAATGACATCATTGTCGGCACCCAACAGGTGCACTCTCTCCAGCACCAAACAGGGAGCACATTCTCTGTAGTCTTCTCTTTTTCCTTTTTGGCTGCTTTTTCCACAAAAGGGAAGCCAAACAGAAACAGAAGACAAAAGCTGCTTCTGTTTCTGCTCCATTGTTCAATAGTTTTTCTTCCAGTAAATTTCCACCAGGAGCAGGACGGGAAATAATCTAGATGTAGTCTTGCAAATAGTGACCCGGCAAGATCTCCAGTCTTTGCAAAATTATGACCACATTGTCTTTAGATGTGAGAGTGTGTCAACTCTAGTCTTTTCAAAGTCTTTTGAAAGACTTCTAGTGTGTGTTAGGCATTACACATATCTAAAGTCTGACACCTAATGGCAAACAGCAGATACTGAGCTGTCAGTCTGCTTTGGTACCAGATGCTTTTACCATATTTGGTGTCGTTAGTGCATTTGGTTAGAGGTCCCACAGATTTGGATTGTGACCTACAGCATGCTTTACCATCATCATTTTGTAAACTGTGGACATTTTACATACAGAAATGTAATTTTGCGATGAAACTATTTCACGATTCAGTCTTTAATTCAGACGACTATGAAGGGAAATCTCAAAGCTTTCCCTCATCCTGCCTGACACAGTGTGTGTAATCTGGTGCTGCTCTTTACCCGTCGTGGTTGTACTGGTGGATGACGGAGATGGTGCGAGGGTGCAGGTGGATCCTAAGAAAGTCGGACCACACCTTCACGCTGCCCTCCAGCTTGTAGCCCTTCTGGATGCGATCTAGCCGGCTGTTCACCGTGTCCACGCTCAGTGAGTCTGATGCTGGGAGAGATTTCAGTGTGAGAAAGAATCAACGCCATAAAATCCTGCTCTTCATGATCAATATGTTTGGGTCGGGCTTTGCATACCTGAGTGGTGAGGCTGCGAGTTGGAGTGACAATCAGCCTGAGCCAGGATCTCTCCCATCTAGAGATAAAGAGCACTGTCAGGATGGGGCTCTTAACTGTTTGAGGGTATTTGTACGAAGCTGCAATACTAAGTAGAAGTGCACATTTTGGAAAGCAGTTTGTTTCCTAGTTGCTTCTCAACTAATCAAAATGAAATGACAACATTAATTTTCAGACTAATAGGATAAAAATGTTCTGGTTTTTGGAAGACAACGAAACAACCTCTTTACAATTATACAACTAACCTATCAGCATTCAGTATATACCCTCCTTTGAATATCTACATGGGTTGTAAAACAGTAAATTAATAAACGATTGCAGCTTTGGAAGCTTATTTTTATTTTGATTGATATGGAATTATAAAACAAAACAAAAGTCAACAGAATCAGTTTATTAAAAATCAAAAAATATTGCAAGGGATCATTTTAAAGTTTATTATTAAGTTACGTTATCAGATCGGTGCATAGACTCAACAATACCTGATCCAGCATATTTTTAACAGAGGCATTTCCGACACCGTTATTGGTATTTGAACAACTCTACTAGACAGTGTTTGGTTCAGGCTGTGAGAAATGTTTCTGCTTTGGGGCTCTGCGTATTATTCTGCCTTAAAACAATATCCTGATGGTAAACTTTGTGTATTATAAAAAAAAAAAAAGGTGCTTCTCAGTTAAATTTCCACCACAAATACTCACATCCAGTTTGTCCAGATCTTCTAGAAACGAGTTCTTCGCAGGAGGACTTTCTTTATGCGTCATTAGGCTTCCCTCCCTGCCAGATGAAGCACATTTTTACATGAAGTGTTTGGTTTCCATACATATACTGGATTTAGTGGTTGTGTTTACAGCTTTAATGAGCCAACAGATTTTGGTATTTTCTGTTAAAAAGCACTCTCTGATGTTAGCTCAGGAGCCTCCTTTACACAATAGTTTAATTGTGTATTAAACAACAATAATCTCTCTCATTTACCATGTGACAGCGGCGGGATCTTTGCCGGGATCGTACAGACTTCCTTCCTGCCGTAGAGTCCGAAGACTTCCTGTAATACAGAGAGAGGGATAAAGGCAGAGCAGGTCGCTCCCTTCAGCTTCATACACAAGTCAAACATGTGGCCAACAGTAAAGTCACACCAGCACAGAAGATGTTTCCAGCATGAATAAAAGGTGTATGATAAGACAATATGTCACCTTTGAGATCCATGGCAATGAGGCGAGGTGTGTAGGTGACATGTCCGCCGAGGGTCCGTCCCTCACGAAACACGGCATCGCTCTGGATCTCACCTAGTGCCGTCTCTGGGTCGTACGATAAAGACGCATCCTGCAAACAGACACAAACACACCTCCAATTATCTGTCACAGACTATGAAGCCGAAATTACACAACAACACAATAAAAATTTGACTTTGCTGAGGAACGTGTGTTTGGAAAAAGCATTAAAATACTTTCATACATTTCAAATCAGAGGGTACTTTTTGACCTCAAGTATAAAAGACATGTTATGGTTTGATTTAACACTTTAAGTATGCTCACACTCTTGACTGGTCCTTTTGTAGGATGCCGCATATATAACTTACACTGGGAGTTCAAATTTGCTTAACATTAAAAGGTATAATATGAGTCTATGAAAATTACTTAACCATGTTTTATGCAGTCAATTTCAGATAAATAGAGAATTCCTTTAAGTCTTGGCTTTGCTACAATTATCATCCTCCATAGAGAGTTAGGTTTATTAAAAGATTAGAAATAAGTTGATCATCACAGTTTTCCAGAACCCTCGACCCAAAGAGATTTAAAATCATATAAAACAGGAAAAGCAACAAATCCTCATATTAGAGAAGCTGGAACAATAGAATAATGAATAATGTTTTATTTCCTTGATAAATGTCTTAAGTATTTAAGCAATGGTCGAAGTAGTCATTTGACAACTTGGTTACCTGACATTATCATAATTAATAATATTATTATTTTATGAGAACCTCATTATTAATAATGACTGGCAGTTACAGATTTTAGCACACATATTAAAATATTACTAGCCAGGTGTCCTATGAGGGAGATTAAAGCCCTCACTCAGTTAACAACACAGTAAGCTTTAATGTTATTATGATGAACTGAAATCCAATAAGTAGCTGATACATGAACAAAAGAAGAAAGCAGACTGTGACTCAACAAAAATGGGATTTTGGAGTTTAGAGTTGCTTTACTTTTGGGCTTAAACATCTCTATCATTCATTCAGTAGCTCAGTTAGTGTTAAAGAAGTGATTGTTCTCCAGAATATCCACCGATATGATAAAACATCACATTTTCTGATCACCTATAATGACTTGAAACTTCATCATTAGCATCTTTAACATTGTTTTATTTGCTCGTTTCCTCCTTTAACTCAGTTATACCTCATGTTTCAGGTCTGTTAAAATGACAACATGCACACCCATGTTGCTGCTACCACAGACACAGATGAGAGCAGAAAGCAGCGTGCAATAAGTCTCTGAAGTTTGACAACACATGCAAAAGCTAACACCGGTGTTATGTAGAAGTCTGTTCCCCTGTCGATATGTATTCCCCCTTCTCTCCATAACCACAACCAGTCGTCTTCTGAGGTGCTTAATCTTAACCCAAGTTTACCTTAACCCCCAACCAGCTAACCGCAACCATAACTAAACTCCAAACGCTACGAGAAACACAATTTTAAGAGAGGGGAACATTATTCGAAGGGGTGACAAACTTCGACGTAACACCGGCTAACTAGCTTTTAGCATTAGCCGCCGCCACTGATGTGTTTCCTCACCTGTAAATTCCACCAGTGAGTCCCGACAAAGTTTGAATAATGTCCGAGCTGGAGGGTGACCACCTCCCTGCAAACGCTGCTCATCGTGACACGAGAAAGGACGATCAGAATAAAAGAGAAAACGTGTCTTTAACGGACATGATGATGGACATGTTTGTGAATGACAACACTGAGCTGAGCAGCGACACTGTAGCCCAGCCCGAGCTGCTGCTTGATTGGCTGAGTGCAAAGTATGGAGGAATGTGATTGGCTGAGCAGATGACGTAAGTGCAAAGTTGGGTTTCACGGTGCCGCAGCTTCACGTGTAAGCACATTGTCAGTTTTTACTAGTAGTAGTGATAATAATAATGATAATGATAATAGTCATAATGATAATGATAATTATAATAATACATTTTATTTGTAATGCACTTTACATTTGAAGCAAATCTCAAAGTCCTACAAAGTAAAAGCATATCATCATATAAAAGACACATTTTTAAAAAATGTATAAAACATCGTTTGTTTTTTTGTTTTAGGAAAAAATATATTATTATATTCCTGTGCCATTTACATTGTTCTAAGATAAGATAAGATCAACTTTAATGTCAAACAATACATGACAATACAATACATAGTCGAAACAATACATAACTAACTAATTAACAAGACAAAGCAATAGTGCACTGGTGCAAAAGTGCTGTACGAGACAACAATCACAAAATACTTGACAATGCATAGACGACAGGACAATGTAGTGGTGCACAATGCAGAAGACGAAAAGAAGAGTGCTGCATCCAGCTACAATCCCACAATACATTATATATGTGTTAATGATTACTTCATCAGTTCTATATCCTTTATGGATTGATTGTTTGTATGTTTTGTGTGACAGAAGGCTGGATTAGTACCCCGAGAGGCCCCTGGACACTGAAACTCATGCTCATTTTGCTGGTCTATCATTTTTCCCACACACTCATCGATACAACCTGCTCAAGGACCACTGGGCACTTGATTACCCGTATGGTAGATCCAGGCATGGTGAGACTGGGTATTCATGTATTATTTGTTTGTGTTGTGTATTTCAATATTTGACCAATAAAGTTGGGGGGGGAAAGGAGCTTTGAGTACCAGCAAACACAATCCTGAACAGTCAATACGGGGGGGGGGGCGATGACGTCAGCTTCCGCTCTGCTGTGGCCCCTCCTGCATGAAAACAACCCTGGCTCTACATTTACAAACAAACTGAATGTGAGAGGAGGATATTGTCGCTGCAGCGGAGTACCTGATACATATGAGGATCTTCAGACGTCTGATTCCGGTTTATGAACCCGGTAAGAACCAAGTCCAGCAGGCCGGTTTAAACAAAACAGTAACAGGAAGTCTCAGCTGCAGGTTTTTAGCGCCGTTTTTGTTTTTTCCTCTGAACTCTGTGTGTTTGTCTCAGTGTGCAACATTTATTAATGTGTTCTCAAGTTTTTTTGAGTCACTGCTTTGCATGTAGCATAAACACGAGCGTATATATTTCTGCACAGGCCCACAATATACCTGCTAAAACATCTTAACACAGTGGTTTTCAAAGAGGGGCCCGGGGACCCACAGGGGTCCTTGACGTGGTTCAAAGGGGTCCCCAGCAAAAAGAGGAATAATTCATTTTCACTTGAATTCTATCTATAAGTAACACTAACAGCAAGTATGACACTTCATGTTATAAAACACCAAAAAGCAAAAATCTGATTAGATGGGGGTCTGTGGTCCAGTTTGTGTCAGTTTAGGGGTCCTTGGAAAAAGTTTGAGAACCACCGTCTCAGCAGATACACTGTTCATGTCTGACATTAGTATTATGACATTATTAAGTGATCATTTTTTATGCTTAATAAGGTTTCTTCTTTTAACAAGGTGAATTTACTTGTAAAACCCCTTTTAACAATAGTTCAAACAGCAGTTCAAAGTGCTTTATGATACACCAAAATAATATAAAATAAAATAAACACAAGACTATATATGATGACAAATGAGCTAACCTGAAATAAATTATGCCACTTCTATCAGATTATCAGCAGCATAATCAGTGGTTTTCATTTTCACCCATTTCTCTTTTAAACTTTAAAACATTAAAAACATGAATTTGATATGGAAAACCAAAACAGATTTATGAAAAGTATTGTTCTGGGGGCATTTATGTCTTCATTACATAGCAAATAGAGAGGTGACAGGAGATGGATGGACTGACATGCAGCAAAGGTCAGACTTGAGCAATGCCTCAATTCTTGGCCAACAGCGTGCCTCTCTAATCCAATATCATTACAATACAGTGCTGCTCACTGACCTGCCGCATTTCCCACATTAGCCTACAACAGAGTTATTCAGCAGATAACAATAAAAGTATAAATGGTAGCAAAATCTCTGCTGCTTCACCCAACCACAATCCAGAGCATCATGCACAACCAGTTCAGTTAAACATTTGAGTGCAATGTAATTACTGCTATATGAAGATATAAGGCAACATTTCTGATATTGTGATATCGGGCTATACAAATAAAATTGATATGACCGGGATGTGGAGCCTTAAATAGGAAATGTGGAAAACTTAATTTTTTAAACCTGAATCAGATTAAATAAGCATGTTGGAAGCAATTCAGATGTCAGCAACCAGAATAATTCTTTTGCATCTTCATGTGAATGGAGTAGACTACACTTTTTCTTAAAGGGTTTTATGAATGCATTGATTTGTTTTTAGTGCAAATATGCATTCCCTTCTGTTTTATTCTCTGATATCAGATGGATGTCCTGTCCTATAATCTTTAGACGTCTTGATGGAGCGATGTGATGAAAGCAGTTGGTTGGACGTCTCTTATGTCAAAACTGAAACACAGTAAATGACTCATGTGAAAAGACTCAAGATGGAGGGCAGAGACGACTGCATCACTTCCACAGTCCACAAGGTTTTCTCAAATCCTGTTTAGAGAACTACTGACGGAGAGGTGAGTTTGAACATTGGTAATATTTCTTAAAGTGGTTTTGTTTTAAATACGCTGACTTACCTTGTGTTTGATTTCTTTCATTTTATATAATTACAGAATGAATTGCATGGAAATTACCGAAACACTGCCCAACACTATGGCTGAAGAGGTGCCTAAGATGGTGCGACCTGCAGCTGATTTACTGCAAAACATTGGAGATTCTCATCCAGCCTGCCTGATGGATGCTCAAACACAAAATACAGACTGTACAGATGAAGCTGTCAGGGGTGATGATGATGATGATGATGATGGGAAAGCAACTGCTCTTGGCAAAGACACTGAAAGACAATCTGTAAACAACAACGTTGGTGTAACTACATCCTGTCAGACTCCACCAATAGTAGAGAGCAAGGAGGAGAAGACGCTGTATCACTCAGTTCTTCGTCAAATGCAGCAGCAGCAGAAACTTAAAGGTGGACGACGATGCAAAAAGAAAACCCTCATGAAAATGGCCAAACTGTTTGTAATTGCCAAAGAATGGGATTCAGATATGATTGAAACATCAGAGGTAAAATATTCAAATGGACCTTTATCAGAACATGGAGTATCAGTCTTAAACCAGAGAGAGGAGGCACCCACATCTTCAATTACATCTCAAAAGAAGACATTTAAAACGAAATCTCCCAATGTCGGAAGGAGTGCTTGTAATGAAGAAACTTTCCTCCCAGCTTTTTCAGCAGAATCAACATCTTCAGCTCAACCAGCAGCTCCACAAGTGACATTAAAGGAAAAAAGAAGAACACCTTCCACCCGCAAAAATCAAGCAGAAAAAGACTGTAGTGCATCCACACATTTGCATGATGTACCTGATTTGAACCTAGAAGTCTCAGCGGACTCCAAGTTAATAACGACACCAAAACAGCAAAAGAAATCAAGGAAAATTAGCTCTGTGACTTTCAAAGAAGACACAAAAATCATATGTGATAACAGTGAAATAGCAGGAAGTGGCCCTGCAATGATTTCCAGTGTGGATGTGCCTAAAACAAAAACATCCAAACAGAGAAAAAAGAGCCCCACAATTTCTGTTAAAAAGAGAAGCAAACAAAAAGTTTTACCTCAGACTTTAACAGATTATAACGCTGTGATGCAGGAAGTCAGAGAAGATTTCTTGGTGTCATATGTCTCTCAGAAGAATGAAAAAGTGTTGTGCACAACAGCTGCAGAAATACACATCAAGGATCCACCTGGAACAAAGTCGAAAGGGAAAGCTGGACGAACACCCAGAAAAAAGGCGGTAATGACCAAACCTAAACCGTTTATTCAGGAGGCAGAAACACCCGATGACAGTAAAAAGAGCGACACAAGCAAAGTAGACATTCTGTCTTACCAGCAGCCATCTTTGTCTCAGGTTCTATCTCGAGGAAAGAAAAAGAAGAAAGAGGTGATTCCTTGTGCCCCTAAGAGAAGATCGACTGAAAAGCAACACTCAAAGTTAAAGTCTGATGAAGTCATGACTGTAACCCCTGAATCCATCATCAAAACAGAAGAAGCGGCAGGTGTTCCCCCTAACAATGAGGTATTATTTCAAGTTGAACACCAGGACTGCAGTGTGCAAGACATGGAGGTTAAAACTAGACATCCAAATACTTTGCAGAAAGTCGAGAAAAAGATAATTCGTACCTCCAAACCAAGATGCAAAAAGGGACAACAAGCTGTTCAGCTGCAGAAACAAAACAAAACAGCCCCGGTTAGAGAAACTACTAACATCTCAAACTCACAGCTTCAAAACCCACGAAAGCGCGCTGCTAACAATAAAAAATGCAAAGCAGAGCCTGTGATTGTACCTGTATCTGTTTCATTTTCTGATCACAGTGCAATGAACCAATGCGTAGCTGCTGAATCCCTAATGCAGGTGTCTGATATTAAGACTGAACCGGACTGTGAACCACCAACTCAGCCTTTAACTAAAATAACAACTTCAAAGAAGAGCAGACAACAGAAGAGGCCACCACAGAAAGCGAAGAATACAATAACTTTAAATGCCCCTATTAAAGAGGAGAGGGATTATTTTGATATTCAGGGAGGCACATTCAGTCAAAAAATCTGTGGCAGTGAAGAAAAGCTTCCATGTGGTGCTGAAATCAATAATAAAGCACAAAAGGATGTAGAAAATTCAGGATCATCAATAACTGGTAAAGCTCTGGACACAGCTCACAAGTCGGTGAAGCAAATGGGAAGAAGGAAGACGGTTATACTGGAGCCTGACGACACTTCTTTGGACAACCTGCAAAGGAATGAAACAAAATGCAAGAAATTAAAGCAGAGAAAAGTGACATCGACCAGTTTAGGAGTCAATGGTTTGATGGAGGTAACTGCACAACATAAGGAGAGTTTAATTAGTTATTTAAAACACATGAAAAGCTCACAGGTTTCAAAATGCAGGCGCAGAAGGAGTGTTAAAAAGGAGCCAGTGGTAGATGAGGCAGTGGTGAAAAACAGTAACATTTTAGATGAAGTTCTCCCAAATCCACCGAATGAAAAGCCACATGATGTGAATATCACTGGAAATCAAGAAGAGACGCCGAATGTGCCGAAGGAGGAGGAGCTGATATCTGACAGAATAAAGGCAGCAAATGCTGAAAATATGAAAAGATTCAAAGCCAAAAAGAAACGTTTGGTGGGAAGGAGATGTCTAAAAGTTGCAGCGTTAGTTGAGGAGAATGTAAAGATGACTGGTGACGTCCAAAGTGTTGAAAATGGGCTTACATCCCCATCTTTGCCTGAAAATGTGCCAGAAAATGTAAAAGCTAAAAGAAAGAGAGAAGGTCAAAGGTCTCTTGGAGGTCAGGCAAAACAAAGTCTAGAAATCACAGAAACAGGAACAAGTGAGAAAAGCGTCACAACGTGTGCAAAGAAGAGCCTACGAGGAAATCAAAGAGTGAGCCACAAACACAAGAAGAAATCCTCAGCAGCCATGTTATCAGAGGACACGTCAAAGGGGAAAGATCTGAAAAATGCCTTGACAGTTTCTTTTGAGGCACCAAAATCAGACATGACATGGGGGGAAAATGTTAAGACAAAGGTGGCAACAAAGCACAGGTTTGGACAAAAAGCAAAGAAAAAGGTATTAATGGATCTACCAAACCAGGATCCTTGTGAGCAGCAGCCTGAAAGTGATACAGGAGTACTTGTGAACCACGAAATCTGCAACAAACCAAAGACGAGGTGCAAAAGTGGGAAAAGAAAAGCACCCACTAGGTCTGATAAAGCTCCAAAAGCTGTAAAACTGGAAGATGCAGTCTCCTCCATCAATGATGTAGCCGATATGGATTTAAATGTTGTTAAGCAAGAACATCATGAAAGCAAAATATCAGAGGCGGCGTCAACATTTCAGGACAAAATCGGCCTAATTGAATCTGCTGTTAGTGCTGGAAGTACAATAATGACAACAATAAGGAAGAGACGAAAGAATAAAACTGTATGGTATCCAAAAAAGAAACTAAAGCGAACCCAGAGTCGTGCATCTTTTGATCCTTCTACGCCTCCTGTTTCAGTTCGTCCCTGTAATTCTTTAACAGATGATGAATTGATCAATCTTAAGGTAAAAGATGAAAATGACTATGTTACACAAAGAAACATTGTGCAGCCACCAAGCAGTGATCAAGCAGAAGAGATGACAGCCAACGCTAAAGTCGAATACTCCTCTGAACTTAAAAACTGTGACCCCATACCTCAAAAACTGAAACCACAAAAACCCCTCAAGTGCTCCTTTTGTGGTCGCTCATTTCGACACATCTCGGCGTTCACGGTACACAAACGCATCCACACGGGAGAAAAACCTTACAGATGCACGACGTGCAGCAAGAGATTTGCTCACATTTCCCAGCTCAACCAGCACTCAAAATTCCACACTGAGTCCCCTGCAGTTTGTTGCCCATGTTGTGACCAAAAATGTAAGAGTAAAGATGAACTGATTGTTCATTTTTTTACTCATGTGAAGGATGGTAAGAGCTCAAATGTGACTGAAGACGCACACAACCAGCAGGAGGTTGATTGTCTTGACTCTCCAGTCACTTCCAGCCACAATAAGCCTTTCAGGTGTTCAGTTTGTTGTAAAGAGTTTATCAGCAGAGCAATGTTTAAGATGCACAGACAAACACATGATGGAAAGCCACACACCTGCTCTGTCTGTGGGAAAAAGTTTCGCAAGCCTTCAAGTCTGAGCGTTCATGAAAAGACTCACTGGCCTGTAAAACCGTATTCTTGCTCAGTGTGTTGTAAAGGTTTCGTCAAGCTGCAGGAGCTTAAACGTCACTCTGAGATGCACTCAGAGGTTGCACCTTTTTCCTGTGCCAGATGTGAAAAAGCCTTCGAGAGCTTTGCTTTGTTACGCTCACATCAAATGTCTGAAGTTTGCTCTGAGAAAGAAGACTCCACTGAGGGAAATCAGGTTGATATCGAGGGTTTCTTGGTTTCTCAGGGTGTTAAAGGACAGATCGTCACCCCTGTGTTTTTTAAATGTCCGATATGTAAGCAGCTTCACCGTCACTGGTGCCAGCATATTCTGCATTTAGGAACACACAGTGAAAGCAAGTCTTACACTTGTGAGACATGCGGACAAGAGTACAAGCTTGCGTCTGATTTGAGAAGTCACTGTACTGTTTGCTGCAGAGTAAGTGGAGAGGAGAGGGTGTGTAGATCCTCTATGTGTGAGATCTGGAAGGAACCAGAAGCTCTGCAGAGTCAGACGAGTGAAGCTTCAGATGAGGATCAGAAGGGTCAAACATCCTTTTCACCTCAAGAGGAAGCAGGTGAAAAAGAGTTCATGGAAATGCAATCACCAACATCATCGCCAAGCAACTCAAGCCCATCTGTAAATAATGACTTTGACATCGGCGTACCAGCTCCGGATCCTGTTGGTGAGTTTTCTGTTGCAGGAAATGATCAAACAACTCAAAAGCCCTCCAGATTTCACCTAATTCAGAGGTACTGTGGCAGATACTCTTGTGGGCGCTGTGGGAAGACTTTTAAAAGTTGGAACAAGCTGTGGCTGCATCAGCGTTCACACCGACAAACAGTCCGACCTTTCTGCTGCAGCCAGTGTGATCTGGAGTTTCGCTTCCTGGGTTCGTACATCGATCACCTACAGGAACACGCAGCCCAGATGCCTTATATTTGTCCTTTATGTCCTGACACCTTCTCCAGTGGAGAGAACTTGAGTGCCCACATCTTTGAATGTCACAAACAGGACGACAGTATGAAATGTAGCACATGTGGAAAGAGTTTTACCACCCTGAGACACTTGAAGAAACACAAGCTGCTACATAAAGGGGCCAGCTCACATTTCTGCCTCCCTTGTAACGTCTCATTCTCACATATCAGTGCCTTAAGGACTCACCTAAAGACTCACAAGACATGTCTAAAGGTCCCACAGCCTGCAGGGCTTGTCGAGCCACTTTTATTTCCATATCAATGCAGAAAATGCACATCAAAGTTCTCGAGCACAGATCTCCTCCAGGCACATCAGGTTTGCCATTTCACTGCGGGGGAAAAGCAGGAAAGCCCTTCAGAGAACGTCACTTCTTGTATTCCCAGCAGAGCCCCACAAGACACACAACAGGGGGGCGTTTCTTCGCAGTGTAAACGTCTTCCAGTGAGCAATAAAAAACATCTGTTCCGGTACCCTCACCCAGACCGCCTTTATGTCGTACCTGTAATCTCCTCAGAGCCGCCCGTTGTCATTTCAGATACAGAAGAGGAACAGCAGCAATTTCAAAGTCCATCCATCACTACACCTACCAGCAACACGACGTCATTCTCTTTTCCTCAAAGACAACCAGCTCCAGATATCTCAAATATACCTCAGTCCTCAACTGATCCCATAATCAGAGACATGGATAAACACTTAACAGGCAGCTCACATCAGCAACCTCAGGATTATTCACTTATACCTCCAATCCTCCAAGATTTGCATCATTATCAGGATGCATGGAAGCATTTGAGCGATACGAGTGACTGCGACAGCGACTCAGCTGAACTTGAATCACCTTTTATGATATTCAAGGAGAACGAGTCTGTGGACGACACCCATTACTGTACAATTTGCACGGAAACATTTACAAACATCTCAAAGCTGCATGAACATTACATAGATCACACCAGGGGCATGTAGAAGTAGAAATGTAATGGCGCTTGGAACCATACCGAGCCGAGTCGTGTCTAATCGTGCTGGAACTGTGTAGTGGAAAAGCGCCATAAGTGTTGGGCCGAGTTTCAGAGACATGAATGTTTTCAATAACTTTGTAAAGATTTGAATGTAATTGAATGTAAGTTTTTATTTATGTAGGTCTGCAGTTATTCCTTTATTGAGGCTGTGTAACTTTTATTTTAATAACTTGTCACACTCAAAGATTTGTGACAAAGTTTGTTACTGCTGTGAAGATTTTAGAGATTATTCTGCTACTGAATCACAAAGTATACTGTTTTTACTGTAGTCAGTTTATAGTATTTACTGTTTACACCTTTTCTACCTGTTGATGTGATGCTTTACTGTTTGTTACGTATATATTTTGGAGTTTATTTTATGCACATACTGTATATGTAGAGCAGTTCTTTTTAGTGTGTGCATTTTTGACATTTTATTATTTGTATACATTGCCAGTCAGGCTGTAGTCTGATGATTAAACCTCACCTGTGTTTGATTTGTTCATTTCAATTAAGATTCTTTTTTAAATTTGATAAATATCAACATCTCAGTGTTTTTTGGTGTCTTACACTTGAATGCTGTCCGAGACTGAACACCCATAAAACCATAAATGTAAAATATATTCCTGTGAAGCTGTTGATCTGTAAAAAACAACAACAAATCTTTATTGATCTGTGAAAATCTCTTGTAATATAATAGCTTTTCAGTAAAAATGGACAGTTTGCTTAACTCGTTTTTTAACTTGTGTCATATATCTTATAACTGTGTCAATTTGATATATTTGCGTGTTTACAATTTAAGGTGTTTTATTGTATTATTGCATTTAAAAAATAATCTAAGGAAAAAACGTAGTAAAATGAAACTGGTTAAAATATAGGTGTTGTCTAATATTACTTTTAGCCAAATCACAATTTTCCTACATGTAGTGACTTTAATAAGTTAATGTATGTAAATAATTGAAGCAATTTAGTCAATATCACAATAAAACAAGTGTGTAAATGTACTGTCTGAGCACATAAATAATAATCAATGATTTCCTGTGCACTTATGATGTGCTGTTTTCTGCTTAAGTGCCTCAAATGACCAGTGTGTAAGGTTTAGTGACATCTAGTGGTGAAAGTGCAGATTACACCACCCTTCCTCTTCTAAACTTGCAGGTGACTATGGTGGCTGCAAAAAGCCATCTTTAGAGCCAGAGTTTGATTTATCTGTTCTGGGCTACTGTAGAAACATGGCAGGCTCTTCATCTATAGACATAGAGGGCTCATTATATTGTAACGATAACACAACAGGTTATTATACACTGATTAAAACATACTTATAAATATTACATTTCTGCCAAGCCAGGTCTGCCAGATGCCACTTATTTCTGCAAACTTTAAATGTTGAAGTCCAACTCAAAATGTAGGCATTGGTGGATATAAATAAAGAACTCCCCCTTTTTTGCATAGCTGAGCATCTTTATTCATGAACCTTTTGAAAACTCTTTACAATCAAGCTTGATGGATACAGAATGGATAAGCTGGAGGGAGGGAAGGAGGGAGGGATAAGCAGACAGTCCAGACACTGTTTTCAGTTGTCACTGAACATGGAGGTCAGAGGCTGAAAAAAGATGCGAAGCTCTTCCATCTTCTCCTCCATGGTGGAGCGCAGGCCCTCGGTGGCTTCCTCCAAGCCCTCCTTGATGTCCTCGGTCTTTGACTCAATCTTCTCCTTGATGTTCTCCACCTGTGTCTTCAGCATGCCGTTCAGGGTTGTGATCTTGGCCTGAGCGTTGTCACGGACCTGAGCGAAGTATGGGTCGAGACGTGTCTTCATCTCCTCCATGTTTTCGGAGGTGCGGGACTGAAGTTCCTCAGTGTATTCAGCGACTTGTCTGAGAAGAAGAACAGAACAGTTTATATTGAGTACAAAATATCACTTTACCTGAGCATTTAGTATGCTATAAAGAAAGTGTGCTTAAATCATATTTTGGTCTTTATTTCAATATTTCCATTTGATGCCTCTTCATACTTCTACTACAATTCAGAGAGAAAAATTACTTTGGATTAATCACTGCTTTACAAGTTCATATTTTTTTTAAAACAACCCTATGATCAGTTTATATAATGTTGCAAATATGTAGATTAAACTACCCAACAGTATAAAAAATACATTTAAATTGCATTAATTGCTTTCTTAACTTGCAAATAACTATGTCCGCAGAGGTATTGCCCAGATTTTAGAAAAATTTAGATCATAAATCCAAGTTCCCCCATTCATTTCTTCTCCACCAGCCTTTGTCAAGATGAAAACTGATGAATATATAGAATATTTGTCACATAAAAGTAACACTGGGGGAAAAAATGCATTTAGTTAAAAGCTTTTTTGTGTTAGATTTGTGCAGATGAGTGTTAAAAATATGAGAAAGCACCTGCTAAATCACCCTGTTCTTAATCTTTCTGATAAGTTCTCCAAATAAAACTCAATAAAGCAATCAAATGTCTTTTAATTTAGTAAGAATTGACTATGATCACCTCTCTGTCTTCGTCCCTTGCAGGGTTTCACTCACCTCTTGATCTCTGCAGTGTCCTTGTTGAGGCGTTTCTTCATCTTGCGGGTGTAGGCGCTGACTCTTGTCCTGACGTCATCAACATTCTGCTCCATCATGGTCTGCAGCTCCTCGCCATACGTCTGCATCTGGTCCTTGGCATCTCTCATGTGGTCGCGGAGACTGTCACCCATTTTCTGCAGGTCTTTGCCCAGACGGTCTGCGGATTCCTGAGCAAGGGGGGCCAGCTTAGACTGCACGTCGTCCTTGTACATGGCCAGCTCTGACATGCTGTCCTGGATAAGGGTGCTGATGGAGGGCGAGAAAGATGAGTTTAAAGACCTTATTGGTGTTTCATAAGTTCCCCTCCACTTTAAAATGTGTTTATTGTTGCTTTACTGCAAAGTTTTCACATTTATCTGCTGAAAATGTTTCTTGGGTTTAACTTTAATCTGAGTTCTGTTTCTAGTGAACCACTCAATGTCCAAATAATCAATGTAAAAATCAAAAATCTATCAGCAGCAAAGACTAAATCAATAAAAAGCCTAAAGAGGTCAAAACTCCAGCAACATTACTAGTATATAGAAGAACTTTATTGTATCCTATTGTAGTGACTATTGTAGACAATTTTTTCTTCTCAGAAAGCAGGTAAAGTTGTGGCAGAAATCTCTAATCTGCTTTTAATGAATCAATGAAAGTTAGTAAAAGGGGTTTCAGACTGTAGTGAACCTTAGGCCTCAGTCAGCAGCTCTCTACATATCTCACCTCACTGCAACAGGCTGATTAGCCTCCTCACACTCAGCTGAGGTCTAACTGCTCTTTGTATTATGCTGATTATTACATTTTTTTTTTCTCAGTGCAGTAACTGGAATCAGTCTGATAAGAACACAAAAGTTCAGATAAACATAAAACATAAATAATGTAATAGTTAAAGAGTTAAAAGTGCTGTAAGAAGTACATTGACTCAAATACTTTACATGTGTTTTACTTGAGTATGTTCATTTTATGTTACTTGATACTTCTTGATCCTATCATAATGTTATTTTATGTAAAAATTTAATTTAGAAAGTAACTAAAGCCATCAGATAATGTATTGGAGTAAAAAGTACAATATGTCCTTCTGAAATGTGGGGTGGAAGTTTAAATACTTGTGTACAGTCTCTCTAAGTAACTCTAATTTGAGTTAATGTATTGTGGAGTCTAGAAACCAAACAGCAGGCTTGCATTTGTGCAGATTATCTAATGTTGCTGCTTTTCAGGTAAAGTTTGTATTTTTTTTGTTAAAATTTGATGCAGAAATTGCATTTGGGCAAAAATAACATCTAAAACATCTCATTTATTAGAAACTGGATAGCATTGTCTTTTGCAGCTTTACTTTTTTTTCTTCCAAAAGCTCAGGTGATTTAATTTATGTACCCTGTTTTGAACCAGTTTAACCCCAGTTGGACTTTGGATTTTGTTGGTTTTAAACACGCCAGGTAAACGAAAGTGAGTGCAGTGACCCTTTATTATATCTGACAAAATGTTAAATTGCTTGAGCAGTTGTTGTAGTTTAAAAAATGAATAATATTACAAATAATTGTGAAGAATCTGGTCTGTAGACTCAATTATAAGCAGGTCTGTCAGTTTACAGCACATACACTAAAGTCTATCATGTATTAATATCAGCATATGGCCATTTAATGTCACATTTATGTAAGTCAGATGCAGACATTGTAACTAAAATCATCACTATAATGTAAATGAACTCACTCCAGTTCTCTGCTGATGTGGGTGCTCCTGAAGTTCTGGACCAGGTCATCGGTCTTTGAGTTCAATTCTGTGAAATAATCCTTGAACTTGTCGACCGCGTCCTCCCAGGAGCTCATCCACTCGTCTTGAACAATGCTTTTGGCATGGCAGCCTGGTTTGAGAAGAAAAGAAAAAACATTTCAGAATCTTAACAGAACTCACGCTTTAAAAATAAAACCAGAGTGGAAGTTTCTGGTGAGGGATTATAACAGTGAACTCACCTGAGATGACTGCCAGAGCAAGAATTACTGCAAAGACCTTCATGATGATTAGACAGAGGACTTCTGCAATGATAAATGAGGAAAAATCATCTCACTATGTGCTTTCAAAAAGAGATGAGAAACTTTTTCAAACACATTTGTCAAAATATAACATTGTTGTCATGTGAAACACAACACATATGTGTTAAAGCTGAAACAGTCAATTAATCAATTACAGTAGTTGATCTTCAGAAAATAATCAAAAACTCTGCAGATACATCATTTTGCATAGTGAAGCTCAAACCTCCAACTTAAGTAAAAAAATAACTAAACGGAAGGAGACTTTAAGTATTATTAAATCAGAGCATAAATCAGAGTTTATTTGACTCTTGAAACATAAAAATGATTCTATCAGCAGCTGAGATTAAATCAATAAAACTCAAAGAAGTGGACTTGGGACTGTAGTCCTCCTCAGGCCTGAACATCCAGCAGATATGTCAGAAAAGTCACGTCTGAAATGTAACTATTTGATGCTTATTTGCATCTTATATGATAACAAACTGAATTTTCTTTTGAATATGTTAACTTGGGTTTCTGTAAATTGTAATGAGCACTTTTCAAACATCTTACAGACAACAACTAAGCAGGAAAATAAGTTGCAGGTTTGTTTAAAAAACTAAAACTAAAAAGCCTTTAGATTTTTTTGTGATATAAAGTGTTAAATGTCTAACTTTTAAGAGTAGCTCAGCAGAGATTTATTTTTCTTTAAACTGCAAACCTTTTACAACAAATCATTTCAAATCATTTGACATGGTTATAATATAATCTTAATAAAAGTAATGATTGAGAAGATCAGCCTTGAAAGAGGAGAACACAAGTAGAAAATGTCAGTATCTCACCTCAGTGATCCTGATCTGTGATGTCTGTGAGACCGATTGAGCTTGTCACTCAGTATTTATACAGGTTAGCTGACTTTGATATGATCCAATAAATGTCAGAGGGATCACTGACCTGCGTCCGAAGTTCCCAGCACAGACTGTGTCGTTGTCATCTTTTATTGCAGAGTGTGTGTTATTTTGACTCCACGTCGCACACCCAAAGTACACATGGAAGCACAGGTCAGAAATTAGGAGCCACCAAAATATCTGATCAGAGTGTGTCAGGTTAGAATGGATTTAGACCTCAAATCAGAGTGTTTTTAGGACTTTTTCAGGACTCAGTTCAGTGTGTGAAATGTGATTATCTGCATTTCAAATGTAAAAATATGAAATCAGATAAACAGGGGAAAAAACTCTCTCAGCTTATTTGTGCTGTTTACAGAACAACAGGGAGAAATCCAAAGGTCTTTCATCGTGTGTTGGATCAGGTTCATAGTCTGCTTTAACAACTGCTGCCTGCATTTATACCACTTTTAAAAGATGGGAAACCTTCCAATAAGCTGCCTTCCACACTGATCAGGATAATAATTTATTACTTTATTGCCTTTTAAGTAACACGCGTTTACTTTGGCCTCACTTTTTGTACAAATATAGGCATTATAAATGTAACATAATGACTGCTTTCAGTGCATGATTATGTTCATGAGAAATGTTTGTCTGTTATCGACTGAAGCAGCATCAAAAACTGAACCTGGTTGTCAGGATCTGCTCAAAAAGAGACAAAGAGGAGACAAAGTTGTATTTACCTTAAGGCTTCCTATTGAAGTATCAAAAGTTCACTAAAGGGTCACTATGGCACAGATTGCTGTGACCGTGGGTTCCTCAGCA
The DNA here is from genome assembly GCF_963691925.1 of Scomber scombrus. Classification (NCBI taxonomy): domain Eukaryota; kingdom Metazoa; phylum Chordata; class Actinopteri; order Scombriformes; family Scombridae; genus Scomber; species Scomber scombrus. The sequence continues at coordinate 10,082,471 of NC_084985.1, forward strand.
GAGATTAGAGGGAGACAGAGAGTTCAATTAAGCTGTTTATTTGATGGGCTGCACAAAATAACATAATAAGACACACCACTCTACTTAGAAACAATATGTAACTTAATAATACTGCAGCCTTTTCCCTCTGGCCAGCTCTCACTCAGACCAGCCACCACTGCGGAGATAAAGGAGAGCTTGATTAGTCAACTCACCTGGTGCTGCTCCTGCTGAGCCAGCTCTGCCCTTCCTCTCTCTCAGTGCCCACCTCCACAGTCACCAGTTAAAAAAACAAAAGGGGAACACAGGACTGAAGCAAAAATTGTTTTTTTCTTCTTCTGTGTATTCAGAATATTTGAAGTACTAATGTTTGCTTCAGTTTTAGGCCTTAAAAGCTGTGATCATATTCTATGCATCTCCAGTTGTTTCAAGATTTTCAGTATCACCGTAGCATTGTCATCGTCATCATCATCATCATCATCATCATTATCATCATCATCATCATCATCATCATCATCATCATCATCATGAGGGTAGTACAGTGCATTAATAATTCCTCCAGGCTCCAGCTTAAGACTTCCGCTTCCTGGGAGTCCACATTGGGGAGGGCCTAACCTGGAGCGCGAACACATCTGAGCTACTGAAAAAGGCCCAGCAGAGACTTTACTTCCTGAAAATACTCAGGAAGAATAACATCACACAGAAACTACTGGTGTCCTTCCACGCGCTCCATCGAGAGCATCCTAACATACTGCATCTGTGTATGGTACACCAGCTGCATAGTGGCTCAGAGGAAGGCGCTCCAGAGGGTCATCAACACGGCCCAAAAGATCGCTGGCTGCCCTCTCCCCACACTGGAAGAACTACACAGTTCCCGTTGCATCAAAGCGCAGAACATTATAAAGGACTCCTCTCACCCTGGACACTCTCTGTTTGAGCTGTTGCCATCAGGCAGACGATTCAGATCAGTCAAAACAAGGACAAACAGATTCAAACACAGCTTTTATCCTACAGCAATTACTACACTCAATACTGCTAATTAATTATTAAGTAATACTGTTTACAATTGACTGTGAAATTCCCCGCATGGTGGCTATCATTGTGTGTGTGTGTGTGTGTGTGTGTGTGTGTGTGTGTGTGTGTGTGTGTGTGTGTGCGTGTGCGTGTGCGTGTGTGTGTGTGTGTGTGTGTGTGTGTGTGTGTGTGTGTATGTGTGTGATAGAGCTGCAGAAACATTGTACAGCACTATACAGTCACCGGCCACTTCATTAGGTACATCTGTGCAATCTAATTCAATCCAATACGACAACTCTTCCATAAATTCTACTTTTTTTAAGTTAATACATGTTCAGGTTTTGTTAACGTTATCAAAAAAGGTGATAATTTGACTTTATGTTTATTATTGAGGTCGTACTAAATTTTGGTGCCGTACTGAGGTGCATTATATTGACTGGTGTTTCTAATATGTTGCCCCTCTCATATATGTTAATGGGGTGCATGAAATATTAGGAACATCATTGAAAATAATGTACCCTAGTACACCACCATCACTCACTATGACCTCAATAATAAACATAAAGAAGCCAGTGAGTGTATAAATGCAGCAGTTTACCATTTTATTCATGGGAGTACAGATTTTTTTTGGTGGAAATTTCTTCTCAATTGTCACATTTTTTTCAAAAAAAAGAAAACAGTTAAAAGTGATATTATTATTTTCTATAGTTTTCTGATATATTTGTTGCTTGTGTGTTGCTGCTCTGCCTTCCTGTGTTTAATGATTTATTTACAGAAATGTTGTTAATTTGATATCACTTTTTTCTTTTCTCTCACTAATCTTGTCTTTTGTTGCAATTATTGGGTCAAATGTGCTTAAAAACTAGGCAGCAATGTGTTGTACAAGAATTCATAGCAGCAAAATGCTGAAATCTTTTAAACTAACAGGGTCGTTTTTGTAATCCCTGATGTGCATTTCCCATTTTCAAAACCAAAGAAAGTTCCAGGACACAACAAAATACATTCAACCCCTTTATTGTTCCTTAATGGAGAAACACTTACATTTGTAAACAGTCACACAATAGTAAGAATACTGACACAGTTCAGAAGTTTGCCTTTGAGAGCATCTGGGAGGATAAAAACATAGAAAATGAGGTATTGCACTTTTCAAGAGTCCCATTAACACCTGATGATCAGACGGTCAAGCTTAATTTGCTGTTTGTTAAATACATAAGTCCGTTTACTGGGTCATCTTACTGAAGGACTTCCAGAGATCAGTCAGCTGCTTCTTCAGTGTCTGGGTGTCAGCGTCCAGCTTGGCCTTCATCTCCTCTCCGTAGGGGGTCAGGCTCTGCTGGAGCTCCTGGGTTTTCTGGGTCAGCTGGGTCTGGAAGTTCTGGGCCAGGGGCATCATGCTCTTCTGAAACTCATCCAGGCTCTGCTCCATCTTCTCCTTCATATCCTCGGTGTAGGGGACCATCTGGGCCTGCAGCTCGTTCACGTTCTTCTCCACCTGGGCCTTCAGCTCCTGGCTCTTCTGCAGCAGGACTGCCTTCAGGGCCTCTGGGTCCATGGACTCTGCGTAGGGGGCGGCCTCCTTCTTCAGCTCCTCCACCTGCCTCTGGAGGTCAGCCACCAACTGCTTGGCGTATGGCTGCAGGTTACCGCTCACGGCGGTCAGATCCTTCTCCAGACGGGCCTTCAGCTGCTCGGCTTCCTTGGAGAACTGAGTCATGAGGTTCTGGGTCAGAGGGGCCACCTGAGTACGCAGAGTGTCGGTGAACTTGTTGATAGCGCCAGTGCTCTCAGAAATGAGGGTGCTGCAGAGACAAAAGACAAAAAGACAAACTTAAGTCACGTTACCTTTTTCTTCTTCAAGCTGAAATGTATTAAGAGTAATTTAATAGAAACTTACTTGACATCTCTTCCAAGCTCAGACTGTCTGATCTGCTTCAGGGAGTCCTCAGCAGTCATGGTTGCCTTGGCAACATAGTCCCAAAAAGCATCTTTCACCATGTCGACCTGGGGTTTGGGCTGACTATGCCACACGATGTTGGCATTGCAGCCTGATCAGAGAAAAGTGTTCGTAAATATATACACACACACAAAAACACACAAAAACCTGTTCTGTTTTTTTTTTTGTGACAAATTTAAAACGTTCTTACCGGTGAAAACAGCGAGGACGAGCACCACGAGGACCTTCATGACTGACACTGCAGATGAGACAAATAAAAGATGAAAATTTAGCTTTTTATGTGTTTTTTTTCACCTCCTATACTTAAAACTAACAGTCTCTTTGTGTCTTACCTGTGTGGAAGAGCTGGTGCTGTTCAGTCAGTGAGCTGCTGGAAACTGTGTGTGTGTTCCTGTGTTCATGTCCACTTTTATAAAGGCAGCCGAGCCGTATGGAGGAGGCAGAGGAGTAAAGTCCAGCGCTGAGTGCTGTGCTGTCACTGCTGCTTCCACATCACAACAGCAGCGTAACAGAGACATTTTCTGACATCATCACTGCCTTCATCAATATGCCCATTGTGTAAATGTCATTTTAAACCTTTCAGATCGTGTCCAGAAGGGGTTTTTAGTTTTAAAATCAGTTATTATTTGTGGGAAGACATCTTTTCTCTGTCCATTAGCAGGAAAAAGTACGACATTTTACTTTAAATTCCTCTATTTATCATGTATAAACAGTTAATAAATGGTTTATAAAACACTATAATGTAGCAGATTTAAGTGTTTATTCATGTTTTTGACTAAAACTGTAACTGGATGCTGGTATATGAACAGATATTGAACAACAATATGATAAAAAAACGCAGTCTTAATTATATAAAATGTCTTTTATAAGAGAAGTAATATTTGCTGACAAACACTGTATATGAATAAACAGTGAAAATGTTCTTATATTTTCTTATAACAACATTACAGTGTGTTATAAACAATTTAATTTAAATGTCTGTATTCTGCTTGTAAATGCTAAATAGAGGGACTGTTTGTTTTGTTGTGGAAACTGAAATTTCAACTTATATTTGTCTATATATGTATGCAATTTATATGATTAGCAGTGATGAAAGAAATGCTCAAATCACAGTAACGTCACTATGTAAAATACTACTTTACAAGTCAAAGTCTTCATGTAAAAGTATAGAAGTATCGTCAGCAAATTGTACTTAAAGTAGCTCTTGATATACTGTATGTTATAGCATATTGTAGCTGAGCCACATAGTGTTACACAGTATTCTGTTTAATGTTTAATGTTTAATGTTTAATGAGTTGTTCTAGTGTTTTGTGTTTTATACTTTGTGTTCTTGTAGTATTTTAATAAAAGTCTATTATCATACATTTCTGCAATTGACAGAAAATACTCAGTTTTCAGTGTTTGTGTGTCAAACTACATGTTAGCACATTACATTCTTTCTTAATAACTCTATAATTAGCACATTTGTCAAATTACACAACCCTCTAAATGAAATGTTATAAGATTCACCAGTTACACAGCAGCTACTTTTAGGAAATTATTAATTATTGAAATGGTAGTAATGTAGGAGACCCATATAATAAAACTCATTACAGCATTTCAATAACCTAATATGCTAATATTTCATTTGACACATAAAATGACACACTAAAAAGTAAATATTTTCATAGAACTGTTGATTTGTACCAAACTGCACCAACCTAACTGTCAAATACCTGTAAAATGTGTATAAAATGAAGACACCTGTAAAATCAAGCTTTATGGATACAGAGGGTCTCTAAGAAAGAATACTTAAGACTTTTATGTAATGAATGTAAGATATGGATTGGGGTTACTTCTGTGTATCTCATGTGTAAACATAGTGATGAGTTGTGACACAGAAACCTGAACACTCACCTAAGAAAGATTAGATAACGAGGCTGTAACTATTTCACTCTGTTGCTTCATACAGATACTAAATTGTTTCTATTGATTAATGTGAATTAAGTTGCATATTGACACATTTAAATATTCTTAACTTTATGAAGACAAACTATTTTCCTCAGCTATTAACATGAAATGTGAAACAAGTAAAATGTGAGCAGGACTTCGATCCAGCTGTGCCATCTGACCAGCAGATTATCTTTACAGACAAAGTTTAAGCTTCCTTATGCAGTAGTTCCCTCATCACAAACTGATAAGAGGAGCTAAAGTCTCCTTTCAGGAAAAACCTTTGATAAAACTCCCGCTGTTTTCAAATGACGCACACAAGGACTTTGAAACAGGTTATAAAGAGATTTCATGGATGTCATGTGAAGACCTGCCACTCAGGTTAAAGTAGAAGATCAGAAAAAGGATTTTCTAACATGTTGCCTCCAATACTCATTTGGATAAAGAAGGATATTCACTGATTGACACCAGTTTTGGCAAAAAAGATACAGATTTATCCCTGCCCCTCAATGTGCCTGCATATCACAACTTTAAATATGCTCCTCATCAGACAATCTTGACATGTTTAAGCTGATTTCTTACAATATTACAGTTGTGAAGCTGTAATCTTGTAGCTACCAACAGTGGCGTGCACAGATTCTCTATGGGAGCCGGGACGAACGAGGGGCACCATACCAAAATGTCCCTGTTTCATGTTTCCCCTGAGACGGACTTCTTGCAGGTGTTGACATTTCTAAATATGTTGAAAGCCTTCATAGTGAGGAAGTATGGGTGAATGGATGAGTTGACAAAGAGGGTGACGTTAGGACCCCGCCGTTGGTTTCTTATTGCCTTGGTGGGACCCACATATTTTCAGAAGCCATTGAAAAGATGGTAGTACGGCGTAGTTGTTGGATTTGCTGCTAGGTAGCGTAAACCTACAGCTTGAAAAACAAAAATCAAGACTGAGAGGGTGAAGATTCGGCACTGTGGAAGAAATCAGGGATAAATGCAGGAGGCTCTTGACAAAACATGACCACAGGGAATATTTCCAGGAATGGAAGAAGCACTGAGACAATTGCATCGTATCTCAATGAGAATACTTCAAAGCAGATTAGAAATAAATAGAAAGAGCTACTGAAAGAGTTATAATGACATTAACGGGTATTTTTCGAAATTATTATGTCTTGTGACTAAAACACACCAAAAGCACATAGAAATGGCAGAAAACACGTGTAGATTTTAAAGGCTACAAGGAACAATATAATATAATATACTATTATATTTCAGTATATTATTATAACCTAATAATCCAATAATCAAATAATATTCTCTTATCCAGTTTGAAGGACTTGTTGCCTCTAATATGATCAAAAAAGGTTGGTTTCTTTTTTTATCCCTAAGGGCAAAGAGGTTAAGTTTTCAGTGCTTTTTCAGTCAAATAAAATGTACTTTTCCTGTGCTGTAGTGTTTTCTATTTAAAAAAGAAGATTGTATAACCTCTTTAAAGGATTTTATAACGTGATGCTGTTTACAGTGAATCATAAACCTGCTCATCTCATTCTGATGAAGTACCACAGAAAGAAAAAGCAATGACACAACATGACGTGGAGTGACAGCAGTGACAGAAACCTGTACAGCGAGGCAAACAGATGAGGGACTTTGCTCTTCAACTTGACTATAAAACGTCTGAGCGTCTGTCTGCTCGACACAAGCCATCAGACTCAGAGTCAAGAAGAGACGAGCTGCCTCTACAAGGTAAAACATCTTATTATTACAAAATGCTTTTCTATTTCTAAGTCCAAGAGTAAATTCATTTTTAAGTGTAGACTGTTTTTTAAATTGTACTTTCATTTTCTTTGTGCAACAGATTCAACCATGAAGGTCCTTGTCTTTCTCGCACTTCTCTCTGGTGAGTGAATTTTTGTCTTTGAGTTTGGATCCATGTTAAAGCCCAACTGGTGAATAAGCATTAGTTTTCTGCTTTAACATCTGTGCTAAATCTTCTGTTTTTTCCCCCACAGTCTGCAATGCCAACGTCCTGTGGCAGGAGCCGCCCAAAACCAGCCTGGACATGGTGAAAGATGCTTTCTGGGACTACGTTGCCAAGGCGACACTCACTGCTGAGGACTCTCTGAAGCAGATCAGACAGTCCGAGCTGGGACAGGAAGTGAAGTAAGAGTCAATGTGATAATGAAGCTTATAAACCCTTATAAAATCTTGATTTAATAAATCTGTATGGAAAAATAAATGCTTCTGTTTAATAAGTGCTTTTTGTTTCTGTCTGACAGCACCAAGATCGCTCAGAGCGCTGACGCAGTGAACCAGTACGTTGTTACTGTGCGTACTCAGATGGCCCCTCTGACCCAGAACTTCATGACTCAGTTCTCCCAGGAGGCCGAGCAGCTGAAGGCTCGTCTGGAGAAGGATCTGGCTGCCGTGAGCACCAACCTGCAGCCATACGCCGAGCAGCTGGTGGCTGACCTCCAGAGGCAGGTGGAGGAGCTGAAGAAGGAAGCCGCCCCTTACGCAGAGTCCATGGACCCAGAGGCCCTGAAGGCAGTCCTGCTGCAGAAGAGCCAGGAGCTGAAGGCACAGGTGGAGAAGAACGTGAACGAGCTGCAGGCCCAGATGGTCCCCTACACCGAGGATATGAAGGAGAAGATGGAGCAGAGCCTGGATGAGTTTCAGAAGAGCATGATGCCCCTGGCCCAGAACTTCCAGACCCAGCTGACCCAGAAAACCCAGGAGCTCCAGCAGAGCCTGACCCCCTACGGAGAGGAGCTGAAGGCCAAGCTGGACACCAGTGCTCAGGACCTGCAGGCTCAGCTGGCTGCTCTCTGGGAATCCTTCACCCAGAAGACCCAGTAATCAAGCTATGCTGCATCTATCCAGCCTCTAATCAGCAAATATTTATTTTCTCTTCAACTAAAAATATTTTATTTTAAATAAAAGCTTGACAATCAAGTTCAATGTGTCAGTGTCTTCATCACAATACAAGAGTTATGTCAGGTTTTCACAGATGAGCGGGTTTGTTTCTCAAGGATATTATTCATAAAGCTCCACTAACAATAAAACACAGACACAATGTTATGACTCATCATGAGTCACTGTACATTTGTGCAGTATCATCTCACTCAGGGGATGATCTTTGACCTGTAGAGGGTTATTTGTGTTATGTCATATGATAGTGTCTGTTAGAAATTATCTCTACAGTTTAAAAAAAAAAAAAAAAGAAGGAAAAAAACATCTGGGAGAAAATGGCATAATTAAAAGACCAGTGTGTAAAATTTAGTGGCATCTAGTGGTGAGGAAACAGATTGCTACCACCTGATTACCTCTCCCAAGTACTGAGGATGACTCACAGTGGTTGTGAAACCTGTGAAAAATGCACAAGGCCCTCTCTAAAGTCAGTGATTGGTTTGTCCATCCTGGGCCACTGTAGAAACATCATAGGGATCCACTCCCTATGAAGATATAAAGGGCTTATTTTAATGTAATAAAAAACAACAATTCTTATTTTCAGATGATTATACACTATGTAAAACATACTTATACCTACTTTCTGCTAAGTCAGTTCTGCTAGATGCCACTAAATTCTACACACTGCACTTTTAACCGTCATTAGACTCCATCGGGAGGAAGACTGTCACTGTTAAACACACTGCTGGAGTGCCCTTGAGCAACACACAAAGCCAAGACAAGAAGGATCTATGAATTTTACTGCTTTTCTGTGCTGTCTTACCTTAAACTAGAAAAAAGACAAAAGACATAAGTCAATGCTCAGTTTCAATTTTTAGCTATATTTGTATAAACTCTGAACTCTAACTTAAATGTTAGTTACATGCAGGGTTTAAGAATTACAATGAGCTCCCTGCCCTTACATTGAAACTAGTCTCTCTACTTTAAGCCAATAAAATACTCACAAAAATAAATGTAATTAATTGAAACGCAAATGTTAAAAGTTCCACATGTTCTAACAGCTATTCTCTAGATCTGGTCCTCTTCACTCTCTCATAAATCTGAACCTTGTTGACTTTTGTCTCAGATTATTGTTTTTAATGTCCTTTATCTCTCCCCATTGGTACAACTTTTGCCACTGTCCTGTCACATGTTAATGTTCAAACGCAAGAAGAGTGACTGCTGGCATAAAGAAAAGACAACATTCAATTCCATTTTTTTTGTAAGAAATGGTATTTATCAGTTTCCAAGAGGTATATACAGGTAATATATACTGTTCCATATGAGTGACATACAGTATATGGTTTTTATAACATTAAAAAAAGGCAACAAAAACATGAGATGGATTGTGAACATGACACACAGTACAGTACAGTACACTCCCTCCTTATAGCTGGTAAACTCACCTAACCAATAAATCACCTTTTAAACAAGCAAATGACAACAATTTCATTCACTGTACGCCAAAAGAGACTTTTACTGTAAAAAAACAAAACACACAAGAATAAAACTCAAAAACAAAACCGCAACAGGCACTGAACTCAGTGACAAAAACAAAATAAATTCTGTAACGTGTCTAAATGTATTACGTCTTTTCTACGGCCTATTGGTTCGTGTGGAGAGTCAAAAAGTGTCACAGCCAATTCCTGACCGATAACATCTTACAATATGGTACATTTCAGATCATCATGGCAATTAATTTTATAGGATTAAATTCATTCAATTTACATAATTTCCTTTCTGGAGTTTCTATTCACCACATGATGAAACATGAGCTGGGAAACCGACTGTATGAAAATGGCTGAATCTACTAAAGACACGAGAGACAGGCTGAGGTGATAAGACACACAGTAGTAGTGTACATGGCATAGTCTTCTTGTCCATAATGAGTTTGTCCATTCTGTGAACTCAGTCCGCAGGCCGCGAACCCGCCGCTCAGTCAGTCTAACCGATAGTGACGCCAAAACCGCACTGGAACTTGTTCTTGCCATGGTTGAGGAAGGAGCAGAGAACCAGCGAGAGCGGCAGCGGGAGCAACTTCTTTTCTAACGTAGCGCCGACGACCCAGTTACTGTCTACTGAACCTGAGAGAGGAGCAGAGGATAAGATGTTAGAGGGTTCTGGTTTTCTGTTTAATGCAAGAAGACAAAAACATGTCATTAAAAAGAGTTTTACAACAAAAATAGATGTACGGAAAATAAATGTGGGTCAGACATGAGACATGATTTTTAGTTTGTTCTGCTCTTTGATGCCTCCATACTTTTGTCTTTATGTGTATTTTTGTTCACCAGATAATACTGCATATTTTTGTATGAATAACTCTGTATAAAGTTAATTTAATAAGTTTGTTATTTTTTTAATAATATTTGTATTATTGTTGTTATTAGCATGCGTGACCAACGACCATATGCACTGTAAAACACAAAACACACTAATTACGCCTTCTTAAAAGGGAAAAGTATACAACTATAATTTAACAAGAAATAAAAAAGAAAAAATAGTCGTTAATAATCTAAAAAAAAAAGAGTTCTTAATTTCCAAATAAATACTATTACGTTACAACATTAACATTCACCTGTTGGCAACACGTAGCAATGGCCGGTAAATCCATCAACTAAAATGGTTGAGTGACAACCAACTTTATTTTTCCTATTATCCAAACAACAAAATACTGTAAAAAAGTAATGTTTAGTGAAGTAATGGATGTATTTGTAAGTGAAATAAACTGTATACACATCGTACCTTTAAACTGTAAATTGGCTTTAGGTACATCTAGCTGGTAGCCGAATGACACGCTGGTGTCTTGCATGCGAGTGCTCCCCTCGAACTCGACGCCGAGCTGCAACTGTTGAAGAGCAGAGGACAGTTAGAACGAGATGAACGCAGACACAAAACATAAAGCGAAAAACTCCCACACACACTGCCTCGCTTACTGCTGGAATATTTACTAGTTTACAATGTTTCTGCATATACCCGCTGAAATGTGCAGGGTTTTTTAACATTTTTATTTAAATTGTACTTTCTTCCGACACACCTGTCATATTCAGGTGCGCTTTCAGACTTTCAATTTTTTGAGAAAAACATGAAATCTGCCATAAGAACAGCAGGACTCCACAAATGTGTAAAACATCAAGGATGGAGGACATTTAAATGAATCTCTTTTGATCTTACTATCAAGGAAGAAAAACCTTTATAAAAACACGAAATATTTGAAAGTCAGCTTTGTAAAATTAAGATTAAGAAAACGAACACAATCTGAATAATTACCAACCAAATAATGAGTGTTACCTGGTCGTTGGCTTTATGATAATACGAGGCATGAGCCCCTGCTGAGCCGAGCGTCAACGTGGCAATGTAGTTATTACCTGAGCAGAAGGAGTTCAAATCATTAAAACGTTACAGCTTTAACCAAATGAACAAATCATCAGCTGGAAAAGTCCCATTAAAAGCTCCAGATCTTTCGATCCAGTCTTCATACTCACAAGGACTTTTACCTGTGCCTCACCTGTGTACCTGCCAACTAAAGACATCACTGTGCCTTCCTCTCCCGGCCTGCGGTGGTAAACAATCTCCCCTCCCAGAGCCAGAGACGGCGTTATGGACTGGAGGTAGTGCGTTACAACAATACCTTATAGGTGGACGACAGCAAGATGTTAAGAGGCGTTCAGGTTCAGGTCAAATATTAGCTTTGGTTGGTTTACTCTCAGAAAATTAGAAAAAGAGTCACGATAGATTTATACAAAGTTGACCTACCAGAGCCAACAAGGACATCTGGGTTACCAAGTGTAACAGTTGCAGTGAAATCTTCTCCCCTGAACTCAGCATCGCCTTGCCAGTTCATAAACTTCTGTTGTTGTGTCTGAGGACATGACAGATTTTGGCAGAGTTAAAATAGTGCGCAGAAACAATAACATTGAAATAATCTAGCAAACTAAAACCCCACTATGGTCAGGTTATTGTGGTATTTAAGTCGAGTAAAAGTGGTTCAACAAGAGCCAAAAAGCAGAAGCTGGATGTTTACCTGGAAGGCCAGTTTGGATCGTACTTTGCTGGAGATCTGGTGGATGATCTGGGCGTTAAGGCTGCCACTGTTGTCCATGTCTCCAACCATGACTGGAAAAAACTGAACATAAACAGAGGTCATGTTACAGTTCAAACCTGTCCATTTCAAGTCTTACAGATGGGGGTTACAGTGGTTTTACTGGAACATACCTCTGCTGGACCCATCTGCTTTAATCCAACGTATGTAGCACCAAACCTGTAGGTGGAGTCTGACATGGTGCTCAGCAGCACAGTGTGGTTCACCTTAGAGGAAGTTTAAAGGACACATTTGAAAGAAAATTAACTATTAAAGCCACCTGGAGTTCACTTTTTATAGCAGAGTGGCATATTTGTACTTCGTTAATTTGCTCAAACACTACATGATGACTGGAGAACCCGGTTTAGGTCAAATGAACTCAGTCAACTCATTTATCAGTGTTGAGATGTCAGTGGATGTTAACAAAGTCTTAAAAGTATGAACTTTGAATATGTGGTTTGGCTTTGTGAGTCTATGCAGAGATTATTAAAAGGGAAATGTTTACTGAGCAAAAAACTGGTCATAGGAAGTTCTGCAATTAACTGATAAACATTTGAAAAGTTAAAAAAAAGGAAGTTTACTGACCTGGAAGTGGTTGCTAAGTCCCTTATTGACAACTAGCCTGACGCCCTCCATCTGCATAGGGAAAACCTCTGAGAAGAAAAATGTGCAGATAAGACATAGAAAAGCAGAACTAGGTAATACTGACACTGTACAACTTAAGAGTAGCATCACAGACCAGATGTGAGATGTGTAACAAGAGTGGAACTGGCCATCTTATTTATTCATGTTCATCAATTTACCAATTTATGGAAGCAAGACTGTGGCATCTTTACCCTTTACTCAACTGTTATTTACCTTTGCACTTGCGATGACACTCGTCAAATGCACCGGGGTTAGGCAAAGGGTTTTCCGCCTCCGGCTCCTGCCCTGTCGTTACCCCAGTTGGGGGTATAACCGAAGACACTGGAGGCATCCCAAAGCCCGGTGGCACCGTCAACCCAGGGGCAGCCACACCACCAGAGGCTGCTGGTGGTGGTGGGTTGGGGGAGCTGGCAGCCAAAACACTGCCCATCCTGAGAAGCAAGGGGGGAGATGGAGAGATAAAGTATGAGAGGGCAACTGAACGACAGGGTTAAAAACTGGCTGTTAGTTTTTGTAGGTATGTCGACACAAGCGATAACATTAAAGCTGCTAATGGATGAGGTTTAGGTAACAGTGGTGTCACACAATACCTAATCAGTAACAGTGTAAATATTAACGCAGGCTGGTCAGTTAATCCAAAAGGCGTGGAGCAATTTAACATTTTATGTTGTGAAGTTGGAAGACTTGCAAGTGATAATTTTTAACAGAAGAATCGAAGCAGCAGAGGCTGAGTGTGGGCCAAGTCACAAACATGCTGGATCCACTGGATATGTTTCACATTCCATGCCTGGTTATTGTTCAGGTCTTCTTTTAAACAAGCTCAATTTGTAATGTAGACCTTCCTTTAAATATTTGCAGTCTCCAATGCAGCAATCACCCCTGTGTGAAGATTAAAAGTACTGTGCAGTGATACATCCATTAGATTTTGGTGCAATTACCTTATAGAGATTACTAATAACTGTTTAGACTTGTTTTTTTTCCAGGCACCTCTTCCAAGTCAAATATAAACTCACAGAGCACTTTATTAAAAACATCTTTGTAATCTGATGCAATTCAATACAACAGCTGTTCTAATTTTATAAAGATTATACATTTTCAGGTTTTGTTAACATTGTGACAAGAGTTATAAATCTACTTTTTGTTTATTATTGAGTTCATAGGAGATAGTAGTGGTGTACTGGAGTGCATTATATTGAAAGGTATATTTTGCCCTCATGTATGTTAAGGGGGTGGACAAAATATTAGGAAGCATGCACTTCAACCTCAATGTGTGTGAGTGTGTATGTATATATAGACATCTTTCCCATCACTTTAGTTAAAGAAAGACTCACAATATGAGTGATATTAAGACAGTAACAGAACAATTCAGTTCAGTTTGTTGATGCCAAACATGGGAAGAGGACAAGATAAAATAAATAAAAAACAAATAAATACATCAAACAGAAACATAACCTAAAAGACAGATAATAAAATCAGCTTTCTTTAAAAAAATCTTGGAGCATACTAACTGTATGTGCATGTTTCTTATTATTTTTAATTTGTTAGACTCAAAATACTTTCTATGAAATTCAAACAATGGGCCAGCCCTGGAGACTTTACATGTATTAATGCAAAATCTTCCCAGTAAGATTAAATTCAGTCTGTTGAACTTTGCTTTTCATTGTATAATATAGTACATATATTATATCACTGGTTTCCAGCTTATATGCATGGGGTAACTCCCACATTTAGATATCTCACAGCTTACTCTGATGACATTTTTTAGGGTTATTCTCTCAGACTTTAGAAAGCTCCCTAAAGAGCCACAGAGGACATTAAACACAGAGTCACAGGCTGTGAAATACTCCCCATAATGAGTCAGCTTGTCTTCATGTGTAAAGTGTCCCTTTAACCTTTCACACAGATCATTCATATGAACTCAAAAGGCTAACAATAGGTATCAAAATGACACTATGTGACAGAGATATATAAGAAAACAGAGGCCACTAACTCCTCTCTTAATTAGATGTAGTTCATATTTTTGAATGAAACCTGCAGCCAATGCGAGAGCTAAGCTAGCAGTCCCGAGGCTACAGCTGCGAGATACAGCCACAGCTCCCGCTTGTAAAGGAAAACAAAACCCAGTTCGTCATATAACTACTGCTGAAAAAACAGTTAACATACATATCATACAAAATAAACACTCATATTATTAAAAAAAAGACACACAGCACAGAGCTAGCGGTGGCTACTCACGTTGTAATTTCCAGAGGACGATCCAGCCGGAAGCTGAATCCGGCACCACCAAAGAAGAAGATGTTCTCGCCACTAAGCCCCGCCTATTTTCCTGAAGCGATCTCTGATTGGATGATGGGCCGTGACTCACATAGATGACTGGCAGAAACACCTGTCAGTCATTTTTATGTGCTTGAAGAAGCAAAGGCGTGATTATGTGTCGAATACGTCACGACGCTATCGAAACATGATTGGCTAATCGATGTGTCGTCATTCGCAAGGGGGTGGGGCATGGTATTTTGAGGTTTCTGATTGGCGGAGGATTTCACCGACCGTTGCTTGGCATTTGTAGTAAAAGATTATGTAGGAGTAACTTCAAGGTCAAATGGCAGCCTGAGGGTCAAAGAAACAAAAATATACAGCCTGTTGTGTTTTTACTGAGACACAACTGCAGCAGCAGCATTCAGCAGTGGAGGAAAGTAACTAAGTACTTTTACTCAAGTACTGCACTTAAGTATAAGTTGAGGTACTTATACTTTACTCAGGTATTTACATTTTGATGGCAACTTTAAACTTCCACTCAGCTACATTTAAGAGGGAAATATTGTACTTTCTACTCCACTACACATTTATCTGACAGCTTTAGTTACTTTTCAGATGAAGATTTGATGGATAATATAACAAGCTTTTTGACGTCTTACAAACAGCACTGTGCAGTCGGGCTCACATTTCAGATGTCTATGAGTTGTTAACAGCTCCACCAAATAGTATTTTTTTCCTCTGAACTTCTCACATGGTTTCATTCAATAAATCTTAAAATGATTATTTCACTTAAAATCAAAGATGAAGTAAAAAGTCCTAAAACGTAATTGTTTTTTCTTCTTTCCTCTCCCATTAATCATATCACGACCCCTCAGATTTATCTGGTGACCCTTCAAAGGGGCCCGACCCCCAGGTTGGAAACCACCTCCAGCAGCTACAACAGTAACATGCTGCTCTAACACTGATGGGACCAGACATATTTTTACTAAGGTAGATTTCTTAATGCAGGACTTTTAGTTGTAATAGAGTATTTTTACATTGCTGTATTAAGTCTCTGAAGCCAACCAGTATAATATACTGTAACTTCTTTAATTGTGTGAAATATAATTAAACACAGAACAACAGACAGAGTAAATTTCAGTTCAATTTATTGGATTTTACAGCCCCTGCATGTATTTCCACGTTACAACAGTAGAGGACAGAGTGATTAACACAGGCCATTGATATACCTTGTGCTTCTCTCTTCAATGCATTTTCTTTTGTAAGGAAAAAAAAAAGGAATGAAAACATGAACATTGTAAATATGACATTTTTGCAGTTCCCACCAAATAAAAACTGTTAGAGGTTTTTTTGATCTATTGACATAAGACAAAAGGAAAATGATGGGACAGTTGGACTGAGGAAAACAAGTTCCCAAAAAATATGGAGTGTGGTTTTACAACTATTTGTAATGCAAAATGTTTTAACTGACTTTAATGTAGGACTGAAAATAGTTTTTGGGAGAAGCTGGTATCAATAACTACAGAGAAGACGGGTAAAAAACCTCAACAAAAAAAAAACAGGAGGGTTTTTTTAAACATTTTTTTTTTTTTTTTACAATGAGGGATCAATTGAACCAACATTTTTTTTGCCAGCCAATTCAGCATCATATCACCACTCCCTCCTATCCACGCTGTAGAGAAATACTGTTGCAACGTTATTCTGAGTCACATTCAGACCCAAAAAATAAATTTGAAAGCCAATTAAGAATCTTTGCACTTGTTTTTTTACATTTTTTTATATACATCTTTGTTGCAGGGGAATACTGCTGTAACTTTATCCTCAGCTTACTACAACAGATCTGCTGAGTTGAATCATTAAATTTGGCTGAAATTGCCTCAAAAGCATTGGTGAGTCTACATTAGTGCAGCAAATTAGGAGATCCAATTTAATTCAGTTATGCACAGTAGAGATATTAAAGGGCAATCCAGGCATTAATACTACCTTAAAGACCGGTTTTTAACTTTTCTTTGAATTTCAGCCAATATCATTTTGTAGAACCTGAAGCAGCAATCCTCAAATTGCCATTTTTGTTCCCAAATCCTCACCCTTTTCTGATATTTTTTTTTTTTTTTTTTTTTAAACAGTTACCCCCTTTTTCAAATAAGACAAATATCCCTCCCACCCCTGTCAGCACACCTGACTTCACAGGTGCACACACACACACAAAGTCGCCTCAACAAACACCAGATGACAAAATTAACACACAGCCACTCAACATTCATAAGTGCATTCAACATGACCTCCATTGTGACCCCTCATAGACAACTTCTAAAATGTACAAAATCATGTCATTCACAGCTTAAAGGAAAAGAACAGTTAATAACAACATGGGTTTTATTTTTCTTGCTTTGACCTTTCAGATGACAATTTTGATAAAATTATTCTCAAAGTGAGACCTTGAGATGCCCCACTGGAGCTTTATTTTTAGTGTTTTTAGCTCGTTCTGAGACGTCAGCAATAACTTTTGTGATCAAAACTAATATAAACGTACAGCCAGAGTGATCAAAATAAAACCCAAGATGTGATTTAACTGTTTTGGGAGACAAAGTCTACGATGATGACTTAAACATGTATAATTAAAGAAACACGCTAAGAGAGTTTTTGTTTAGGCCATTTGAATTCTGATTATATGAACATTTCTCTACAGTTCAAGTCTTTTTTTTTTCTCCTTCGGGGTCACAAAGGAGATCACGGAACGACTGTCGGGGACGTGATCGGGAACACAAAACAGAGAGAAGAACTGGGAAAAGTGCGAAAATGTGTCGTTTGAAATTAGATTTACGTCCACAAACTTAAAACGCCTGGAGTAGAGGAGGAAGGAGGTGGAGGGGGGGAAAAAAGACAAAGAAAAAAAAAAATCACATCCCTGACAGATGTAAACACCCATTCTGATATTTAAGACATTGTATATCGCCAACAAAAACACAAGACGAGTCTGCACATGAAAAAAACTCAGCCTGTCACAGCTGCACACACACACTCTCACTCAAACACACACATTGTTCAGTCACCTGCATCTCTCACACTCTCACACACACACACACACACACACACACACGTGCACACACACACACACACGTGCACACACACACACCTCTCTCTCTCTCACACACACGACATTCCACTTTTTTGGTTTTGCTTCAATGTAAATCCTGAAAATCTATTTCAAGTTAAGAAAAAAAAAAAGAAACAAAATTCTACCTCCTCCTCCACCAACCATGAAGCAAAGTATTTTCTTTTTTTTCTGTAATTGTAAACGACTAGTGTAAACAATGAATCATTCTCGAGTTTCGTTTAACCCGAAATGATTCATAACACCTCGTATAAAGATTGCCCTAGTAGAAAAAAAAAACAGATTTGAGTTGTTGAAAACTAATCACAGCACTTTGATCATCTGTCACACAAACATGGAAACAGGTTCAAGAAGATCACAGTGCTTCAATGCTTTCCACAAACTCTCTCCTGTATAATTTAGCGCTCTTTCTGGTACTTAAAACACAAAAGAAGAAAATAAAAACGTCTTTAAGCATTTTTTTGTGAACGTTTGAGGGAAAAACTTTTAAATCAAAAGCTTTTTTGTCTGGAAGCTTTAAGTACCAGAGAGAGACGGAAAGATTCAAGATGCCCTGAAGAGCATCTGATAAAACACTTGGCTTCTGCAAACCCACCAGAACCTCCACAAGTTACCCAGTGCTAAAGCCTCACAGTACCACCCACCCCCCCCCCCCCCCACCCGCGGCCCCTGCCCTCCCCTCCAAACTGCTTTAAGCAACATCAAAAATAAATCTTAAAAAGCAAAAATACTTTTCTTTTTTATGTCTTTTTTTTTTTTTAAACATTTGTGATGCTCTTTAAGGGGAGGACAAAAAAAATAAAAAAAATAAGAGAAATTAAAAAAAAAAAAAAAAAGAAGTCACAGCTGCCTTTTCAAAGATGCTACAATTTTGCTTTCAAAAACAGAGCCCACCCCTCACATTTATAAATTGTAAAACGTAGCTGTGCTGGGGAGGAAAAAAATGATATTGCTGCTGCTGCATAAAGACACTATTTTTAGCTTTAATTTAATTGAAAGATTTGTGTTGTACTTTATAGACTGAGCAGGCTTCATCCCTCTATACATGAAACCATTTCTTATCCAGTAAACCACAGCCTGAAGAGGAGTGTCTGATGCAGCAGAAGCAATATAAATGAAAAGTGTCAAATATGCCTAAGAGCTCGGCGTTCAGCCACTGGGCAGCAGAATTCACATTGGCAACTAATACATTCACCAACTTCAGTTTGTCATGATGGGGCTTAAAAAAAAAGAAAATAAAGGAAAGATATCTCTCAGAATCTGATAAAAATGCATCTATTCCACCTTTTTTGTTTTTTGGGGATTGACAAACTTAAAGATGTGCGGGGTGAAAGAAAAATAACAGAACATTTAAACCATTGTTTTGCACCAACTTCAATAATAACCATTTGATTTTTTACTATAATACTCAATTAAATCAGCTTAATGACAGCAAAGTGACATGAAAACCGTTTTGAACCCGTCTCTGATGCATCAGTCCTGTGCTGCAGCTGCATGCAGGATAGGAAACCAGTTTTTATCCACTCCAATCTACCAGCTACAGTGGACGAAGGGTTTACAGTATTCGACCAGCCAAATGTTATTTTTTTGTTAAAATGTAAAAGAACCTCCAGACGACAGCTGTCTGCGGGCGAGCTCACCAGCGACAGCCATCATGTAACAGCATAAGGCTGCTATAAATCCCCCCCACGCTGTTTGTGAGGTTGCAGGCAAACATCCATGAATCAGTACGGGGGGGGGGGGGGGGGGGGGGGGGGGGGAGTCTGCACATGTATTTTATTCATAGTGATCGGGAAAAACAGTCACGCATTATTTAAATAAAGCTGCCCTTTTTTTTATTGCAACGTTCACATTAAAAATAAACGTTCACATTCAGGATGATTTTTCCAAGAAGGAGTTTGAGCCGTGTTGTTTTTTTTGTTTTTAAACACACACACACCTCCCAGCAGAGGAGTGTGTCCTCTTTTTCCCTTGCATAATGGATGTTTGAATAAACTCGGGTTACAACTGAATTCTTTGTATTTGTGCTCGTACTCTGCTGCGTTACAGACGACAGCAGGCTAATGAATGGATGAGTGCACACAGGAGTAAGTAAGGCACTTAAGTGACAACAGCAGTGTAAGTGGACAGAATGATAGCTGGTGTAAGTGCACCATTGTAACATTAAAACAGACCAACCTTGCTGTTGGCAATGAAAAACAGTCAACACGGACTACGGGTTCAAAACAGCTTTGATTTTCATTTGCATTGCTGTCTCCATTTCAAAACAGCCACATGCTGTCTAACCTAGATATATTTTAGGTGAAATATGCTAAACTCGAAAACAGGATGCATGGATCAACTCTGAGTTTGGTGCAAAACAAGATAGCTAAAATTTCTGACTTAAAAAAAAAAAATGAGGCAGCTCTTTTGAGGAAAAGCGAAAGAAATACTTAAAAAAAACAAACAAACAGCCTTAATATCCATTCAACAGGCTCTGAAAATGAGTGAGAAATGTGAAACTGAAGAGTTGCCTGAAGCCTGTGTGCAAGCGCTGATGTCTGCGCAAGAGCCTGGTGAGTCCTGGATGGAAGATAAAGAAAAAAAAACTGTGATTACAAGGACAGCTCTTATTTATTTTATACAATACACGTCTAAAAGTGAGTTATAGTTCAGCTACAGGCACGCTCATTCTCCTTCTCTCACCTGTTTCTAGGTGCTGTCCTGTTGACGCCCTGATTTCTCCTCCACCTCCTCCACATCACAGTCGGCGCTGCCAGAGTGGAATTCGGCGACGTAGAGGCTCTTGTCGATGCTGCTGGGAATCGGCTTGATGTCGGTCACCAGCTGGTCTTCGATGGCCTTCAGGTTGAAGCGATCCTCTGATGTGATCAGGTTGATGGCCAAGCCCAGGTGACCAAACCTCCCTGAGAGAAATATGTTGAATGAGAAAAATTCACCATGACATCGTCCATCTATCACATTCATATGTTCTTTGCTCTGATCCACTGTGATTGTCTTCTATTTCTTTACTAAATCCTGCTTGTAAACCAGTTTCTGCAAATGATTAAATTAGCCTCATTGAAGCAGTGAAGCTTAAAGTGATAAACGACATACCTGATCTTCCGATACGATGGAGGTAAGTCTCAGCATTCTTGGGGAAGTCGAAGTTGATGACCACGTTGACGGCCTGGATGTCAATACCTCTGGTGAAGAGATCTATTGAGGGATAAGAGTAAATGAGATTAACGGTGGTCTACGCCTTCCTGGGTAATATCAGGTTTTTTTGCCCCGAAATGTGGGAGTATGAAACAGGAACTCACCGGTGCAGACCAGGTTCCTGCACAGTCCGTTTCTGAAGTCGTGGAACACACGGTTTCTATATTCCTGAAAAAAAGACAAAATGTTTAAGAAGAGGCTTTAGGCCAAAAACATTGGAAGACAAACATTTCTGGCCATTTTGACTTCAGTAGACAGCTCGAGTGACATGAAACAGAGAAAAGGAAGAGGACGAAATTCAACCAAGACCCACGAACGCTGAGCCTTATTAACATTTATATTTTAATGAAATCATCCAAAACAATCTGAATTAATTATTAGTAGTTCTCATATTTTATAAGAGCCTTGTCATTTATTACAATTCAAAATCCTGTAATTATATTTCTAATTTGCTTTAATCATATTTGAAGTAATCTTGGAGGAAAACAGTGCTAATCTAAAAATATTCAAACAACAAAAAGGCTTAAAGAAAATGTTTCCTTCTGTTGTTTCTAGTCCTCACCTGCATCATCTTGGCGTGGATGTAGAAGCAGGAGTAACCCAGCTGGGTGATCTTCTTTGCCAAGAGCTCCACCCTCTGAGTGGAGTTACAGAAGATGATTGACTGGTTGATCTGAAGCTGAGAGAGAGATAAAAAAGAGAATACGTCATAATCAGTCTGTATGACTTTTGGTCTGTAAGTGATCCAAATTGTACAGAAACAGCATCTTTGATAGCTTCTTAATGTCCTAAGTTGGCATATTTACTGTTGAAAATGATATCAGGCTAAGATATAACACATGTTAAGAACACCTGTACACAACCACACTATTCCAGGAAAACTAAACTTCACATTAAATAATAAATGCAGTAAATTTCATACTGTAATACTTTATGATCACTCAGACCATCTTTTACTCTTTTCCCCCAATTTCACTGTGACTATTCAGTGCTTTTGAGACCACAAATCTGCTGAAGTGAAATCTGTGAATCAACTAAATATCCTCTACATTTCAATATATCACTTTTACTGTTGAGCTGCACCAATACTTGAAAAGTGTGTAAGAATAAGTGAGTTACCCTGGAGAACAGTGTGTTGAGGCAGTGGACTTTTTGCCTCTCAGTGACGTAGGCATAATACTGAGTAATGCCCTTCAGAGTCAGCTCCTCCATCAGGTTTATCTCGTAGGGTTTCTGAAGGTGCTTGGCCTAAAGCAAGGACACATGGAGAATAAATAAAGGCTGCATTTATAATCACACAGTAAGCATACAACAGTGATTTGACATTTAATTAGACAAGGATGTGGTGTGTGCCTTAGTTAAATATTACATGTGTTGTTCTGTCAGTCTGGTTTTATGTCTCTTTTATACACACCAGGATATTTGCACTACTACTGTTCACACTTCTTCTGCCATTCAAGATAAAATGAGATCTGTGTGCATGATTGCATTGCAAAGGAATTGTAAAAAGGGGCTAAATATCCAAACAATCAAATCCTGTGACTGTTAGCTGAAGTGCCGTGGGCGAAGACAGCTCTGGAAAAATATACAACAGACATACACAAACGCAGCACCGGGCGCAGTGTGTGTGCGCAAACAGCTTGATCTGCAGTGCGAGCTGAGCCAAGTGGCCCCGAGCCATTGCGTTGGCTGAGTGGTGCAGCAATTAGCCGACTACTCACCATGAACTTCTGCACGCTGATGGGGAAGGTTGCAGAGTAGAGCAGGATCTGCCTGTTCTTGGCCAGGAAGCTAATGATATCCTCAATAAGCACCACAAAATCCTGAGACAGCAGCTTATCTGCCTGCAAGGAAACACAGACGATAATGGCATGAAGAGAGGGAGCAGGTTCAAACCTCATTTTGATTTTTTTTTTTTTAAATAGAAAAAAAAGAAGAATTTCAAGTACATGACTGATATAACACTATGAATATACTGGTTTTATTCAGGATTACCTCATCCATCACCATCATCTGGACTCTATCCACCTTTGCCACTCCTTTCTTTATTAAGTCCAGGATCCTACCAGGTGTGGCGATGACAACATGCACTAATAAAGAAAAGAAGAAAAAATGGTTTAAAATAATTGTAATAACTACAAACTTGCATATTGGATATACTCATTTATGATACTGTATAATGCCAAAAATGCCATTTAGTGGGTGAGTGAAACGACGTGGATCCTCACCAGTTTCGTCCAGACGCATGATGTCATCTCGCAGGTTGGTGCCCCCGGTGGTGGCCATGACTTTGACTCCTCCCAGGTGTTTGCTGATCTGGATGCAGATCTGACTCACCTGCAGCGCCAGCTCACGGGTGGGCACCATGACAATAGCTGGAGAATTTAAAACATTTACAGAAGGGATTACAATGAAGCACGGTAGAAGATGATAAATGTACCCACAGTAGAGTAAGAACAGGGGGAATGGGAGTCAAAAGAATGAAGGAAAAGAAAAAACAAACGAGATGGACGATAGACAAAGGGACAAACACTGAAGACGAGATGAGGTTTCAGACAGGTAACAGCAGGAAGCTAAATGCAGCGTCTCACCCTGTATGTGGTCCTTTTTCAGGTCTATCCTCTCTAGCAGTGGGATCAGATAGGCTCCACTTTTTCCTGTTCCATTTTTAGCCCGGGCCAGAATATCCCGTCCAGACAGGGCGATGGGAATGCTCTCCTCCTGCAAGGAAACAAAAATCAGTGTTACATCTAAATTTAATTAAGCAGCAGTAGGAATGATCAACTTCATTATGATCTTGCTCCGCACCTCTGAGATTAAACTGTATGTGAAAAGTGAGCCTGTGTTTCATATTTGACTCCATGTCAAGGTTCTCATTGTTAGAAAGTAAACATACCTGGATAGGAGACGGTTTCTCCCAACCCATCTCAAAGATGCCCATCAGGAGTTCTCGTTTGAGACAGTAATCTTCAAATTCATTCCCCTTAGTGGACGTCACATCCTAGAAAACATACAGAAAGGTTAGGATGAAGGTAGAAAACTAGTTGTGAGCTGAAGTAAGAATAGAAAGTCAAGTTTGACTCACTGAGGTTTTGACCCTGTTGTCTTTGGGAGGGAGCTTTAGGCTCTTTTTCCAGTCATCTCCAAACTTAATGCCTCCTCCTTCTTGAGAAGCACCGCCTGCTTTCTGGGGTGCACCCAAAGCCTTTCCTTGAGTTGTGGGTGCTGGATGGACTGAAGCTGGTTTGGTCTGTCCTCTGAGCTGCCCGTTCTGCTTGTTCAGTCCCATGACAACCGGGCCAACGTTTTCTGTTCTGGCGGTTGCCATTTTTCCTGTTTTCCTTGCTTTGTGTTTTTTTTTGTCCTCTTCAAGGTATTAGATTTCTGCTTCTTAGGTTTTTCTTTTTAAAAATTCTCTTCAAAAGTAAAAAAGTTTAATAAAGCATTAACAAACAATATTCTCTATTCTTTTAAGTCCAAAGATTTTACAACAGAAGTCAATTCATAGTATTTACATATACACATGTACGTGCAGTTCGGTCCCCTTCAACAACAGAGTGACTGACGTACAAAAAAACAACAAAAAAACAATTTTTTACACGAAAGCTCTTCAAAATGAAGAGAAATTTGCATTCATATGCATGAATATACTTGCCCACAATATAGAAAAATTATATGTGAACAAGTATCAAAGCGGTTCAAGTCCTGAAATAGAACAACTAAGGCAATCTGAACTTGGGGAATAGCTTCTTCAATATATTCTTAGTTCAATACTTTTAACTTCTGTTTCTAAATTGAACAATATTTCCTGCTTCCACTTTGAGTCTATAAGAGTTGCTCAATATTCCTGTCCTCGAAAAAAGGATTTCCAACTTTGTACAACTGTTTCCCCAAAATCATATAGTCTGTAACGTTCTCCGTTTATTTCCACCGTGTGGGTATATGTCACTCCACTTTGTGTGAAAAAACAAAAAAATTGTATCCTGAAATCACAAATCATACAAGGGGTAATTTAGTCCGAAGCCAAAAAGCTTTCCGACCCCTTGAAGTCCTCAGTGTGCGTTTCCTCTCTGCTCCAGCTGTTGGACCTTCGCTCCCTGGACACCGCAGGCCTCCAGGTCGGTGCGTGAAGTGTGTGAGTGCGGCCGTGATCAACCTGCTTCCTCCTCAAAGTCGGCCAACAACTCAAACTCGTCACCTAGAAGAAATACAACCCAAAGATTTTATAATAGAACCAAAGAAGTGGATTTATCATATAAGCAGTAAAAAGAAAAAAATACTATAGTTTTTGTAATGTTGTTTAGTGAATTTTTCAAATTAAAATAGAAAACTGACTAATTACGCCGCCTTCAATGCAAAGATTTGCATTGTTTGACATGAAAAATCTAACACTTGAGATCTAAGAGTTGTTAGGTCAGTCTAAGCAAGTATAGCTGCAATTAATGATCATTTTCAATATCAATTAAACTGCTGTTTACGATCGGCATTATTTATTTATTCTATTAAATGTCAGAACATTTTGATAAATTCCCTAAAGCCTGATGTCGTCTTCACATTGCTTTCTTTGTTGAACCAACAGTCCAAAGATCGAAGATATTTAGTTTATGTTTACGGAAAATCTTTTTTAGATTTGAGAATCTGGGAGCTGTTTAAACAATGAATTAGCAAAAAAGTTGCTGTTTAAATGTTTAATCAACTGATCATTTCAGCTCTGATATATAAACATTGGCTCCAAACCTTTTCAGCATGTAGCCAGTAAAAAAATAAGCAATGTCAAAAGCCATCATCACATGCTGAATTGTGTAACAAAGTGTATTTTATTTTGTCAGACTGTGTAATTTGAATTATTGAGAACTGAAGGAGTTTAACTACTCAAAAAAGATTATAGAGACATTAATCTGAAAAATAAACTACTTTGTGAGGCAGAAATGTTTCTAATCCATGTTGTGAATCAACTGCTCAGATTTATTTTGACGTTGGGGTCTTTACCACCTGGTTGAAAATCAATGGCATGAACAAACTTAATTTGGGCTGCAAATGTTGATTACATCTATTTTCATTACCAATTCATTATGTGGTCTATAAAATGTCAGAAAATGGCAAAAAATCCACTTTATACTTTCTTAGGGTTCACGATGAAGCCCTCCAATGTCTTATTTTGTCTGATCAACAGTACAAAAGCCCCAAAAATATTCAATTTACTATGATGCATGACACAGAAAACCTTAAAATAATCACATTCGAGAAGCTGCAACAAGTAAATTTTAAGCATTTTTACTTTAGGAAAGGACTAAACAATTATTCAACTCCTAAAATAGTTGCCAGTTATATTTTCTGATGACCTATTAATAGATTAATCACTGCCGCTCTTAAATTAATACATAATTTTTGTTTTTAGTAACTTGTCACTGCTGATATTTTTCATACACTAAAATAAACAACCAGTTTCAGTACAAACTAATCAACAGTGAGTATAAATGAGTGTGACTTTGATCACAGACTGTCCTCTCAGACTCAATGAAGGGTTAACATTGAGCAGGTGGCAGATTAGTGAAGCACAAACTGCCAGGATTTAAAATAACACTGACCTACAAGAAAAGCCTCGACGTCTGACTGAAACCAATTAAATATACATTTCTTTTAAAAATATCAATTATCAAAAAACGAAAAACCTGCAAGATGTTTTGATTTCAGGACTTTGTTTTCAACGTCTTATGTCTGTTTTTATAGTTTTTATATTTAGATTAACTTACTACGGTATTGCTCCATTTCCAAACTTTTTTCTGTACCATTAAACATGAATTAAAATGTTAATATTATGTTTCTAGTGATGTTATATTTCCACTCATTATTTGCAGATCAATAATTTCACATCGTTACGGCGCTAAGTGTTAGCTCTGAGCTAACTCACACAACACTCGCAGTTTAACACTTATAATTTACTGATTATAATAATATCGATTATAACAGCAAAATAAAAATAACGTTGCGTATTTAATATTTGCACCATTATGCTTTTTCGTTGTAATTATATCGTTAAAATTATATCGTTAACATGTCTCGATTATAGCTCGCTAGCATCGAGGCTAACGTTAGCTCCGAGCTAGCCTCAAACACCTCGGAGGGTTTTACCAGAGAGAGGCGGCGCAAACCTACCTTATTTCTTTTGTTATTTTACAAGGGATACCCAAGTTTTGTGGTTGATCAATTCCGTCCTCTGTAAGTCGTTTTAATAACTGTTTTTCGCTTGAAATAATTCGCCTCTATTGTGTTTCTTCTTCCTTTAAATCAACATGGTCGCCTTCTTCTTCTTCGTCTGCTCTTCCTCGGCGGCTCTTCTCCTGTTTATCACATGTGACGCTCTGCAACGCTGCTGCCACCTGCTGTCACACAAGAGTAGTGCTGCAGGGGAATGTTTACACGGTTATTAAAGGGGAGTTTCATACATTTTCAAGTCTGTCTTAAAAGCAAGGTAGATTTAATAGGAGACCATCAGTGACGTTTCGAGCTCAATGCTCTTCTTCAGACTCATAAATGTCACTAGTGGTAACCTATTAAATCTACCTGCATTGGTAGCTGCAGAGTGCAAATTTGTTTTCTTGCTTTTAAAGATGTTGTTATTTGGTCAAGCACCTGCTTACTTACACCGGATGTGAGTGTCTACCATAAAAAAAATGTTTCCTGTTCATAGGGACTATTAAAAGATCTTCTTCAAATGTGCTCGCAGTTTAAGTGAAGGGGGAGCAAAATCCACAGTGAGTCAGTCTACCCAGTCATTTTGTTCATAAATGCATTTAAAAGTTTATCTGGAGCTTATATGAAGCTTCAGCAGTCTGAGTTAGTCATATCAAGTGGATATCTGCCACATTTACAGTCTTTTTAGCATCTAATTCCCTCTTTGTGTTTCTTCATTGAGCTGCAGGGGAAATATAGTGACAAAAAGAATACGTTTAGCACTAAAAACACTGTAATGTTGAAAGACATCTACTTGATTTGATTCATTTGTGTGGCTGAAGCTTCATAAATCTTTTACATACATTTTTGGATTTTGTCCCCCATTTGGTGCATTATGAAGGGATCTTCTAATTGTCAGTATGAACAGGAGGAATGATTACAGCAAGAAAAACATGTTTCAGTGTTCATTTGGGCACCTGAACCTTTAAAGTATGTGACTTAAAAATCAGAACTCAAGCAAAATAAAAAGTACCCAATTAAAAAAACCCTGTTGTTATTATGTAATATCATGTAATTTTTCTGATGTGCTTCATATTTTTGCTGACTTTTGTTTTCTAAATGCATGCTATACAGTTTTATACTTTTATATGTTTTTTCTTTTCATTCATATCCTCACATCATGTAAATAACAAGTTGAATGGAAACCAGCATACTGTATGTCTATATCTGTAGAGGAAATACTTTTAAATGTGCAAAACACAACAATAAAATGGTTGGCTGTGATATAAAGAATATGTTATTTGTAGTAAATGGACTCAAAACTGCAAGGCCACTGAAAACAGATCAGTTTAATTTGGGCTTTGTCAATAAAGAAAAAAGTCGAATGGATGAATGTGCATTGTTTTAGTAAAAAAATCCCCATGCAGATTCATCCTGCCTATCAGGGGAGTGAAGTGGTAAACCTGCTGTTCATGAGCACTCAAAAGCCACTTAAGTACAGTAACTGGAGTTAAAACGTAATTAGCTACTTCCACTACTTCACTGGAAAGAAATGAGCAGATTACTTTGTCAGAGACAGTGTAAGCTTATTCATCCTGGTGATATTTTATTGTTAAAAACATGATCCACATTCAGTCAAAGGAGTCCTATTCTGTAAACTGTGTAAAAATGTCCTCATATAATCCAGAGTAAGTGTGTTGACGTGAGATGGTCAGCAGCGGCTACAGAAGGACTTCAGTGAGAGGCCATAGCGGAGTGGATCCAGTCAGTAAACTGGCAGACCTGAAGAGACCAGACCAAAATATTATAGATGGAGGCAGAGGAAGACACATTCAGCATGTTAAGTCTACAAATGACTGTGATACTATTAACGTGTACAGTAAGAAGAGTCAGAAGTCAGAAAAGACACATTCAGTGCTTTAAGATGCAAGCTTGAAAATAGTTTTTCTTGCATCATCAGACACGGAATTTATATAGTAGTATAGTATATTTAGTATAAATTACCTTCAGATGAGTACTGATTATAACACAACATACAGTACATACAGATTATTAAAAGCAGCTTATTATACATCTAACAATAAATACATGGTCTTTTTTATTGGAAAAAAACACCAACTTTACCAAAATCCTTTGGTGATAAAAGCAAATAATTACTGAGTGTTTTGAGTAAAAATTAAGCACAATTCAAATGATCTATTTACAAGAGCACATACAAGAGAGTCTATGTTGAATTGTGATATTTCAGTCAAAAAGCTCTGTATGAATTAAATCCAACTATTCAGCTATCCAGCTATTTTAGACTAATTCAAAGTTAAATATGTTCTCTTTTCACAGACAATGTAATTTATTGTGAAACAATACATCTGTTGATGTAACGGTGGTGTATCTACCTTGGCGTAAACCCCAGGGCGGTTTTCCTCAGCACAGCCCCAACCCCAGGACACCACACCCTGGAGCTCCCCATTACACACCAGAGGGCCCCCAGAATCTCCCTAATGGACAGGATGGAAAAATAATAATGTCTTGATTAATAATTATCATAAAATAGTAAAGAGTACTCATAAGAGTAGTTATTCAAATATAATGCAAGTCAAGGCCGGTTTATTTGAACAGCACATTTCAACAACAAGGCAATTCAAAATGCTTTACATAAAATAAAAGAGGCATCAAGACAGAATGTAAAAGCAAAACAAGGCAATATAAAAAATACATTTAAACACAATTTAAAAGTGTAAAACTGGTTATAAAAAGAAGCTTAAATAGAATAAGACAGATAAAACAGGAGAGTGAATAGCTGCAAATGCAAAGAGAAAATTAATAAAATATGTATTGGGTTAATATTGTATCAGTTGAGAAAATACATTTAAAATAAGAAAGAATATGACATCAGAATGTAATTGAGATGTTAGATGAAACTGAATTAGTGGGCAGACATTTATTAAGGTATACAATTAGCATGCTGTCCGATGACTGTGATTGTTTTTGTGCACATTCACGCCTTCATGTACCTGGCAGGAGTCCTTTCCTCCCTCAAGGAAGCCAGCGCAGAACATGGAGGAGGTTATCCTGTCGGGGTAGGAGCGCTCACAGTCCTCCTGGGGCAGGATGGGCAGATCCAGGCAGTGCAGGCATTTCGTACAACCGACTGGATCACACAAAAAATGGGATGGAGATACATTTTTAAAGGCTTACTTGCCTTATCTTTTACTACAGTGACACCTGCAGCCACATGTTCAAATCTTACGACCTTTGACACTAAATTCATCCCTGTCCCCGTCCCACACTTACAGGGACTCTGGGTGGCTCCCCAGCCAGAGACCAGGCACTGGGTTCCTGCAGGGGCACAGCTGCTAGGCAGAGCGATGGGCTGGATGTAATCATCAAACTTTGCTGGCTCGGCAAGTTTAATCAGCATGATGTCATTGTTGATGGTGTAACGGTCGTAGTCTGGGTGGCGGATGATGACAGCCGGAGCAATGAACTGCTCAGGGCCATCCTTGTAGCCGATATGGTGCTCACCCAGACGCAGCTCGATGTCCTCACCTCTGATGGATAAAAGAGACAAAAAGAAGAACAGATGGTTATAGCACAAAGTCCCCTCTCAGGAGAATAAAGACTGGTGTTTTGGGTCTAAATCAGAACCAATTTACTTGAAGCAATGTGCAGCACTGACGACCCAGCGGTTATTGATCAGGGTTCCTCCGCAGTAGTGCCAGCCGTTGTTGAGTGACACCTGCCAGGGGACGGAGTGAGGCCTGCACTCGTAGCCGCCAACGATCTTATCATCAAATCCGAGGGCAGCTGTACAGGTCAAGAGAGGACAGAAAAAGTGTTGAAATGAAGAGTGAAACTGCAAAGATCATGACCCTGAAATCCATGATGCACTTAGTAAGAGCTGGAAATTTCATGAATGCTGTTTAAGAAAACAAAAGCAAGATTCATGAATCTATCTTACTTTTTTCCTCTAGTGAGATAAATGCATAAAGTTTAGTATCACTTAAACTCACCCTTGGTAGCCACCAGCACAAGAAAACTGAGGAGCAACATTGCGGCTTTGGTTTGGACGTCTGCAGACAGGACAGTACCTCAGTTTACTCCTCAAATTTAAATCCTGTGAGCCCCCCCCCCCCCGCCGCTGCCGCCAATGTGACTGACTGCTGATATCGAGGAAGAACCAATAGAACATGTTAATGGAAAAACATATGTTTAGTCTGGGAACCCTGACGAGTGTGACAAGAGTAAACTGTGCAAACAGCTGGTGTAGTTATCATGAGGGATGGGAAACATCAAGCTGTGCTAAATATTTTCTATTCAGAGGTAAATCTGTCAGTATGTAAGTATTATTATTTTTGCTTTGAAATTTGTTGTGATTTTCATGCTAATTAAGTCTCTTGTGCTTATGCACAGTAACAACAGCAATAATCTGTCCATTAAACTTAATTCAAAACTGAATTACTTTCACGTTTATAGAAAATACAGATTCAAACACCCACACAGCTTACAAAATGGTGAATCAAATTACCTAACATCTGAATTCGATGTAAAGCAGAACCTTAACGGGGTCAACAGGTTTATCAGGTCGCGCCAACACAGGTGGAAACACTCTGATTAGCTGCTCAGCCGAGTCCTTGTTAACGTCATTCACTTGTCATGTCCAAAGGCTTCAAATGAGCACGCATATCACCCAGAAATCTTTGCATTTTTTATTTAATACAGGCTTTAAATATTACAACAAAGTGTCAAATATTTATATTAAGAAATATTATAACAAGTTATTTTCACATTCATCCTAATAATGCTGGTGAATACAAGGTGAAGGCCTCCATATCAATATGTTGTAAACACGTGACAAACTGGCAAAAGCCAGATGATACAGTTAATGAAAAAATACAATATTAACACAGTGCATCAGGAATGTTCTTCTTATACAAGTTAACCTGTGGACCCGGTCAGTTTGATGATGTAGGCTTTCAATTCAAGGCACAAAAGTTATTCAGTAAAGAAATGACTGCAATAACTTTCATCTACTTTAAGCTTCAGTCAGTTTGTAATATTCTTAATGTGCATTTGAATCTTGATCATGTCAATTGTAGAAAAACAATTATTTCATTTTTTTAGTTATTATTAAGAATCATATTAAAGATGTACTGTAGAACCATATGGTACACTTTTTTTTAGTAGCTTTCTCAGTCATCAATGACTGGAGAGTGTTGTGCGTTGTATAGTTTTAAAGTGCGGTACGCCAAGGCTTCCTCCAGTTTTACAGTTCCTGTAGCATCTTCATAATTGTCTCTAATTTGTAAGCTCTTCTTGAAATGATAGCATCTGTCTTATTGCATTATTTTGCGTCTCTCCCTAAATGACAGACTAAACCAGCCTGATTCAGTACTAAGGGTAAGTCTCTTTGTGCTTTGGTCGTTTATGAAGAGCAGGTGTCGGATCCTCTTGCTGAAAAACCTCCATCATTCGCTCAACACACATTTCCGCAGCGACGTCCGTCTCCTTGGTGAGCTGCGACAGGCTGAGGAAGCCGTGTGGGAGGTCCTCCACCACAGACAGAGTCACAGGCTGGCCCATGTCTCGCAGCTTCTTGGCAAACATCACAGAGTCATCCAGCAAGGCATCCAGAGCAGAGGCCTGCGTGAACACATGGAGAAATCATATAGTAACATACCAGAGTTTTTGAATGTTTTAGCCCAATTAATATGAATTCATATGCTAAACATTACTATTAACAGTACCAGCATTTGGCTTCAAATGGTTCTTTGTGGCATTAAAGTCATCTTGAAGATATGAAACTTACTTTAGCTGAGTAATTCATAATTTTTGTCCGGATGCATTATTGCCTAGCGTTAAATCTGCATTCATTTTTGGCCACTTGGGCTCAGTGGAAAAAGCTTTAAGCAAAACACTGACCCAATAAAAGTTGCTATCGGAACGTGTCAGCAAACATTTGTTTGTTTACACATGTAGCAGACTGAGCTATGTTTGCATTTAGCACTAATTTGGAAAATGAAGGGAAACATTAGGCTCTTTAGCTGCTAATTGCTTCACCATTTTCTCCAGCACGTTGCTAAATTTGTCCGTCGGCTGTTTGGTTCCAGTCAGGAAGTGCATAGTTGGTTTAATAGAGTTTAAAATCAGATACAGCTGGAAACAAGGTTGGTAAAAGTGGAACTGTCAGCCAGAACAAACCAAAAGAATGATCCAAAATAGACTAAAATGCAACTCTGCACTTTATGGAGTTAGAAAAAAGTGCAGAGATGGGTGATAGTTTTTGTTGGGTCATTATGATATGAAAAAATTAATCATTAGAAAACTGATTAGGTTTTAGCTTTAAGAAATACTCTGTAAAATAGTGAGTAAAATATAAAACTTACACAATTTGTTGGAAAGTAAGTCTTGTAGTGTAAGAATATCAGTAGGTCATTAGTATGGATTGATAAACTGGATTGATGTTGGCATCATATTGTACAAATCTTATGATAATTATTAATCACATTTATTAATTTAAATGACAATCTAATCTAGATATGCAAGTATTTTTATAAGAAGATGCTGCCATTGAAACCTGAAGTGTTGCTGTAGTTATAAAACACCATAAAATAAATTGAGCTAAGTCATTTAACTGTCTCTAAGTAAGTAATTTCTTTCTCACCACTATGTGTACAGGCGGCAGGCCTTTCAGCAGGTTGTTAGGAGCCAGCAGGGGTGACAAAAATGGGTTCCTGATAATGGGGCAGGTGGTTGGGCGAATAAAAGCCAGGCACTCAGATCGTAGGGGCTCAAAGCCGTCTGGGTAATCGTTGTCGGTCCCGGAGTTTGGTGGGGAGGTTTGGCTGATCGTTCTGTGAGCGTTGTTACTTGGGGACGTTGTATGCGCTGATGACAGTGAGCGTGCTCCACCTGTGGTCTGCATGGGGCCCAGGAAGGACTGGATCCAGTTGGAGGCTCCTTGTGTGAGATCACTGAGCAGCATGGCAGTGTCTCTGCCAAGAGCGCTCAGACTGCCGCTCGCCACTGCGGGCTGCATCGTCAGAGATTCTGCGCCTGAGAGGGAGAGGATGTGAGGTGAGACAAGGCCGAAATATGTCAGTGTTACAGAACAAAGACACAAAGGACAGACAAAAAATAAAAGGTAACTCTTGAAGATGCAATCCTGACTTTTTTTCAGAAGTTTTTCAGTAGCCAGTGTAGATATGTCCAACACACATAGTTTGAATAACAGTTTGAATGTTGTTTAAAGTCTTTAAACATGGTAAAGACTGATTTGATAAATTTGGATCCAGCAAATCATTAAACAAGGTCAAAATTAAGTGAATGAAATAATAAAATAAAGAAAGCATGAGCAAGCAAAAACTACTTGTCTTCCAGAGTGGAGGATCAAAGCCTGCTGGGCAACATAACCTGATTATCACATTCCCCTCACGTACAGTACATCCACTGTTCATATAGCAACAAAGTGCTGTCTTTAATACTACTGCAGCTACACTAAAGCCCGCTAGTTTTATTAGATAAACAAGTAAAGACAGATAACACAGTATACTTAATCTAAAAATACAATTCAGTCTATCCAAAATGAATTTCCTGCAACTTTAAAAACCTTAATCAAGATGAAACAAACCTTCATTTTATATACAATGACAATTACACACAGTGCAGTACACCTGAGATGTGAGTTCAGAAAAAGAAAAAGTCTGTCACTGAGTACAGACAAAAAAAAACTTGACATAAACTTGATGATAGAGTCACAACTCAAATCACTAGCTTGAGTCTGTCTATTCCAAGAAGTCTGACATCTCCTACTGTATGTTTTCTTTAAATAAAATGTGGACATTGACATGTTTATCTATTCAGTGTTACACCATTGAAGGATTCAAAGGGCTTAGTAACAGACTCTGGCATGTTAGATGCTCTAAGTGTGTACAGGGTAATTGACTAATGTCAGGCTGACCAGCCTAGCCAGTTAACAAACTAGGTGATGCCACAGTGATGAAAATAATCCAAGTCAGACTGTGGGTTGATGCAAACTTTGCATTTGGCAATCAATGGCTTTACAGTGTAGCTGACAGCCGGCTGCTGATTATTTCCATCTTCCTTTCCTCCCACGTTATCCAGTTTATACATAAATCTCTTTGATAGTCTGTTTTGTGTTCCAGCAGTGACAGAAAGTACTCTTGCATTAAATGAGGCGTGAAACTGCACACGCCTAACGCTATACTCCCACATACCTGCATAGGCATTGAGGCACTTTGTGAGAACACCTAAAGGCAACAGCGGGTCGATGAGTGTGAGCAGGCGTGAGGCCGAGGCATCGGTGGTGAGCAAGGTGGCGGGGTAGGCTGCCATGATGCCGTCAGGGACTCGGATGCCACAGGAAATGGCCTTCATGGAAACAGTGATGCAGAGGTTGCCTCCGGCGCTGTCTCCTGCCAGACAAACTCGCTCTGCTGTCGAGCCTGAGACACACAAACAGAGTTATTAGTATGTGAATACTTATTATAATAATTCTAACTATATTAATAAGGAACCAGGACTACTGTTCTCAAATTTTAACATTTCTTTTTGTGTAAACTTTGGATCTTTTTCTCTATTTTCTGACATTTTATAGATTAAATCAAACAAAATAATAATTATGAGTAGTAGGCAGTGCTATATTTTACACTATTTGTTTACATTTTTTCACCTTTTCTGCATGTGAGTGGGAACATATGACACTTTCCATTGACTGATATTGTGTACGGATTAAGAGTTCACACGCCATTTTCAGGGCATACTGGGGCACAGGTAACACCACATATGAAAATGGCACACTGTGTACATTCCTTATCTAGAGCTAGAATATACACACACATTTCCAATTTGTACAGCAACAGGTCTGCTGAGAATTCACACCCACTATGCTCACATTTCTTCTGCATTGATATTTCATGTTGTGTTATATTTAGCTGTACTTATTTATTTAAATTTAAAATAACTGCTTTCATATTTCAGCAATTGCATCTGCTAATAGCACTATATGTT
This sequence comes from Scomber scombrus, assembly GCF_963691925.1. Taxonomy (NCBI): domain Eukaryota; kingdom Metazoa; phylum Chordata; class Actinopteri; order Scombriformes; family Scombridae; genus Scomber; species Scomber scombrus. The sequence goes on from NC_084985.1 coordinate 10,118,780, forward strand.
GTGACATTGACTAATTGCTCAAATTTAAGTGATTTAAATACTAAATACTATTTAAGTTTTGCTTTAATTTTTTCATTATCTTTCATATTTTACTTTGTTAATAATTTACCTTCCTTTTCTGGTGTTATTTTCAGATAGATATATTTGCAGTTCCCTATTTTACTGTGTAGGTTTCTTAACTTGCACAAAAAGTTAATTAAACAGTAACAAAAAACACATTCAACCATTAGCACAGTGTAATAATGCAGTGAGTGACAACTACTTTATGTTTTAACAGATATTAACAGATTCACTTGATAATCTGTTAAAATACAAGACGTCATTTCTCATTATAGGTTCACGGTGGTCCTGAGTTGCTGGACTCTGACACTAACCCAGCAGATGACAGTTTTTCAGGGCCCAACAGTAGGCGTAGAAACATTCCTCCAGCGCTCTGGGAAAGGGCGCTTCGGGTGACAGCGAGTAGTCCACAGAGAGGATGGGGACATTCATCACCTTCGACCAACTCCGAAGATAATTCTGATGACAGGAGGGGGTTGGATAAAAGACAGAACAATGATGTGAGATGAGAGGAATGCAGCTCAGTCAAATGAAAAACAAAACAAAAAAAGAGCGTGCACTCCAAGCCAGTGAAAGGAACAAAGGCATATCTTGTTAGGTATCCTTTTTTTAAAACTGCAAACTATTAACATTGCAAGATCTGGTGCTATATGTTATCACTGTGTTAAGAATTAAGAAAACAGAAAGTAATATTAACCATATAAAAACTATTGCAAACATCTACAGACACTAGTCTACATCCAATACCATTCAGCATGATCCCGGCATTCTGTACTATACCTCATGGGATTTGGATGTCTGTGCTACGAAGCCTCCTCCATGGAAATGTATGAGCAACCAGGGGGAGCGAGGCTGCTTCTGTACCCAGGGGAGATGTGACGCAGTAATGGGGGGAGGATCTGTTCGTGAAAAAGAAAGCAGCTCCTGACTGTCCTATAAAGTAAGAGCATGAGGTAGTAAGGTAAAGAATAATAAAGTACACATCAAAATAAACACCATTACTTTCATACTATAAAAGTATATTAAGACATGTATTTAAAAATGTGTTTTGATTGTGTCATTATACACATTTAGTTTAAATTAAGTACATAAATAAATCCAAATAATATCACCTGGACCTTGTGGAGCTTGTGCTAAGAGTTTTTTGTCAAGGCTCATTTTCATTTTCTTGTATTTTATGTCTAAAAATCCATCACAGCCACTTAAAAAAACAACAACATACCTTTTATGGTATCCTTGAAAATAAAACGGCTGTTTATCTCCTTTTTTTGCACTCCACATAGGTAGGTAATGTATAGACTGGTCTCTGGCTGTAAATCCATTTGTATATGGTTATATATGTGTTAAATCTTAACCGATCCATCAGGCCTTCAGCTCAAAAATGTACCTTTAATTATTGCATTCTCATTATGTGTGCAATATGTGAGGATTGTGGGATTTCTTTTGCAGGTTTTGACTGTGCACTCCCTCTACTGAAACCTTACCATGCAAGTACACACTAACTCACTGGTAAAAAAGGGGCAGACAGTTCATGCACTCACCCCTGATGTACTGTATACGTTTGTTTTCTGTAGTATAATATCATAATGCTTTTCTTACTTTTTGTCAATTTCAAATTCTTTCAATTTCTATTGGCCATTACAGAGTTACTGCAAATCTTCCTGACAACATCCTTTTACCTGATCTGCAGTGCCTCACCTGTCCTTCTCGAAGCTCATAGGAGATCAGACGCATGTGGACTGGTCCGGGCCCCGAGTGGGCAAGTGGAGGCGACACGGCAGCTGACAGACTGGGGTCTGAGGCCAGGGGGAGATGTAGAGTGACAGGAGGCAGAGTCAGGGTGAAGTTCACCTGCACTGGAGTAGAGGCTATTCTGTTGAAGCCCTGGACAGAAGAAGACATGCCAAGGAAGGAGTAGTTAAACATTGAAGAGGACTCTAGGGAATAAAAAAGTGACAGGATGAGCATTTGACCCTGCCTACTGTTATAAGTCCGGACTCTGTGAGGTTCCAGAAGGACTTCCAAAACTGCAAGTCCAGGTTTTGAGTGATGCGTTCAAACTCAGCACCCCGCAACTCTGGATCAATGACGTACTTCCCTGATGTGAGGAGAGAAAGGGCCGCCATACCTAGAAAATCAAGAAGGAGTTTCAGGATGACATCAAAAAAAAAAAAAAGAAAGAGCACAACAGGACCTAGGACTTCACTTCCATCAAAAGGACAGAAATGGCTCACCCAAACCAGACTGCTGTTTTCCATACGTCTCTCCATATGAGACCATGCTTATTACAACAGTCTGGAGGAACGGACGAAGTGTTGGCGAGAACTGTAAAAAAACAACAACAAATATTTAATAAGAAGAGCTTTGTTTCAAACTGTTTAAAGTTTTTGAAACAAAACTCGTGTGGTGAGAAATAAGTTTTTATCTGACCTGAAAGCCAAGACAGCGGCCATAGAAACAGGCTTTGTGCATGGAGCTGTACTCCTGCACAAACTTGCGGCTCAGGTCCCCATCCTGCAGGGAGTACAGCTCGCCGTAGTCGTTGTCGTTGAGCAGCTGCTTGGCGAGGTAGATCAGGGCTCGCAGCTGGCACAGGGCACTGCAGTACGCCTCCATCTCAGAGGCGTTGTGTTCTGCCCTGAAGAAGGCACTTTGGTAATTTGAGGAAATGTATCGGCCCTTGTGAATGATGTGCAAAATGCAAGACAGCAAGACCTGAAAGAAAGACAGAAAGAATATGAAATAATGTGAATTCAGCCTGGGAGGTGAGACAATATGTTTAATTGCATGTGTATTGCTGTCATTTTTGGAAACCATTGTATTCACTTTGGTGCAATTTGCAACATTTTTCTACATTATTTTTCATTTGTTATGCAAAAAAAAAAAAATTATTTGTGTAAGATTTGTTCATAAACAACATTTTAAAAATGTAATCTGCTATGTATATCTTTATGTCTGACTGTTTGAACTGTCAAATAGTAAAATGTCATTGATTTTTTTTAGACATCTTAGGGCAGCGCAACAAGCTGTAAACACAACAGTGACATACTGTAAGTTAAAATGGTGAACAAGTTAGTAAACAGTGGTTTATTTATACAAAGTTCAGATATTTAAGTCCAATATTCGCTGTCTGTTTTGCTCTAGTTTTGGTCTCCAGCAACTTGTGATAAAAACATATTTTAGCTGCTAATGCTCCACTATGTTCACTATCAGTTGCTAACTTTGTGTGACTGATGTTTGGGTCTGGAAAAATGAAATGAAACGATGTGATAATGGTGGCAGGAAACCAAAACAGTAAAGTTGCGGACTGGAAAACCAAAACAATAAACTAAAATATGCTATGAAGACTTTGTAGATTAATTAAACGTAGTCATTAGATCCATTGTTAACATAAAATGAATTACATTTTATCATGATGAAAATGTTTATTTAATGCATTAAAGTAAATTATAAGCAATGACTTAATTGAAATATTTGAAATGTGGCATTATGGGGGTACAGTAAAAACTTTCCTAGCACAAAATAGGATATGGGAAATGTAGTCTGTGTGAAATCTGACCACTGACACTGCCATGAGATCTAAGCTACCAATCATCTTAAGTTAACTGTATCTTTATACATTTTGAATGTTAAAAGTGATTATTAAACTGTCTTTATTCACTTAAAAAGTACAAACAGCATATACTCTGTTATGTTTATTCTCTCAAAAGATATAACGTAAGTAAAAAGCAATCAGAGCTGTAATAAACCATTCAGGGTGTTTCCTTACTTTGACCAGGGTGCGGTAACCATTCCCAGGCGTTTGTGCGTCAAAGTCGTAGTGATGGAAGACAGTGGTGAAGCTGGCAACCACAGGCTCCAGGGCTCGGCCATGCTCCTGAATCTGTTTCATACACGTGACGAGGCGTTTGACAACTCTGCCGTAAGGCAAATCAGAAGGCCCACACAAAGCAGAGATGTTGTCTTCACACACCGTCTCCAAGGCTGCGAACACAACCTTAAAATCCATGTCTGAGTCTGCAAGGCAAAGAGAAGCTATTAACACTCCAGGATTTCTCCACCCTCCTTTATATCTGCCTGTGTAACTTTCAACATCACAGACATGTGACGTGCACTGTGTGTGTTTTAAAGAAAAAGGATCATTATCTCGAGGGTAAACACACAGATCATAATGAGCTCATCTCCTACAACAAAACCCATTGCTTTGTTGATAATGCTCTCGCTATCTCATTGGTCAAGGATTGAAATTCCAGTGCAGCCCGAGGAGAGTACTTTGAAACTAGGTCATTATGTGATGATGATGACCCAAGGGAGACAGGCAGACTGTGATGACTTTAAGTAATGAAGACAGTCCAGACATAGAATAAATTGTTGGCTCTGTGCATGTAAAGATAATAAAAAGCTAAGACACGGACGGGATGAAATAACTTGATGTCTTACATGAACAATGATAACATTTTCTGTTGTTTGATTGATTAAAAATATTGAAAACTTGTACATCAAGAGTCTGTTCTCTTTATAGATGACTGACAAAGACTGAAAATCAATGAACACTTTCATTGAATGTACGTGTCTTATAATGCTGAAACAATTTGTTAATTAATTTAGTTGACTGCAACTATTAAAAAAAATGTTTTAGTCTTAATATATAATAGAATTCTTTGGTTCCAGTTTCTTAATTGTGAATAATTTATGGTCTTTGGGTTGTGGACTCAACAAAATGAGACATTTTAGGTTGTATATTTGGCTTTGGAAACTGGTGATCCACATTTTTCACTATTTTCTGACATTATATAGATCAAACTAATTGATTAATTGAGAATATAATCTCGAAACTAATCAATAATGAAAATAAATCTCAATTGCAGACCTAATAGTTTACACACTGACTGTTTTTAATGTAGCTATATAACGATGAATAATGAATACACAGAAAATACACTGAGCGTGCTGTTAACTGTCATTAGTCACACTATTGAACATACATTACCATGCCACATTAAAGCTATCATGTTAATGTTTATGAGGAACATAAAAGTAATGGACAGAGACCCCATGTAGACACCCACTGGTTTGTGGACACGTGTTTTTAAGCCAGGAGTTTGGCATTTTGACCTTCGCCATCTTGGATTTTTGGAGCCAAAAGTGATATTAGTGCGGCCATATTTGGACAAGAGGGTGTAGCCGACACAAATGCTAGCTGGCGGCTTGGTTAGCACAGTGCATTTGCAGTCTATGGTTAACTGTGATAATGTTAATGCTAATTGTCACTAACAAAAAAACAGACTTAAGACGATTAAAACAAAATGCACTTACTGAAAAAACTGAACATGACTCCTTAAAGGGTTTTTTAGTACAACAGAACTCTGAAGAAGACTTTTTTAAGCAACCAAAATGTTAGTTAACTTTAATGAAATGAAAACACACTGAAAAAGCAGCACTACAGCCATGCCTATACTTTATGAATCCTCTGGGGTTATCCCATGTTTACAGTACCTAACCAACCCATCAAACGATACCTGCAATCAATCGTTTTTGCACCCAGAGCTAGAAAATATGAATATTTGTATGGACTTGCTCACAGCCAATCAACGCAAATGCACTTTGATTTAAAGCAACATGTGATTGGCCCACTGCCACAGCAGCTACGACCCGTCTGTGGTGGTGAAGTCGTGGTGAATTTGAGTTAACACGCTAAGCAGTTCAGCAGCCAAGACGCCAGCTAAACGCTCTAAAGTGTAGCTACACTACACGCCTGTTACACCGGATAAAAGCAGGTGCACAAAAGCTCTTGGCTTGACCGGGCCTCAGTTCTTGATGTTGATGTCCATGCATATGTTGTTGGTATGACAATAAAGTATCCTTGAATCCTTAAATCCTTGAAAATGTGTAATGGGTATCGAATGAAGTACTCAGTTGGTATCGCTATCACTTTAAGGGTACTTGGATTGGTACTGGTATCATAAGCTTTTAAACGATACCCAGCCGTACTTGTTGCCATGGTAGCAACTAGTCAATCACAACATAGCCACGCCCTGAAGCATTATCTTTGCTTTATCATCATACTAAATTAAATGGGACCATAATTTACAAAATTAACATCATATTGAATTGAAGAAGACTTGAGACTAACAATTGAGAGCATACACTCATTAAGAAAGTGTTTACTGAGGTAATAAATGAAGTGAGAATTAGAGTCATTTTCCCATATACTTCTATACAATCCGGTGAAGTTGCCCCCTGCTGGCAATAACCCTAAAAACCCTACTCATTATGTCTAAAGCTAACCAACAGGGTGTGTCATGTAGATAGACCTGCTCGACACTTTTCAGACCTGGAAATACCTGCTTGACAGAAACACAAGACAGGTTTTGCAGTGTGGATTTAAATATCATAAAAAGTGTGAAATCTGCAGCTGTCAGTATACACACATGGAGCCTGGAGCAGAAAGTGAAATCAGGGCACTCTGCTAGCTGTGACGATGTTTAGAAACACTGGAAGGTTTATCACAGTTTTGACACCAGATTGATCATTTGCTGTTTTGTTTTTTACTTTCTCAATGGGGAGACTTTAAGGCTTATTAGGACACCAATATGGCAGTGCAGTAACTACAGATGCTCTTTGAGCCATCTACATTAGACATAGATTACCCTCTCAGACATTTCCATGTTGCAAGGCCCCTGTGTGAGCTGCCATTGACCACAGACAGGGGTGTAGACAGGGTGTAGACCAGATAGGAAACAATACACTATCAAAAAAAACTCTGTAAATGTTATATTTTTACATTACATTTATCACTAAAGTCATTATCTGAACATTTTATCTCCCTAACACTACTGAAAACAGTCAAAAGTGTGTTTTGTCTGTAAATGCAAAAATGTGAGCTTCTCTTCAGGTTGTTCAATTCCCAAAAATAGCAGGAAAAAAATACTGATGCAAGGACTTCAGAGGCCTCAGGGGGGTTGGTGGCTACAGCCCTGACCACAGATAAACCTTTGTCCCAGGGAACCACATCAGAGAGGGTTATTGTTTGTGGTTATGATTTGGTGAAAAGCTCAGTCATTGTTAGTGTGACTGTGGAGACAGAGGAGATCAAAAAGCGAGAGGTTTATCTCACTTGCACCCCAGTTTCTCTGTATTTGATTTAATTTTTCCTCTTTATAGCATTTTTAAACTTGGTTAACATATTTCTTTGGCATATGTAAAGCACTTTGAATCGCCTCTGTGTTTAGGACGTACTACATAAATAAACTTGCTTTTCTTTCTTTCTGTCTTTCTTTCTATGTAATTTCACTTAACCTTCCTGTCGTCTTCCAGGTCCATTTTGCCTGGTTTAACTGTAAATGAAATTCTACCTCATTTTTTAGTTAAAAAAAAAGCAGAAATTATGATTTATTTTATCTAAATAATAAGGAAAATGTGTTGGATGGATTATCACAGACTAGTATATGTCAAAGTTTAGTCAGGATACTGTTGTAAAACCATATTAAATATTTGAATGGCAGCACTTAATCACTCCTGTTGTCCTCCTGGGTCAAAATCACCCAATTCAATGAAAGTAGTGATGATTATTAGGGCCTGACCAATACTGAATTTTTGGGACCGATCCCGATACTGATATTAAGGATTTAAAAAATTCCAGTATTGATATGTCAGCCGATGATTTTATACATAACAAGTTTATTTATTGACAATACACTTTATTTCATAAAGTGACGTCAATGCACTGAAACAGTAAACTACACAGGGAATTTAATAATTATAAATAACTATACCTAAACTAACAAAAAAAAACAAAAAAAAGTACGTATATATTTAACTTGAATTAGAAAAAGGATCAAATATACATAAGTTGAAAAAATACCGGCACATATAGGACAACATATACGCCGATACCTATATATCTGTGATAGGCCAATATCAGGTAGGCCAATATCAGGTAGGCCAATATCAGGTTGACCAATATATCGGTCAGGCTCTAATGATAATACTTGCTAAGAATGTAATATGGAGCCATTCATATGTATATTTCTTCCACTACTGCAGATTTTTTTAAACTCTAAATTATTAATGGCACTATCACACATACCTACCCACTTATTTTTCATCTCAGCATGTATCAACAAAGCCTTTCAGCCCTTTTAACCCAAACAGCTGATAAATTACGTAAACCTGTCAGCAGGCTCGTCTCTGTGTGGCTGTCCAACACGGTCAGAGATCAGTTTCCAGCACAGATATCACCTTCTCACGCTATTCAAAAACGCCCACACTGGGGTTCAGAGCATTTTTTGGAGACATTGTAATTCCGCTAAATTAGCTTATCTCCAAACACACATACAAAGATACTGCTAACAACATGATCATCTCATTTAAAGCAGGCTTTATGCCGGTGACAATGCCGCCTTTAAGTTGGTAGACTTTAACTACCGCCTATCACCTTGTTTCGTTCTGTTTTAAAACACACGTTAAAACCGCTAAAATAAACACAAAGTCACTGTTTTACATCCGTCGCTAATGTTCCGAGTCGGGTCACAACACTGTATACATGCCAAACACGACAGATATGTGTGTATAAATGTGACTAAGCGGTGTGTTTTCACTTCACTCACCAGCCCGCATCTTCTTCTTCCTCAACTGTCAGCGTTCTGTCGGCTCGCGCGCCCGTAGAATGCTGGGAAACGTCATGAGCGCGAGGGAGCGAGCCGACGCCGCGCGCGCTGCCCCCCCTCCACGAGACTGGAACGTGTGTTGGCTCTATGAATCAACAGGTAGGCTAACGTCCACATCCACGTCACCACGTGCATTATTAGTGGAAAACATTATTAAAATAAGAGGATAGGTTTTAGATTTTGATTATAAAAATACTGGAAAGAAGTCTGGCTGTTAGACCCCTTTTAGGGGTGCTCAAGTACCCCTAAATTTGATCTCAGCACCCCTAAAAATAAATACATTATCATTGTTTTGTTTTTTTCTAAAAATTCTAATGGTTTTATTCTAACAAGTTTAATGTACTTTGGATAATTCTGTCATTAATATTGTGTTTCCTTCAGGGTTCAGTTCTATCTAAGGGTCCTCTCTGTAGATATATGTGATTGTTTATTCTGAGCCATTATTATTATATACTATAGTGGAACACTCTACTATGTATTAATATTTCTTGTTGTAATTTACATTATCCAGTAGTTTAGCAGGGGGTTTGAACACTTTGCAGGGCATTAGTCAAATTCCCATTTGGAGCTGAGCCTTTCTAAAGGTCTGATCCTAGAATCGCCCCTGAGTGAATGTGTCTAGGGCCCTATTGATAGGCCTACTGGATTTTTGGGGCTGATGCATATATTAGGGTGTAAAAAAAATTACAATATCAATATATCACCGATAATCTTATATATGGGTCAAATAAGGGTTGGCGAGATGAGTAATTCAAAAATATCTTTAAAAAATAGTTTTAAAAAGGTTTGTTAAAATGTACAAAAAGTTATAATGTAAGATCATGCCAAACTAGTCGATATGGTGTTTGATTGAGAATTTAGCATTTTTAAGCAAGTTTTTTTTTTTGGTACAAAGTTTTTGTGATTACACCACTCAGACTTTTTTTGCCATAATCCTCTCATATATTCTCTCAAAATGGATTTAAAGCAGAAATGTTATGCTGGGTCCACAATAAAAGAATGTGTGCAAGTTATTCATACGTTATTTTTAAATTTTCACCCCTTTAAACCACATGGACACAAAAAAACGTCATTGACCCATATACAGGATATATACGTATATACGTATAAACACACATTTTACAGTGTAACTATAAACTTTATTAAATAAAATGACAACAGTGGGAACACTGGGAATTTCATAGCTATACGGTAAATTCCTATAAATAATAAAACACATACAAGAATAAAACATGTACATATATTAAACTTACATTTATATACATAAAATGTTGCCTATATAACTTAATAATATTTAACATAAAAAATGGTCGTGCACATCATAAAACATATACGCAGATACATAGGCCAATATCGGCTGATGATAGCGGCTGACGATATATTGGTCTGGCTCTAATTGTCTGATTTAAACAGAGATGTCATGTGAACCAATGAAGTACAAACAAATGTCAGAGCTAACACTTGCTACAGAATTTAAAACCCATTATTAGAGCAAGTCTGTTTGAATAGGTGAAGTAAGTCTGCTTTAATCCACATGATGCTATTGCAGGCTGTAAATGAAATATACAGAAGTCCCATTCTGCTGAAAAAAAGAAATAAAATACAGATTAAAGTTAAATGAGGGCCTTAAAACAATAAATTAACATCATCAACAGTTTTAAAGCTTTTTTATTAGTTTAAGATTTAGATGAAAAGTTATGGCAGCCAATTAATTGTATGGAAGCCACACTCTGCTGGAAAATGAAGAGAAAAACATAAAAAGTTTAGGAATTATAGAAATAAGAATATGGTAAATCAAATTTCTGGAATACTAAGACAACAATACTCTATAATGACTTTTTACTTTCAAGTTAATACAATGTCAGTATATTTATTTTCTAACTCAAAATAATGAGATACTTAGTCACTATGAGATAAAAAGTCAGATTTTGTTTTTATTATTATATCACCCTGTCCCTTTGTTTTGTCTAGCTGTTTGGTTGTTGAAGTTTCCTGACAAAGCACTAAAGTGATAACATTAACTATGCCCTCTTTATATTCAAGTGTCCTAGTAAACCATGACAGTGTGCCAGTGCCAGCATGCACAATACAGGACCCTTAGCACCCTTTACACCCTTAACCCTTTACGCCTGTTCTTTTTCTTGAAATGTCTTCTGTGAAAAAGGCCTATTAATGTGTTCTGCTGCCCTGTCCATCAGCTCAGAGATTAAAACAGTCTGTGTATTGTAAACTTGCTGCATGCTGCTGTTTAAACATAATATACAAATTCCCCCGAGTAATGACTAGACTAGAGGAAAGGTTGTCCATGTATGTACAAATGGTAGTCAATGGGATTATGGGGGTCTCTAGTGGCCATTTGTGGACAGGCACTCTATTCACATACTTAAGCATCATTTTCATTTTGACTAGGCTCATAAGGGACATCCTACAATTATATTTTCAACAATAGTTTGCTTCCAACTTTCTGGCTACAGTTCAAGGAAGCCTCTTTCCTGCTTTAACCCTTAAACAGGCAACGTGCACCAGGAGGTACACACTCTTTAACACCCTGTTGGTTAAGGTGGTTGTTAATTTTATGTGCCTTGAATTGTAAGAGCTGGATTCGTAGAACGGAAGCTTGTGATAGGCCTATACTTTGATAGAAATGATAAATTATGTAAGAAAATCATGTGTGTGATACAATTATGACCATTTTAATACCTTAACAGGGGCAACATATCCTGGTGGATACTCATAAAAATCATAAACTCCAAAATATACAAAATATTTGAAATATATTTATTTGGAAATGTTTGACTTCAGGTGCGAATGAGATAACTACTAACATAAAATTATTTTTTTAAATCTCATTTTTCACTCCTTCCTGTTTAAGGGTCAATATGACAGAGACAATATGCACAAAGCCAGGTCCATAAAGAGATTGTTTCCCCAGTTTTTTGTGGATGATCTTGGCTCTGCAAGAGGCCTGAACTCAAGAAGGCGGCTTCACTAAAGCTCTTGTGACTGAATGAGAGGAAATCCCTGCAGAGAGATGCCATCATTTTGTGGAAAGTATTCTCAGAAAGAGTGGAGGCTGTTACAGAAACAGATAAATGTGCATGGTTTTAGAATGAGATGGTCAAGAATCTATTCCAATGTCTTTTTATATCATCTTGTTTTTCTTGTACATTGTGTCTTAATCACTTTGAATTGCCTTGTTATTGATAAAGCTATACAAATAAACTTGCGTAATGATCAGGTAGATATTTCAGAAATCTTTCAAGCAAAAACCCTGATTCCAGTTTCTTAATAATGATCTGTTCACGATGGCATACATGATGGTAACCTAATATAGTTCAGTTTTGGACTAATCGTACAAATGTTAAGACAAACAAGCAACTTAAATGGGTAAACTTGGGCACTGAGAAGTTCATATTGGCATTTTTCAATATTATCTTGCAGTTTATAGCCAAAATCATCGTTTAATCAAGAAAGTTATCAACTAATCAGTGGATAATGAAAATAACCGTTACTTCAGCCCCCAAGAGTTAGTTCAGCCCGTTGGTTCAGACTAAATGCCCTAGTAATGCCAAATATCCTCCGAAGAATCGTATGATAGCTTTAACTTGTTTTATATGATTCTAAAATGTGTTACAAATGAAACAACACTTATTTTCTGTTTTTTTTTTATCATGTAAACTTTCTAAAAAAAAATAGTGCAGAAGGTCAATTTAGGTATATACATTTTACCTGCCAGCCAAATGTGAGAGAAATACCTCTTACCGTCTCCTCTGTTTGCTCTCTTGTATCTTTAAACAGCATCATAAGGACAGGCTCAAGATTTCCTCACACAATCAAAAACATAAACACAGAAAACGTCATGAATGAATTTATACTCAATACACAGTTAAAACTACTGAGGTAAGTGACTAATTTTACAGTAAGTCTCTTTTTATCTTTTGAAACATCCGTTTGGAGAGGACTCATGTTTTTTTCAGTATCAGGCGTTTAATCATTTATTGGGTTTTTTATGTGTGATGTGGCACTGTGTAGAGAGTGTTGTGGGCTTTTTTTTACATTTATATTCTAGAAAATCACCTGTTCTTTAGTTATAATAAACTATATTATATGTTCGTGATCGAGTGATTGAATTTATTTCAATGATTAAAAAAACTACAGAAAAATTGCTCAGCAGTAGTTACAGTGATTGAAGTTTAAAACATAATAAAGGCTAGAAGGCTTATTTCAATGACACGACAAAAAGCCCGACCGATATATCAGTCAGCTGATATTATCATCCAACATTGGCCGGGCCGATATATCAATATCAGAACTTTTATACTCCCTAAATATTGGCATCGGCCCCAAAAGCCATATATCATTGGCCCCAGTATCGGTCGGGCTCTAAATGAAAAAAATCAGCATTTTACTAATTGGGAACACAGCTTTTGTCCCCAGTTGGACAAGCTTTCCCCAATTAACTGGTCTTAAGTCTGAAATTTGTCCATGAAAGTAGTCTACACAGATAGCATTTGACCTTCTCCAGTTAGTTATTTCTGATGTTGTCAAACTCAGCATGACTAAATGGATGAAGTTTTAATATTACCTTTATTAATTTGATGGTGCACATAACAAAGGTCACCTCAGGGAGCTTCTGTTGGTTCAACATTTCTTTGTCACTTCCTTGTAAACCTGTAAACACGTCCTTCATAAGACTGATGTCCATGCAGGTGGCACCTCTTATTTAACATCCTCTCCTCTGCAATCTGACACCATAAACAGACCTTGTGGCAGATGAACATGCAGTGACTTTTCCTGGATAGCTACATCCAGTGGTGGGAAAAATACAGTTGTATTTGTTGTACCAAGATTCAGACGACTGATGACCTCTCTGCCCTTTCTGCAATATAAGGAAAATATAAAGAACAACGAGTGCCAGTGACACATGCATGTCATTTTGATCTGTTGTATAAGTTTAAAAAAACATCCTAGTTTCCTTTAATTTTGTCATGAACGAAGTGGCACAGAATCAATCAGGAATACATTCATTTACTTATTTCATCAGAAAACGCTGAGTCACTGGGAGTTTGTTTAATTTATCAATAGTTAATTCATCCAAATATAGATACAGGAAACTTTTAAAATTATCTCAATCACAGGGATGAGGAAACATTTCAGGTTTTTTTGTGTGTCTTACTGTCAATGAAGTTGCTTCCTCTCTGTGACTCAGCTTTCTTATATGTCCATATATTTTTAGGCTACATGTCCGTATCCAGAATGATAAATTATGTTTTCAGTATAATCTGTCGTTTTGTATTTAGACCCACAGAAAGACATACAATCTAGTGTCCAGGTTTAAGTGTCATTTTGTGTTGTCCAGTTAAACTATCTACCAAGCTGCTTTCATAACCCTTCATCTCTAAGTACTAATTATTATTTTCCTCATGGAATAATTTCTGGATTGTTTTTTTTAACCATTGATTGAATGTTTACTCTAAAGTATCAAAAATAGTGATAAATGTCCATCAGAAGTTCCCAGAGCCCAAAGAGACTTATTTAAATGTCCTGTTTTGATCAAATATATTTAAATGATAATGACAATAAACAGAGAAAACCAGGACATCCTCCCACCAGAGAAGCTGTAACTAGAGACTTTATGACATTTTTTACCAAAAAAACATGTATTTTAAATCACCTTAATCAATCGATCAGTTTCACTTTATAAAATTCACTTTACTAAAATAGTGAAAAATGTCCATTCTTATTTCCCAGAGTCTAATCTGACCCAAATCCCAAAGTTATTCCATTTTCAATGATATAAAACACAGAAAAAAACAGTGAATTGTCCCATTTTAGAAGCTAAAATTAGCAAATGTTCAGTAACTTTGCTTGATAAATGACATAAACCATTAATCAGATATCAAAAGTGTAAATAATCTTTCTGCCCTGAGCAACCACTTATCAAATGATTAATTATTTTAGCACCACACTTTACAGTATTCATGCGGATGTATTGTTTCTCATGCAGGTCATAGCCTACTTTTATTTATACCAAAATGTCTGTGTCGGCCTCATGCGAGTCTGATCTGGTTCTTTCAAACAAATTCCCTGTTGATGCTTGACCTTAAAGATCAAGACACAACCACAGACTTTTCTTTGTTAACTGCTGCCCTCATGGAGACCCTTTGATTACCTCTGACCTTAGATTCAAGTCTCTGGCCTATCTTTAGCCAGGGTAATAATCGATGTAGCCGGTATACTCATAAACAGTCAACAGAGCTGCCGTGTTAACAGCTTCCCTGAGGTGCATGCTGGCGTCCTGA
The DNA here is from genome assembly GCF_963691925.1 of Scomber scombrus. NCBI lineage: Eukaryota > Metazoa > Chordata > Actinopteri > Scombriformes > Scombridae > Scomber > Scomber scombrus. Next base: position 10,133,811 of record NC_084985.1, read on the forward strand.
AAGAGAACACAAGCATGAAAAAAAGTGTGCAGGTTTCACTGTTTTGTGGTTTGAAGTGATGAAGTGATGAGGACCAGGGTGGGAGAAAGAGGGTTTGTTGTTTGTTTCTTGGTTGTTGTCTTTGTTAGTTTTTTGGTTTGTGGAGTTTCTCCAAACTTGTTGAGAGATTCAAGGAGAACATTTTTTGCCTACATTTTCTATATTCCTTAACACTGCAGCTCAAGGCAATTCTGATTTATTTTCCTTTAATCTACAACACTTCAGATCTGCAGATCCATATCCATCAGCTTGTCATGTCAAACTGAGGAATTCAATTTCAATCTTATTCACTGAAAGGCTAAGACATGAAAGTTGTAACACTTAACTTTAAGCATTACATAAATATTTAGTAAATGGTTTATAACACACTATAATGGGGTTAGGGTTAGGGTTAAGTTTTAAATGCACAGTATATGTCAACATGTCTAAGTTCCTATTTTAACGTGTTACAACGTTATCATTCATTATCTGCTATTGCAGCAGCCTCCAAGGGAGCAGTTACACTTATATCTGCTTATAACTATATTAAAATGGGTTATAGCCATATGTTAAATATATGTATATGTTAAATATACTGCTTTTACTTTATAAAATCCAAGTGTTATAAAGTAAAAGTTTTACTGTCAAATTCCTATCTGTTTGTGCCACTTGGGTGTACACAAAAAGCAGGAAATATGAAAAGGAAAAGTTTTATGTAAAATCCCCTCTTTTGTTTGTCTCTTGTGAGTTTTGTAAAATACTGGATTTCTGGAAAGGCCCTGATTGCACATTTCCTCAAAAGACCTGACTTATCCTCAGTGACTGAGTGTATAAAGTATCCTAACCCTAACCCTAACCCTCCAACGAGAAAAGAGGCTGAATATGGCTGTTTAAATTGTAACTAGAGGGATTGTGCTCAGATGGAAGGCAAACCTTGATTCACGGCTCATGGAAAAGAAAGAGCCTGTCCAAACTAAGGTTCATTTACAAGTGTCTGTCACCTAAACACATGTGTATAGTGGCAATGAAGGCTCAACACAGTCACTGTTGTGCAGTGTGGCAAGGGAGGGGATGTAGAGGGTGCAGGTGCTACTTTCCAATGTCAAACTGCCTTCCTGTCCTTGTAACATCTGATCCTTACTCTATACACTAATGCTAATATGTAGGAATAAACCGGTCAGTTTTGCCGAATTCAGCTCAAACTGTCCTTACAAGAAAAAAACTTTCTGTGAAAGTGAAGCAGTTCGGATGACATCATTCGATGGTCATTGTAAACAGACCTATTCTGTTGTTTCAATATGTGGACGTGTTGATTGAGCTACATGGTGGAGGTGTCATATTGTCTTAATTTAGCCTGAAGGGTTGCACAAAATCTCCATGACCTCCGCTTCCTTTGGACAAATTTAATTTCTTTCACAACCTGGATTTTATATGTGAAGTTTGGCCACCGCTGCTTTTTATAATCAGAATTATTTTGTTGCTGTGATGTGGGGATGTGATAGTCTGACTCACAGAACGTAGACTTTTGATATAATCCTGCCATTGGCCGACTCTTCCAGACAGAATTCTCCTCCCTTTCTGCTATCTGCGTGTTGTTGCTTTCCAAATTTCCATCACTACGTAACACAACAACAACCAGAGAGCTAGTTGTCTCACGTAGCCACTTTGTTGTAGCACAGTGTTATAACAAAGTGGCTATGCAAGACTAACTAACTAACCTAATGTCCTGTGAACTATCTAAAAGAACTAACTAAAGACAAGATGTTTTTGTTAACCTTGGGGTTACAATGGTTTGAGTCCCACTGCAGGTTTGACCATTTCCAAGGTTTAACTGGTCAGACTCAGTGGACAAATGTTTATCCAGAATTGTTTTTAAAAACAACTTTGACTGTAAATGGGTAAAATAAACATGTAAAATTGATCATTTCCTTCTAGACTACTCTTCAGTTCTTTCCTACATTACAGCCTATAAAGCATGTAATATTTGTATTGCCAGCCAAGCAATACAAATGATTTATTAAATACTTACTCTACAGTCTAAACAAACAGGTGGAGAAGAAAGGGAAAGGATGGAGGAGGAAGAGGAGGGAGCAGGAACCAACACAGATCCAGTTAAAGGTGCATGCGCTATTGAATGTTATTGTGTGACGTAAATTAGAGCACAATATATCATTTATATGATCCAGTTGGACTACTTCTTTCAACTCATTTATTGTTGCATTTAAGGATTAATGGAATGTTGCATAATACACAACACATATGTGTTTGCCTATGTCAAGGTTCGGCTATTCATCATGAATTAAATTAGTACAATAATATTGATTCTCATGTCAGACAGTCCAAATGATGTCTGCTTTATATAATCTTAGGTATAAATATGTTTTGCACTCTTGTTTAAAATTCAGTTGCAGGGTCAGAAAGGGAGAGGTTTGATACAAACATATTGTCCAGGCTGCTTTTTATTGCTAGCCCACACATGAATCAAACCATCAGACAGGTTGAATGATCACTCGTTTAACCTCATTCTCTAAGCCACTTATCTTTAAGTAAAAAGATAAATGAACAAAGTATATGTTACTGTTGTTCATTGCACTCTAAAACTGTGACTTTACACAATGCCAGTGAGCTTGAATGAACCAGGAAAGTAACTAATCTAATGTATTTTTACTTAATCTAATATTACTCTAATATGTGCCTTTATTTTATTATCACTTCCAAATAAGTGGTATAGGTCAATGGTTCTTAACAGTTTTCAGGCTTCTGATGCATATTATGTCTATGAGTTGTGACTAATCCAACCAAAGAGTGGTATTCCCATGTCAAATTGTTTCTTTAGAGGCATTGTGAGGTAAAATTATCTAGTATATCACTGGGAAAGAAATTCAAATATTTTCATGTTTACCCTTTGTGATCTCCAAGTTTAGGTACTTCAGTAGGGCCTCTAGGTAGCGGTCTGTTAGGTTACTCATGCTGTCGCCCTCCATTGGACTCCATTGCAAGGACTGTATTGTATATAAATGTCAACCAGGTTTAAGTGAAAATAGAAATCATATCAAAAACTAGGAAAATTAAATGTGAGATATGGAAAATGTATTTTATTTTCTATTTAAAGGGTTAAATATCCAGTCATGTTAAATGTGACAGTAACAACAATCATTTGGAGGACTTTGCTTCTAAAATAAAGTAATTTTAGAATTAATCTAGTTTAGTGTTAGTGACAACACACACATAAACCATTCACAGCCAATGAAGAAAGGATGGGAGCACCAAAACTTCCATTGAGTAAAGTGGCCAAACTAGCTTGTCTGGGTAGAAAGTGGGAGGAGACACACAAGCATCAGGATGGGCTGAGCTTCACCTGCTGTGAAAAACTGTATCCTTGGCTGAGAGGAGAGCAGAGAGAGCGGCCCACTATGCTCAGGCCAGATAATGATGTGGACGTATGTAAGAGAAAAGTGAAAGAGACCTGAGAGGGAAGGAGGAGGCACAGGAAAGGAATGAGAGAGTTCTACACAATCTGAAGTTGACCTGAGCACTGAGTCAACACCTCTGTGTAATAGTTGCCTAAGAGTCTGTGAAGTAATTTTCTCAAGCGTGGCAGCTATGTGGCGATTTACACTTTTCCTTTGCGTCCTGCTGGTGGTGTCCAGTGGGCCGAGCCTGGCCGCAGACGAACACACAGACCATGGAAGCACAGACCAAGGAAGCACAGACCATGGAAGCACAGACCAAGGAAGCACAGACCATGGAAGCACAGACCAGAGCTCGAACTCAAGCCATGGCGATGGGCATGACTCGAGTGGAGACGGTCACCATGGAGGGCCCATCACCACCCTACCTATTGTGAGCTGGAAGTGGCACCATGTCACCACTCCGTACCTGGTGGCTATTTGGGTCTTGGTCTGCTGGCTGTGCAAACTCAGTGAGTCCTACCAAACACAGCATTCATTTTTCCACAGCCACATTAAAAACAAAAAAACCTGGGCATCTGTTAGTTATTTTAATAGCAAATAGGATGTGATGGACTTACTGAAGTGGCCTAATTAGAGGTAATATTTTATGATGAAGACATTTTCTCAATGAGTAGCGTGCTGAGCAAACACATACAATTTAAGCGTGCATGATATGTAGCTCTGGAGGATATATTTTGGATCCTTTACTGAAGTTAAATTACCAATATTGCAATGATATTAATGAAGTCCTACATACAGTTTAATTGTCGTAAAAATACAGAAATATGAGTTGAAAATGTACTTAAATAACAAACATGCCTGTTAGGCAGAATGTTAGATTATTTTATACATTATATATTCTTATTTTTTCATTGTATTAATGTATAAGTAGTATTTTAAAATAGTGGCTGGTCATTACATGCTAATTGTTGCCACTTTTATACTGTGGCATAGTTTAATCTACAGTAAAAACAATGCATCATATTTTGATGCTAATACACTCAATTGCCAGTTAATTAGATACTGTGCATGGCTAAAATGAAAGCAGTCTAATACAACAACCAAGCAATAAATCTTACCTTCATGAATCTTACAATGTTCAACTTTTAGCGAGTTGTTGATTCAACTTCATGGTCATTTTGGAAGCTGTGTTTTGTGAATCAGTCTTTTTCCCTAAAAAATAGAGTAGAGGTATGAGGTAATATAAAATGGAAATGCTCAAATAACGTACTTCAACTTGCACATTACCTCTGTATATGTATATGCTGATAGGGATACACTGATTTCTATGGAAATTCAATCAACATAAAATAACAAAATGCAAATATCTGTTTTTGGCTAATTTAGTGAGTTAAATACACTGGACAAATCAAAGCATGTTACTACACTGATGCAAAATTCTGTAAATCCAATACTGCCTTGAGGCAGCAGGTCTTCAATGGTCTAAAACAACGTGATATTAAAGGTTAGCTGCCTTAGTGTATGAGAAAATAAAAAATTGGAAAATCTTATCATGGTATGGAGTGTATTGCCATATCACCTGACAATGTTTCATGGTTTTAATGGGCTGCTGAGTCTGTCATGGTACTGTCCTCAATTCAGGCTTGTTAAATGTTCTCTAAAATGTCTTTTAAGGGGCTTTTTCTGTGTTTCTGTTCTGTTATTTATATACCACAATGATGTCGGATATCTATGTTAAACATGGTCAAAGTTCCAAAACATGAGGTTAACATATGTAGAATTGCGCCCTTTGAGTCAAAAGTCTTGCTCAGCTTCAACCTGCTCTGAGTGCTTTGTTTATGATGGTTTTTTCTAGCTTGTCGAATGCATCACATCGCATACCTATAAACAGCCGTCTCTTCTTTATCTTTTGTTTCTTAGGTTGTTGCAAGTTTTTTGTATGTTTTGAATGGACATTTTTGAGTAGTTGACATTTTTAGTAAGGAATCCGAAAAAGTGGTAGTGATCACAATTTTACAACCTTATTTTTTAAAGAAACTGAAACACATCAGCCCAATATAGCATATCTGGTAATACAAAAACAATATGTGCATGCTATGAGCCTAAAAGTGCAGACAATGGCGTTAATTTTCTTCAGATCTTATTTCCTTTTTTTCCCAAGACTTACAATGCTTGCTTTCTTTCATTCTCCACAGTGCAGTCATGTCTCTCTACTTGTTCTAAATGAAGGACAATGGACAATAAATGTAGGTTTACTCATCTACTTTTAAACGTCCTTTTCACCTCTTTTAGTTGGTTTTGGTAAAATATATATTTTTTAACTTTACTCCTCCATTTCAATATTGTATAGGAGCAGATTAGGGACACAGGAACATTTTTAACATTCACTGTTATGTCATTTATTGTCTAAGATTTTCTCTCCTACAGGTCGCTCCCTATAATGTTGGTAATGTTCAAATTTCGGTGTATTTTATTGTCTTACTCATTTGACCTTTCTGAGGATCAAATATACTCAACTACATTTTTTTCTAGGTTTATTTCCAGTTGCTGAGTGAGGTCACAAAATGACACATTTCATTGAGCAAAACATTTTTCAAAGCTGCTTGATGCTATAACACAGCAGTCCTTGACTGTAGCGGCTCTTCCTCCCAGTCTGAAAATAACCTTTATCTGACCTGCCTCTTTCACCATGAAGTTGACCTCTCTGCAAACTAAACGTGTGCACAGAGCTGTGGTCATTTTACAATGATTGAAAGATTTAAGTTAAAGGCTGGCCGCTGTACAGCAGGATATATTAGGTCATTAGTTAATAAGGTTTTAACAGGGGGGATTCATGTGTGACTGTGACGCTAAATGTTCTTTTAAAGATGATTTATGGTGTTTAAACCACATCAGAAACCAATACGATGTCTATCATACAGTTCGGTATACACTGCACAGAAGAATTGAATAATCATGTAAAATAAAATGTATTGCTCACATAATTTCTTCGTAAACATACATAAGCTCTCACACCTGTGTAAGAGCTTATGTATCAATTCATCAAACCAGTCCATATTACCTATGATAGTGGCCAACTCTATTGTGCCTTGTCCTGCTCAAACAGGGTGGGACAGTTGGGCAAAGAAAACATTGAGTCATGAGGCAAAAACTTCACTTTGTCTCCAGAGACCAAAAAAAAGTGACATTTGTTTTGTCAGTCATACAGTTTACTTCCTTCAAAAAGGTGTATTGGCCATTTGAAGAATAAGGCTGCCATTGTTAAATTTCTATCCTTTTGTTAATATAAAATACCAAAACCAACGGTCTGTCTAATAGTCTCCATATTCCCTTTTCTTTTCTTTGGTTCTCAGCCTCACATCCGTTAGTTCTTTCAGAGGGTGTACATTCTTTTAAAGGTCTATAATTAATATTTTTTATAATAACAACATCAAATTACTGTGTAATGTCAGAGGTGTTGCTCATAGTGATGAACCACGTGAATTATCCGCGACTCTGCAGCTCCCTGCAGCTTTACAGCAAGTTTCAGCTCATTGTTTAGCTATCCGGCTGCAATTTTAATGTTTTGGTTCACTCTCTGGGCTCTCATAATGTCATTTTCAGCCGCAGCAGACAGCTGTTTTCATGAAATCCTACTATAGTTTGTTTCATAGTTACATGTATATATGCCATAGGTTATATAGTAGCCTTCTGAGCAACTGAAAATCGGCTGTGACGCAGCTTCTGGAAGTAACCAACCACAGCAGAGGGGGCTCATTGGGAGGGGGGCCTTAAAAAGACAGGAGCTAAAACAGCCTGTTTCAGACAGAAGCTGAACTGACAGGCTGCATGTTTGACATACGCTCTATAAGGTCAACTGCCTTGATTAGTATTTGAAAAACTACACCTTTGCAGTAATTCAATTGTAACAAATGGGGGCCTAAAGAGAGCTTGACCTCTGCTGAATATCAAATTAGAAGAAGACTTGTCTTGCCCTTCTTGATCCTGTGATAACTGAACATGGTCATTAGCATTTTGTGTATACACAACAAACGTGAATGGTTTGCTGCACTGTGGACAATGTAAATGAACAAGCGTGCGTGTGTGTGTGTGTGTGTGTGTGTTTGTGTACGACTCTGCTGACATAAATATGGGACTGTGGTTGTCTGTATATGATGGAGGAAATTACTCTTCAGATGACCAAAACAATGAAATCGGACACAATCAGCTATTTTTTCCCCCCAGTCTGCAAGTAGTTACAGTTAAAGTCAGTTTTTGGCAGCTTCAGTGTGAATCTGTGCTTTATTTGGTGCAAAATGTTACACAGCAGTATTTGTATTGTCAGTAACTTTCAAGAGAGATTATTAGTTATAACAAAGAGATACTGTATGTTACTAATGTTTTAGGAATTCTTCTGCAGCTGCTGACATGTGTCTTTATTACAGGTTTAACATATGTCTAGTTAAATCTAAAAGCTGCCATGCAAGTAGAGGTTTAGAAATGTTTTTTTTATTTGAAAGCATCAGTTTTTTCAGATCTTATTTTCTTTTTTTCCCTCCTGATTTACAATGCTTGCTTTCTTTCATTCTCCACAGTTCAGTCATGTCTCTTTGCTTGTTGTAAACAAAGGACAATGGACAATAAATGTAGGTTTACTTATCTGTGATGGACTAATAAACATACTATTCACCTGTTGGTGTTGGTTAAATACGCACATACTTCACTCCCTTTTCTCCTCCCTTATGATATCCTATAGCATCAGCACAGGAACATTTTTAACATTTACTGTCATGTCATTGAGTGTCTGTAACTGTCACTCCTACAGGTAGTTCCCTGTAATGTTGGTAATGTTGTAATAATAATAATAATAATAATTATTATTATTATTATTATCAATGTTGTAATTTATGTGTATTTTATTGTTTTACTCATTTGTCCTTTCTCAGAATCTAAAACGTGAATTGAATACCTAAAATATGAATGTACATGAATATCATTTTATACATCTACTTCTGGTCACTGGGTGAGGTCAAAAATGACACTACTTCACAGCTACTTGACACTTCACTTTACAAACCATAACGCAGCATTCCTTGACTGTAGCTGCTTTTCCTCCCAGTCTGAAAATAACCTTTATCTGACCTCCCTCTTTTACCATGAAGTTGACCTCTCTTTGTAGCAACTAAACGTGTGCACAGAGCTGTGGCCATTTTACAGTGATTGAAAGGTTTAAGTTAAAGGCTGGCCACTGTTCAGTAGGATGTATTAGGTCATTAGTTAATAAGACTTTAACAGGGGGGATTCATGTGTGACTGTGACGCTAAATGTTCTTTTAAAGATGATTTATGGTGTTTAAGCCATATCAGAAACCAATAACATGCTTACTGCACAGCTGTTTTAATTATTCAATAAATACACTGCACAAAAGTCTTCAAATCATGGTTGAATGTTAATAATTATGCCAAATAATGTCTACTTCACTGTCAATTAAGTAACTTTACTTTGGTTGCTCACATAAAGCTCTTAGGCTCATACCTGTGTGAGAGTTTATGTATCAAATCATGATGATGATGATGACACTATTCTGCCTTGTCCTGCTCAAACAGGGCGGGGCAGTTGAGCAAAGAAAACATTCATGAGGCATAAATAAATAAATAAATAAATGATGACAGTATGCACAGAAAGATGTGGAGAGATGATTTCTTAATTAATTTTGACTACAGAGACAACCATAAAAGTAATGTCATGCAGTTTGCTTCCTTCAAAAGGGTGTAGCGGCCATTTGAAGAATAAGGCTGCCATTGTTCTATATTTTTCTTATTGTCAACAAATCTCTTCCATACCTTGTCTTTGGTTCTCAGTCTCAAGATCATTGGTTCCTGCTGAGGATGTAAATCTTTAAAGCAGCTATAATTAATGTTTTTTGTTTTGTTTATAATAACCATGTATCAAATAATAATGTGGAATGTCACTTGTAGTGATGAACCTACAGAGTATTATCAGCTCCCCTCAGCTTTACAGAGCTTTATAGCGTTTCAGCAGGCAGCTGTTTTAAGAGAAAAAGCTCTAACCGAACACTACCTGCTCAGCATCAAACAGCACAGTTACAACTGTAGCAACTAGTTGGTATCCAGCTTTCGCTACACTATATTATACTATCGATATCAGTTAACTATATGCTAATGGTCTTTTCATGGGATTATGGACAATAAGAAAAATATAGAATATCACCACACTTATCTTTTAAAGAATCTGTATCACTTTTTTAAATTATTTTTTATAAATTCATTAAAAGTCGAAAAATTCAAAACAAATTTCAATTAGAAAAAAACAAATCTTATGAACTAAATCATAGGTCCATTATATTATTATAGCAGTTAATTTTTTTGAGAGTGTGCCTGAGGACAGTTTTCACATGTCTCTTACGTCAAGGCACTGGGAGGCTTTAACTAAGTTTGAGTAATATCACTGTCAATCATTACTAAGCACAAAGCTGTGGGATGAAGCAGTGGAAATGTTCCTAAACACACACACGCAAACGCACACGCACACACACATGAATTTATTTAATAAGAATGTATTTAAACCTAGTATATAAACATTTTTCAAATGGTTTATAACCCAATTATTATAGTTGTAAGCACAAGTGTAACTACTTCTGTGGAGAGACTTACTCCCTCACTCGCAGACACACACACACACACACACACACACACACACACACGCAGACAGACTTCAGTGGATGTGTTAATGACCGGAAAGCACAAACAAAGCAATGAGTGGTGAGTGTTTCAAATGTGACTGAATAACTGGAGACCTTTCTTGGACATCCGTTACTCACCCTTTAATCCACCAAGTTAAACTCACACACGACACACACACGCACACACACACGTAACCTTGGTCATAGAGGAGATACTGTATACATATAAAAGGCTGAGTCCAGGGCTTTGCGCGCTTCTGAAACCACTGCAGTCTTGACCACAGACAGTGGGAGGAATGAGGATATAAAATCACAGACAAAAATAGAAAGATGGAGAACTAGAGAGAAAGAGGAGTGAAGAGATAGTGATAGTAAACAAGAGTGAGTAAGACAGAGGAATCAGAAAAAGGAGCTTGCACAGGAAAAAGAAGAAGAGATAAGAATTGTGACACACTGTCCGGCACTTTAACAGTTTCCCTCTTTGACATCTGAGGTTGAACGGGCACAAGACAAAGGACATTTGTTTGGAGTGTGGCTTCTCTTCTTGCTCTGTTTGTTTTATTTACATGATCAAATGCAACGCTTTGGACATGTACACCTGTGGCTGCTGGGGTTGGTGTTGCTGATTTGCCTCATCTCAGGGGTCGCAGAGGTTCAGGGGGACGAAGGGCTCAAGCATCAAAAGTCGGAGTCCAGGTGCAACCAGAACGAACACGACCATGACTCCAACATCACGGGAATACCCATCGTGTCATTTAAGTGGCACCATGTGCATAAGGAATATCTAGTTGCATTATTTGTATTAGTGGCTTTTTTGGCTAAATTGGGTATGTAACAAACATTTAAGAATATAAAATGTGCAAGAGAAGTGCTAGACTGCTAGATAAGATTGATTAAAGTATTGATCAGTTTATGAGAGTTATGTCATGGATGTTGCGATTGGACAAATTTCTCTGAAGATAAAAGTGCTGCTGTTTTTACAGTAAAACACCTAATGGGAGATAATTACACTGTTGTCTTGGGAAAACTCTGATCTTTGACATGTTAGCATATGCAGTGGTTCTTATGTCTTATACTGACAATAATTTTACTGCATTTTCTTGATAGAAAGTAGTTTTGTAGCACTATGTTTTTCTGTTTAAACATGAGAAAGTGTTGGTTTGGGAGAGTTAGGGGTTATTAAATTGGACAATTGTAAGACCTCTAATATGTTACAAACTGTAACGGACTGCAGCCGTGAACAACAGTCTGTTATCTACACAGCATGCTGTTCCAGAGAACAGAGGAGTTTCTTTCATTTTTATGCATACTTGTACCATATTTGAAATTCCTCAGATTGTAAAATGATTTATGCTTTTAAGAGTCACTTTAAAGTTTAATAATTGGACTGAAATTCAAGTATAGTTCAGTTATAGTTTAATTATTGAAGTTAGAGTCTGAAAGTAAGAGTTTTATTAGAGTATTAAAAGCAACAAAACTCATTTTAAAATTGAAATGGAAGAAAATGCATTATTTGCACTTGCACGAATACAGAACCTTCACTTTAACGTGTTCAACACAACAACAATAACAGTCCTGGAATTATAAATTTTGAAATGGAATAATGCAACGGCTCAGTAGCCTTGATTATTTAACAAACTATAGTGACACTTTGTCAGGCCATTAAGTCAAGTAAAGGTCTCTTTGTCGTTACGCAGAGATTTCTCATTTGCACAGCTAGTTAATGATATGCCCAGAAAAAAAGTGACACTTTCTCAGTTGAGTGAAACAGTTGATCATTTGTGAATTTTGCAACCTCAGGAGAGTTTCAGTTTTATGGTTTCGATCCAATCCTGAGTCTCAATTCCTTTCTTCAGGAGGAATCAGCAGCAAAAGCAAAGTTTTCAGTTCCGGAACCAAAAATTAAATATACGCAGCTTTACCCAGAATCAAAGACTATGAATTATACTTGTTGTCTCATGATTGATTCTTATGAATCTAATCTTCCTTACTCTTGTGGGGGAACCCACTAGACCAGTCTCTCAAATGTTTTTTACTGTGTCTTGATTTCTCCTCTCCCTCTCTCTCTGTATCTTCACAGTCATCGAGGCCAACCATCATGTGACCAGCGTGATCCCAGAGAGCGCCCTGCTCATCTGCTTCGGCTTCATCCTGGGTGGCATTATTTGGGGTGCAGACAATGCGCAGACTTTCACACTGACACCGACTGTGTTCTTCTTCTACCTGCTGCCCCAAATCATCCTGGATGCGGGCTACTTCATGCCAAACAAGCTCTTCTTCAGCAACATGGGGGCCATCCTGGTCTATGCTGTCATTGGGACCTGCTGGAATGCCGCCAGTGTGGGGCTCTCCCTGTGGGGGTGTCACCAAGGAGGAGCAATGGGTAAGAGAGACATTCACTTTATTTCGCTTCATCTAAACGGGGTCAGTATTAAACGGAAAATGTCAGGACCCCTTTTGTGGCATTTTGAGATCAATTGTGTGGAATTTTTCTGTTGTGCATTACTGCCTCAAACTGGATGCTTGCAGTGGAGTGTGAGAAAGGAAGGGATTATGTAAAAGAGACGATGTAAACCAAATTTGGATACAGGTATACACTATAGATTGAGCGATACTTTTATTTATTTATCAGAGTGTGATAGAGTTAAAGTGGTTATTAACCTGGTTTACACATACTGTGAATTGCAGGCAGCACAATCAGGAACAAATAAATCCTTAGTTTGGCTAATGTACATTTCTCAATAAGAGAAAACTATCAAATTCAGCTACGTAACTCTTCTCTTTTTGATAACAGTTTGTTAAGTACTGTGATTATGTCAATGAATGTTTGTTAAACAACCAAGCAGGCATCTTTGAAACATCTTGTATATATCTCCTGCCAGGTGGTATTTCCATTAATTGCCCGATTGTGTGACATATAGAAACTGGGTCTTTCGGCTGATTGGTTGTTTTGTTGCAAATTACCAGCAAATATACCGTTTTTATAAAGGAATTTGCATTTATTGAACATGGGACAATGTTTAGATCAATTCACCAGATTCAAATTATGAATTATTTTGGACTTATTTCTGAAGAGTTAGCCTCTGAATTAAGACAATCACATCTCTTCCTTAAATTCCCCAAATTAGCTTTAATTTCACAGTTGTTTTAGGTTGATACATTTGTCAATAGTTGGACCACTGATCAGAGCAGTAGCTCTAGTCTAATGAACAATAAGTTAAACAAAGCTACAGTAAAAGAGAGTCAGCATTGATTTAAAGGGGATTTTAAGGCAGCTAGAGGATGACAGGGTGTTTAAAGGGTGTGCAGCGTTTACAACTCTCAAACCTCAACTACCTGCTCAAGTACAGTTAATGAAAACCAATTTGATGTGTATCTTCTGCCCTGTGTGTTGTAGGTGACCTGGACATCGGTCTGCTTCAGTATCTTCTCTTCGGCAGTCTAATTGCTGCTGTTGACCCCGTAGCTGTCATTGCTGTGTTTGAGGAGGTCCACGTCAACGAGGTCCTCTTCATCATGGTGTTTGGAGAGTCTCTGCTCAACGACGGCGTGACAGTGGTTCGTACGCTATGATGCATGCAACTGTTGTGCTTAACTTTCCTTGACATTACCAGAGAAGTGGAACAGTTGGTAAGTTCGCAGAGACATCCATAACTGGAAAGTACACTTTCAAGACATGAAGTGCAAAGTGTGCAAACACACTGCACTTAAAAGAAAGTACTTTCACCCTCTCACCTTTATGTAGTCTTATCGCTGTTCAATCATAGAGCTGTTTGATTGAACGAGAAATATTTCTTATATGTGCTATGAATTATAATAATAATTCAGTTCTATTTATGACCTGAAGTGCAATGAAAAGGGAAAGGCATGAAAATATGTTACTTTCAACCTTCCACACCTTTCTACAACACTGTACAGTACTATGCTGATTATATTGCGGTCTATCAAAGAAAGCATTGCGGTATTTGAGGGTTTTAAATGTGGCATGTTCAAGTGTACACTGTACACAACCCTTTACAACACTGTGTTGCAACCAAAAATCTGTTGGACAATGTTTATCTGTATTTTGAATATCCTAACATCACATACACTGTTTCAATCAGCTTTACAGGCACTGTATCAGCATTGCTTCCCAAATTAAACCATGGAGGATCAGGAAAAACAAAAACCAGGGAAAAGATGAGGGGAATTTTAAAAATACTGGCACAGCCAGATCAAAGACAGTTTCCATTTTATCGTCACAGAAACAAGAAGGCATTAGGAATCACTAATGTAATATAGATAATAAAATATAATAATATAGTCCAATAATATAATAATAATTTGTCCGGGATCAATTCTTCATATTATTCTTACTCTAATATGTAGATCAACATGATAAGCAGGAAGTTATACTCTTTTTTTTCTTCTTCTTCTCTTACTTTAGGTGCTCTTCAATGTGTTTGATGCATTTGTGTCTCTGGGAGGATCCCAAATTGATGCTGTGGAGATAATCAAAGGAATAAGTAAGTAGTTTAATTAATGTTATTTATCATTTAAGTGTGCATGTCTGATCTGGTTTAATTTTGAAGGTTTAATTCCCCAGATATACTGTATGTGTGAGGAAATGATGTATTTACTGGAAGCTATTTGGGATAATATCTCCTTTTTTTCTTTTCTTTTACACATTCTGTCTTTCTGTCTCTAGTTTCCTTCTTTGTTGTGGCGTTTGGTGGCTCCCTACTCGGTTTGTTGTTTGGTATACTTCTCTCACTTCTGACCAGATGCACTAAAAACATCCAGATCATTGAGCCAGGCTTCATTTTTGTCGTTGGGTACCTCTCCTACCTGACTGCCGAAATGCTCTCCTTATCTGCCATCCTTTCGTGAGTGCTCCATGATACATTTTTTTATCTGTTTTATTATTTTTGTGTTTCATCTTGTATAATATTTATCGAGGGATTCAAGGATGAAGTCATAGTTTAGTCTTTTCCTAATGTAGGATTGTCTTCTGCGGCATGTCCTGCCAGAAGTACATCAATGCAAACATGGACGAGAAGTCGGTCACCACTGTCAGATATGCCATGAAGGTTTTCGCTAATGGATCAGAAACCATCATCTTCGTGTTCCTCGGCATCTCGGCCATCGACAAAGCATTATGGGTTTGGAATACAGGCTTCATCCTCCTCACGCTCCTCTTCATCTTCGTATACAGGATCATCGGTGAGATTTTGTCTTTTGCTGTCGTTTTTTAGAGCGAACAACACTCAGGCTATGTTTACACGGAAACGATCTGAACAGAAAACGCAAAAGTGGCGTTGCGTTCTCACTTTTTATTCTGCGTTGGTTTAGATGAGTGCTTTTTGGGGGAAATCTGCAACAGTTTGTGGAATTCAATGTTGTATGCACGCCAGGCGGCCACAACACCACAAAGTCCGCGCGCCTGTATAGAACCTTCCCTCTACTTCTTTCCCTAGTAGCGCGAAATGGAAAACCAAAACCAAAACATGGCTAAGAAGCAAACAAAAACTGACCATTTTATCTCGGACTAAACTTCTCTCCCCCTCCTCTGTCATTGTCGGCCCGCTGCAGCAGACAGGTATCAGCAGAAGGATAGGTACGTGACGTCACATGGACGAGCGTCTGTCACCTAGGTTACAGCTTCAGACCGCAGCAAAAACTCTGCTGCATTTAAGGCAGACTTTTATGTTTTTACCCTTAACACCGCATCCTGACATACAGCGAGCGAGCGAACCGGCGACGAAATCTTGCGCGAAACTGTCCTGATATACAGCGTGACGATTTTATCGCGAGTATATTACAAACCAATCAAACCCTCTCTCTGCTAGCTAGCTTGTCAACAGGAAGCAGTGTGTACATTTCAACCAGTAAGAAGTGTTTAGGGGCGGGACACAGCCGCAAAATTTCGTCCAGATCAGGCGGGGAGTTCCGGTCCTCTGAAATGATGCCAACGCGGAAGTAACTTACAACTGCATTCTATCAAAAGGCCACCAGGGGGCGACCGTTTTGGTGTCAAAAGGACTTCCGTCTCCATACAAGTCAATGGAGAATTCACCAACTTCTCACTTGATTTCTAACCTCAGTAAAAGTTTTCAAAATGTGTTTATGGTCTCAATCGCTAGTTTAAAGCCTTCTTCAATGCAGTAAGTTTGGCCTCCCTGATTTTATATTTGACGATAAAACAGGGTATGCATTAGGGCGTGGCTACGTCATGATTGACAGGTTGATTGGTTCACAGGTTCAGGAAGACGCCTCATGCCCCTCCTGATGCCCATATAAGTTGAATCTGTGTTTTTATTTTTCCCGGCATGCACCGGAAATTTTCAAGATGGCGCTGCCCAGATCCGAAACTATTGGCTTCCGAGCAGCGGTCCACAAACCAATGGGTGACGTCACGGATGTTGCGTCCATTTCTTATATACAGTCTATGGTCCAGATAGAGACAGAGCGAGCGATTTTTTGAGGGGTGGGCGTCATCGCTGGATAGGGCGATGTCGCTCGCAGCATGTCAGGAAATGCTGATTGAAAAATCATGCATTTTAATCACTATTTCTCGCTCGCTCGTGTCGCTGTATGTCAGGATGGGCGGGAACGCGACGGTGGAGCGTTTTTAAGATTTCAACTCTGGAGGGTGGTTTCACTTTTTTGCGTTTTTAAGCCTCAAAAACGCTGTCACCGTCTAAACGAAAGGCATATCCGATAAAATAATTTGTCGTTTTCACCCGCAAGTGTTGTCGTGTAAACAGGGCCTCAGTCGGATGGCAAAGGTCACACTGTGTTTGTGTGCCATGTCTACTTTAGGTGTCTTTTTCCTCACCTGGATTCTCAACAAGTTCAGGCTGGTCCCCTTGGAGTTCATAGATCAGGTTATTATGAGTTACGGTGGCCTGCGAGGGGCTGTTGCGTATGGCCTGGCAATGATGCTGGATGAGCATAAGATAAAGGAGAAGAATCTAATGGTCAGCACTACTCTGATTGTAGTGTACTTCACTGTCATCCTTCAGGTAACAGCTTTTTTGTCTTCTTCTTCTTTTAGATTAGCTTGCTTATTTCCTACTGGACAAACCTGTTGTAATTCTCTTTTGCTTGCAGGGATTAACAATGAAGCCTCTTGTCAACTGGCTCAAAGTAAAGAGAGCTGCAGTGTCCGAGATCTCGCTCATAGAAAAAGTGCAGGATAAGGTAAAACAAATTCACATTTTACAAGCACAGCAGCAATACACATAAACTTCCAGTTTGATGTCCAGCAATTACAGATTCTCTGCTTGTGTTTTTCAGTTGTTTGATCACATGCTTGTTGCCATTGAAGACATATCTGGACAAATAGGACACAACTACATGAGAGACAAGTACGTAAACACAACTTTGATCATTCAAATTGTAACATTTCTTGCCTGAATGAAGCTACAATTGTCTCTTCTCTTTCTGTGAAGGTGGAATAGCTTTGAGGAGAAATGGATGACAAGTGTTTTGATGAAGCCGTCCGCAAGGAAGAACCGCGACTACGTCTTCAAAGTCTTCCACAAACTGAACCTCAAGGATGCTATGAGCTACGTGGCTGAGGTGAGTGTCACAGACAGAGAGGCTGAGGTGCATTTCTCCCACACGTTTTGTTGCTGTGTTTCTGAGCAATGAGCAACAGACAAGTTATCGGGTGCTGGTGGTAAAGAAATCCATTGGTCTCGTTGTTGCAGGGTGAACGCAGAGGCTCTCTGGAGTTTATCCGCAATGAAACAGCGAATGTCGACTTCAAGAAAAAGTTTGGTGAAGATCTCTCAGAGGTCATGCCTGATGTCACGTACGACACGACAATTGAATATGGTGGAACGTCCGATATGATGTGAGCAAACCCTTTTAGCTGGTTTACACTGAAATCAGGGGGCAAATTTGACTAGAAGTCGTAATATAAGCCTGTCTGGTGTGGGCTGGTGGTGAACAAACTTTTCAAGAACAATAATTGACTAAAAACACCCAAATTCCATTAATTACCTTAATTTCAGCTGTCAATGTTAAAGTATACATGATTAAATAAAGATACTGAAAGTGTATTAACTCTCTAGAGATCAGCTGCCTTTATGTGAATGCTCAAACACTGCTCCCTTGTGTCCTCAATCAGTCACAACATTTTCTCACATTTGAAACAGACCAAACAAGTTTAGATGCACCATCCAGCTCCCAATCTCTTCCTTTTTTTTGCAAGAGAAGCCTAAATTACTAAAAAACTAACTGACATGATTTTGTCCCCTGCAGGAGAGACCCTGTGCCATCAGTGAGCTTGGAAATGCATGAGCAGACCATGAATGGTATGAGGGAAACTGAGGACATTAACACTCACCACCTGCTGCAGCAACACCTGTACAGAGGCAGGAAACAGGTGAGCATGATCTTCCATATTCACTACATTCATGACATTTAAAGCACTCCATGAAACATGTATCAAATAAACTTTCTGGATTGAATACTGAATTATCATGTTCTTTCAAACATCAGCTCTCAAGTTCTCCAAGCTCCGTTCCTCTCAATCTCTTCTTCTGTTTGTTTTCTGGTTTATAGCACCGACACCGATACAGCCGGAGCCATTTCGAAGTCAATAAAGATGAAAATGAAGTGCAGGAGATCTTCCAGAGGACCATGAGGAATCGTTTGGAGTCCTTCAAGTCCACAAAGATGGGTGTCGCTCCTCCAAAGACAATAAGCAAGCATCCAAAGAAAGACCAGCAGCAAAAGGTCAGATAACCCATGACATACATGTAATTTTATACATGGACTAGAAGGGCTGGGTATTGATTCTCAAGACTTTTTTTGTTCACTGTGGATCAAGAACTGTCAAGTGATAAAGCTGGTATTAAATTTCTGGTCTGATTATCTTATTTTCTGATCATTAAGGCAATTAATATAAAGAAAAATGTTGCCAACTTTTTACAATATTAGTAGGACAAGGTTTTTATGCAGCTTCTTGTCTTTAGACAATATAAGATTTCAAACATTTGGTTTCTTTGGATATGTTAAAAGAGTTAAATAGAGTTTTGCTGTAAAACATTCATGTTTTAAAAGTCTGTGTAAAGTAATAAATAAATATGTGTTCTGCGTTTGACATACCACAGAAAAGTGTGTTGTTAACCACCCTGCCAAATTGAATGATTAAAAAAATCGCCAAATATATGAAATTAGGCTTCAAAGTTGTGTGAAAATCAACCTTTTTCTCAGCTCCCAAATGCTGTGGGAGTGCCCGCCGAGTCCGCTGAAACCCCGCCCCCTACCAAGTGTCACCTGTCAATCAAAGTCTCCACCTCTACCAGAAACATGGACGCTAGGTCTGAGAGCTTTCTGCTGCTAACTCAGCTGCTATCTCGGTGGCTAACTCGGTGGCTAACTCGGCGGCTAGCTCGGCGGCTAACTCAGCTAACTGGCTAACTGTAGACTGTTGTAGTAGTGGTAGTAGTGTGTGCTGAATGTATTTATACCTACAGCAGCAGGGGCGGGTTTATGCTCCGGTGTGTAACCGTGGTTAACACCGCCGGTTTACGTAACGTGGCTGTGATTTTAAGACCCGCCCATTAAATCCAGACACAGAAATCTTGAAACACAGTTTGTGAAGCCTAGCTCGACAATTCAAATGCTTTTTAAACCTTTTTTAGAAATACATTTATGACCTATTTAATGTGTTTAGAAGAAAATGTCTGAATTCACTTTACAGTCTTTAAAGAAAGCTATTAAGAAAGCATTGTACCAAAGCTCTGGTCTTGGAATATTACCAAGATACACAGCCCTAATGGTCAAAACAAAATTAATATAATTTACACACTAAATTACATCTCTTCTTATTGCAGATGCCAAATGGAAAATCAATGGACAAAAGTAAAAGTTACCTATCTGGCGATGAAGGTTTGTATCAGTGTTTCAGTTTTATATGCCTATTGTAGACTTAGTACTTCATTAAAAAGCCTTTTTTTAAACTTTTTTGTTTTGATAGATTTTGAGTTCTCAGAGGGGGACAGTGCCTCTGGTTATGATGCAGCTGGTGGTTCCTTCCCCATGAGGGTCACCTACAGAGCAGGAGGTAAAATGAATCCACCACCTTATCTTCTTATCTTTGACCTCTTAAAACCCTTTAAACACTAATACAGTTTCTTTCTTTCATTCAGCTGGAATTGAGAATCCGGCCTTCATGCTGGACCAGGACCCAATGCAGATCCCACCATGGCTGGCAGAGGCTGAGATCGGCAGCAGCATGGTGGCTCCCTCGCAGAGAGCCCAGGTGAGGCTGCCATGGACGCCCAGCAACCTGCGCCGCCTGGCTCCGCTTCGCACTAGCACTCACTCCACGGACTCCTTCATGCTGGCCGATACACCCTCCTCACAGCAGAGGGGTGGCGCCGAGCATCTGCCGCAGCCACCTCCACCACCACCGTCTTCTCAAAAAGACGGTGACCAAAAGTAGCATCCTGCCGACCCCCTCATTCATCTCCCTGTAACCTGGCTGCCAAAGACACAGAACATAACCTCAGACTTTGCACCGTCTACTCTCAAAATATTGACTAGTGAATGTTTTCTTTTCCATTGTTTAAACTTAATCCTGCTCTTCCAGACAAAACATTCACAACTCCGTAACCTTTGTGCTCTTGAAACAGCTTCTGTTGTCGCTTTAACGTTACCCTTCACTGAGCAAAGCTAAAATGAGAGATCCTGTGTGCACAGTGGCATTTTATTTACCAGAACTTGTTGAACATTGTTTTACTTTCTCCTCTGGTTCACAGCAAACTCGTCAAACATTGCAAATGCTCATCATCCTCTAAAGAGTATCTTATCCCTTAATGTGATACGAAACATCTTCAAGAATGTAGATAAGTGTAGATTTGTTGTTTATAAAGTTGATAAAAAAGGGAAATTTAATTATAGCAATGTGAAGCCTATAGAATAACATGAAATCAATGTCATCTCTATAATCTGAATTAATTACTTTTCTGAGCACAGTACTTAAGGTGAAACACTAAACTTGAAGGATAAGACCACTGTATATGTTGCTTATGTGATGAAGAAATATTTAAATTATATTTATTCACTAATTAATTTTGGTGTTGTATGTCCATGATCTCAAACTGAAAATATATTTTATGTACCGCCAACAAATAACACTTAAAACAGACTGGACATGGTTTTAGACTGTATGCATTTGAATATGGATTTAGAAATTAAAATGAGAAAAACCTTAGATTCTGTGGAGTTGATTTTATTTTATATTCATAGATAAATGTTGCTCAAATGATGTTGATGTTCTAAATGAGTTAACAAGTAGCTGCCTGAATGGCCCGGGGGTGTTGGTTAGCTTATTTAGGATGGCATGTGGTTTAATTTTTACCCAACCTTGACACACTATACATTGCTTGAAAACACAAACGATCATTATTCCACTCAGTGATACAAATACAAAACAGAGGAGTAAAATATCCACAAGTTCTTCTGCTATGCTAATTCTGACTTTTTGTTACAAACCCCTGTCAGAAGAGACCATGAGGATGAATGTAATCAAAAGGATTCAAATACAGTTCTTAAGTTAGATTTATTACAAATGGGGTTCAACACAGCTCAAACACATTAAGTTACACAGCTGGAATTTACAGAATTAAATTGATTCACAATGAATTAGTAACAAAAACATGTAAGTCAATATACAATATTCATATTTCATCATAAATAGTCCATTTCGGCTGTTTCCAGGTGCTTTGTGACATAGTCTAATATTATTTTTTCATTTCCAGAATCCTTTAGGTAAAAATGAGATCCATCGAGCATCCTGACAGTGAAATCTCCTGTTGTGATTTCTTTCCAAGCTGTTGATGACAAAGAAAGACAGAATATAATTAAATACATATAAGCAGGGAGATAAGTCATTTAGCCTACACAGACAGGACATACAGCGCTGTACTACAGTAACATTAATTCATACTGTTAGCTATGTTGTGCAATGCTCATCCTCACTTGAGGCAAGTCTGCATAAAGATGGAGGTTATGTGTGCTCTGAGGTCATTTGTAATGTGCACTATATGTAGCTGCCACTAAATGTTTTTTCAACTCATATGCAGTTAATCTAACAAAACTGCTAACTTGTAAACTGAAATTGGAGGACAGTGTTCTGCTGTCTCTATACTGAGCGTCCTGTGGCCTTGTTCATTGTGTATAACATCAGAGGACTAACCTTGTAAGTCATGAGGAATATCATCCTTTCCATCCAGACACGTGACTGGGCAGGAGAGAAACGGGCTGTCTAGCTTGTTACACCTGCAGGAAAAGATTTGTTCTGTATCAGATTATTTAAAACAAATGGTTAAATTAATGAATTAAGTAACAAACTGAGTCATCAGCCTACTTGTAGTTCTCCACAACGTGCAGGTCGGCCTTCAGGGCAGGAAGGAAGAGCTTCAGTACTTCAGGGTTGGCCAGCAGCTCAGGAGGAGTTCCTCCGATGGAAGTCATCCACTTGAGGAAATCATCATCTGTTAAAGAGCTTCTATTTGGGGCGTTGATTCGCATTTCTGACTGAAAAACAAAAGTAGGTGTAGAAATGGCTTAACAGCAACATCACACTCTTCTGTAAAGCATCTAAACTAGAAGTGCTCAATATTCAGGTGGTTTTGTTTCGGCTTTATTCTCCATTTACAGATTTTTTTGGTCCTTCCCACGTGTCATTAAAGACTTCATAGCTATAACTTTATGATTGTGTGTGTTCTTTTTTCTTCAATAAAAATAAAAATATTTCATTAAGACGGTTGAAATTGCCTGTGACACTGAAAATATTTTAGAAAATGGATGGATATCTGATATCTGAATTTGGATGCTGCGTGAATCACAATGGATTTAAGCCATTCAAATTTCAAAAAATAAAAATGTTCTTTAAGCAGCATTGGACTAAGTACATTAGAATATGATACTGATTTGCTCTGTAATCAGTCAATTAAATCTCATTATTACTTGGTGTTTAATTCATTTGAATACATAACCATCTATCCATACTTTATGAGAGGATGGAAATTAATTCTAGCAGTGCAACATAAGGAACATTATTCCTCTTGTATATTTAAAAGCAAAAGTCAGAAAAACAAAAATCAAACAAGGTTGACAACAGTCACTTACATAAGGAGCAGAAGCACCAGACAGGAAGACGTGAACTGGTTCGAGGTTGTGGACTTTCTTCAGAGCATCTGCAACTGCGAAGCTCGTAAAAGCACCAAAACTGAGACGGATCAGAAATATAAAACACTTTGGAAACAAAAAGGATGCATGTAATAAAACAGTGCTGTATTATCAGGACAGACTTCATGTTACTTATTCACTGTACTATACATTTATTATTTTCATACCTGTGGCCAAAGAGAGCAAAGGGCTTCTCTTTCAGCAGCGGTAACAAAGCACCAACAACCTCATCCACAATCTGCTGCATGTTCTGGAAGAACGGCTCTTTGGCTCGACTCTCCCTGCCTGGAAGTTTGACAGCAAACACTGAAAGTGACAGAAAAAGTGTTAAGAGCAAAACATTTCAAGCAGAGTAAAAGTACTATGACTTCATTCTGACATGATGATTTTAAAATGAAAAGCTCATGCTCCTTTTAAGAAGAGGAGCTGGATATCTTTTCTTTGTACATGTAAAAAACACATTATTTGCAAAAGTAAACAGGATGGACTGACAGTACTAAGTTCAGCACTTACACAATATCTCACAGACAGGTTTTTAAAATGTTTTTTACCTTCTATGGAGCTGCTGAGGACGTTTCCCCAGCGTGCATAGTGAATGGACCCTCCACCTGCCCAGGGGAAGCAGATCAGCCTGGCCACAGCATCTGGCCGTCTCTTGAAACAGTTGATCACCTTTTCCATCCTGATTGAATATGACACTTGTTTTACAAACATCTGCATGAGCTGCTGCAGTGCAAGCTCTTACTTCTGTTTAAACAGTACATGCAAGACATTGGCTGCACCATCTAAGCAATTCACCTTTAAACAGAAATCATGTTGACAAAAAAAGAAATGGGGAATGATAAAAATATATATGAAGTCACACCTTTTTGTTGTTTGTAGCACCATCAACTTCTCTTGTGAAAACAGTAATTCCTCATGCTGCTGAACTGCTGAGGTGGACTAGTTCCTGATTATTCTCTTCTATGGTTTATAGATGAAGCTGCTGTAAAGTTACAGCTGGAAACTGGAGACATCTACAGTATGGAGTGAGTATGTCCACGCTTACATGCAAACAGGTTACAGTAGGTTTACACTGTGTGTCAGTAACACTCCTACCAGACCTGGACAGACAGGAAAGTGCATGGAAAATGACAAAAGCTGACATGCAAGCTACGTATGTTTAATTTCTAACATGACGTAAATAGTTGAGAAGAAAGTTTAGAGGAAGTGACGTTGTTTTTCTACAGCTGGTATTTCCTGACGGATTTCCCTCAGTGGAGGAGTGGAGGGACAGACAGCTCCGTCAAGTTACACAGAAACAGGCGTGTTAAAACAGGAAACCAGTCTTTATTAAGAGGTAGCCTACACCATGGAAGATTATCTGGAGAGAAATACTATTGGAAACATCTAGAATGATAACATTTTTATGAATTATAGAAATTATTAAGAAAACTGATGTTTAACTAGCTCTAAGATTGGTGCTGAAACATTAATCTTTATAATATTGCATGTATAGATACTACATATACATGACTTTTTACCTCTAAACTGACACAAATCAGACCACGGACCCTCATCTGATGAGATTATTTTGCTTTTAGATGTTTTATTACAGTATGTGTATAAAACCCATGTCAAAAATATAATCATATAGATAGTATAGTATAGAATCATAGTGAAGATAAGTTATTCCCCTTTTTTGCAGGGACCCCCTGGAACCTACTCGAGGACCCCACTATGAAAAACATTGGCATATAGTAAATAAACTGATTACTGGGTAAACAGCCAGTCTATAAATATGAAAAATAGTTGCATAATAAGATAAGATGAGATAAAATAAGATATTCCTTTATTAGTCCCACAGTGGGGGACATTTACATTATTGCAGCAGCAAGCGGACAATTAAAAAAAAATGGGGAAAAAAGAAGAGCATCAATAGACAAATAATAAGTAAGTACACAAACAATAAAACAACAGTAGTAAAAAATATATAGTAACATTATGGACAAAGTAATATTGGTGTCAAATGATAATATACCTGAGTTGATACTGTTGTTGCACATATTTTAGGTGAAAATACACACACACATACACACATATAGGCTACACATACATAAATGTATATACACACACACCTATATATTGCACAGTTGAACTGAAGTACAGTAGTCTATCCAAAATACTTATATTGCACCATTGTGTACATTGAAAAAGTGCAGTTTGTGAAAATTGTCCAGGTAGGGTGCACTGGGAGCAGTGCTGGTTGTACAGTCTGACAGCTGCAGGGAGGAAGGACAATAATAATAATAGATTCTGGACTTTTTTATTAGGAAGAGGGAGGGTTTTCATGATAATTATACTTTTTTGTGTTTACCAAGCAGAGTATTTTATCCCAGACTATCTTGATACCAGTGGCGATTTTAGACCCTTTTATGGGTTGCTTAAGCAACCCTAAATTCAATCAAAGCACCCCTAAAAATAAGTAAATTAGTATAGTTTTTTTTTACTAAAAATTATTTTTTACAACTAATTATTTTGCAAGCCTGTCTGTTAGAGATGGGACCAACAATTATGTTGTTGTTTTATTTTAACAGGTTTAATGTACTTTGGATAGTTCTGTTATTAATATTGTATCTCCCTCAGGGTTCATTTAATATCTTAAGGGTCCTCTCTGTAGAAATCTGTGAATGTTTATTCTGAGCCATTATTATTATACACTATATATAGTAGACCACTCTACTATGTATTAATGTAATTTACGCTATTCCGTTAAATGAATTATTTAGCAGGGGTTTTTAACACTAGTCAAATTGTCATTAGGAGCTGAGCCCCCCCTAAAGGTCTGATCCTAGAATCGCCCCTGCTTGATGCATATCTGCAAGGAGATTTCTGAACATCTGCTGTGTAACACCTGTTGTCATTTAATCCTGCTTTATTTTGAAGGAGCGTGGCGGAAGTAGAAACATGCTAATGCTACTAGCTTGCCGTGAGTGAGAGCGAGAGGGCGGCGTAACGGCAGATTTCAGACCCGGTTTCTCACCGATACCGAGGAGGACGCCGGGGGGTAGCCAACCCCACATATATCTATCTGATAAAGAAGAACGCCGTATTGTCACGTTAACCAAACCCGGAGGAAGACGAATCCAGTCAATGAACGGGTGAATATTAACGTTAAGTTGTTGTTGTGCTCGGTGTCGGTAGTTGTCGTCGGCTAAAAGCTAAACTCTTGTTAGCCGCTGATGCTAACAGCTATCAGCCAATTTGAACCAGGGTTTTTTTTTAAAGTGTCACAAACATGTCCACCAACACTGACTATATAATGTTCTTCTCATCTCTTTTCAGCTATTACTCTGCTAAAAAACAAACAAACTTTGGAGTAAGTAAAGTTGGGGAGGCTTTTGTTCAACTTTAAGCTGCCACAGTGAAGTGAAGTGAAGCTCCGGGCAGGTGGAGACACAAGCGGCCCGGTTACACATCAGCGAAGCCGGGGAGCCCGAGAGAGAGAGCCCGGGGAAGAAACACTGGTGGGGTGCAGCAGCCAGCAGCGACAGGGGAGCCAGCTTTAAAGCTTTAACCTGCCACTGGGAGATTTGATCACTGGGTGCCGGCCGGGTTCATCCGGACTGAATCCTCATGAATGGAAATCGGAACAACAGGTGGGATCCTGCGGCCGTGCTCGCTGATTTGGTGCCCAGGTGCTGCTCTCTGCACTCTGGTGGGGTTATTTTCAGACAGGGTGCAGTCCGAGACATATACGTTTGACCAGTGGCGATTCAAGCACCCCCTAAATCTGATCTCAGCACCCCTAAAAATACATAAATTATTGTATTTTTCCCCCCTTAAAATGATTTTATACAACTTTAATCATATTGTGAGCCTGTCTGTCTAGAGATGGGACAAACACTTATGCTACAGTTTCAAATGGTTTTATTTTGACAGGTTTAATGTACTTTGGATAGTTCTGTCATTAATATTGTGTTTCCCTCAGGGTTCATTAACTATCTTAGGGTCCTCTCTGTAGAAATCTGTGATTGTTTATTCTGAACCATTATTATCATACATTATAGTAGACCACTCAACTATGTATTAATATTTCTTGTTGTAATTTACATTATCTACTGAAATGAGTAATTTAGCAGGGGGTTTGAACACTTGCAGGGCATTGTATGTCAAATTCTCATTAGGAGCTGAGCCCCCCTAAAGGTCTGATCCTAGACCCCCCCCCTGCGTTTGACCCCCATATTATAGCTTTTTAGAGGGTGGCTGGTACTTTAAAGTTAACAAAGATATATTAAAAAGCTGGTAACACAGTGGGTAAAGTAGTCTCTGGACCATAATGGGAACTGGTGAAGACAGATATTCAAATTGCAAACTCCAGCAAACAAAAACCGTCTCTCTGCAGTTTTACCAGCCACTTTTCCTGTGTGTGTGTGTGTGTGTGTGTGTGTGTGTGTGTGTGTGTGTGTGTGTGTGTGTGTGTGTGTGTGTGTGTGTGTGTGTGTGTGTGTGTGTGTGTGTGTGTGTGTGTGTGTGTGTGTCAAACCAGTCTCACTTGCTTTTTTGTCTCTCTTTATTATCTACGTCAGTCTTCCTCGGCTGTCAGAGGCAGGTGGTGATCTCGTCAGGTGTGCCTGAAGCCTGAGAGGCTGTCTCACTTTCAAGGAGGGGTCTGTGTGTGTGTGTGTTTTCATATCCGTTTGTTGAAGGGGGTGGAGGGGGATCCTTTTGACACCAGCTGCTCCCATATTCATCCTGCCTGTTGGATAAAGTTCAGTTAACTGCTGCCTCAGTTAATTACAAATCAATTGAGTATTGCAGGGCACAAGTCAATTAACTTTTTGTTGCCAAGGGGCACAATTTGTGTGGCACAGCTTGTATATTATTGATGTTGCTGGGGCCAGTGGTGGACTGAGAAGAGAAAAAATTAAAGAAAAAAAAGTGGGGAGGAAGGTAGGGGGTTCATGGTTCATGAAACTGACCCACATCCACTTTACATTGTTTGAACACATACAGAACAAAGTTTTATTAGAGATGTAGCGTAAACTGCGCATCTTTAAAACACAGTCGGTATCTTGATTAACAGGCAGGAGTGTATTGTAGAGCTTCCAACTATTTATTGATTAGTCAATGGACAGAAAATTAATCTCCAACTGTTTTGATGATCAATTTGTTTTGAGTTTTTTTTTTTTTTAAATAATGTTTATTTTTCTTAGCATTAAAATCTTCTGGTTTCTATAGTCTTCTGTGGTAGTAAACTTGAATATCTTTGGGTTGTGAACTGTTGGTCAGGACAAAACTAGACAGTTGTGGGTGAGAAAATGATAGACATATTAGTAGATAAAGAAAATAATCATTAGTTAAAGCCCTAGTATATTTAAATTTGCATTTATGTGTCGACAAGGTTGCCGTACTCTGCCTGTACATCAAATCTGTATGACACGGATATCTTTGAAAACAGTGCTGCAACTAACAAATACTCTCAGTATAAATGTTGTATTAATTGTATAAAATGTAGAGCTGCAACAATTAGTCAATTAATCGACTAGCTGACAACTATTTGATAATTAATCATTTCAAGTCATTTTTCAACAAGAAAATGTCCACCCTCATGTTAAATGTGAATATTTTTTGGTTGTGAACTGATGGTCAGGACAAAACTAGACATTTGAGAACGTTACCCATGATTTTTAGGACACGGTGACATTTTTCCAGAATTTTCTGACATGTTACAGTCCAAACAACTGATCGATTTTAGTGGAGAAAATAATCAATAATGAAAATAATTGTTAGTGGCTGCCCTAATAACCTCTCACAGCCTGAGCTGATTTTCTCAGATAGTTCGTTTTATCTAACCAACATGTCAAAACCTAAAGATACTCACTTAATAATGACATAAAGCACAAAAAACAGCAAATCCTCACATTTAGAGAAGCTGAAACCAGTGAATGTGACCTATTTAAACTACAGATTCATCAATTAACTGTTTTAACATCAGAGCTCTCCCTGTCACCTCATCCTCATATCTTTTTAATTCATTAAACTCATAAATGTGTAATTTCTAATGGGGCACAATGAGGGCAGCAGATTTTTTTGATTGAGTGGGTTTACCCCCGACACAATTAATGTTACAGAATGAAAGTTTTCATTGTTGGCTCAGTGTTTGAAGTGGTGAATGGAAAAAAATCCCAAAAAACATAGCAGCGTGGTAATTTACAAAACAATCTTTTCTTGTTGCTTGCCTCACCGGGAAAAACTTATTATGCCGCTTCAACAGGCCGATTTTCCCCTCAGTGGAGCTGTTGAAATTATCGGACACAGGAGCGATATGTGTCTTATTCACCAAACTGAGAATAAGACAGCATCATAAACTGTGTATTCTGAATTTGGCTAAATCAGCACTTCATTTGATCTTAATATGACAAGTTTAACTTTCAATCCAAATCTGACACCTTGTAATCTTTTGGAAAGCAGTGATCTCTTAAAATGAATTAGATATAAAGTTTTCCAGCACATATCAGATGATTTAATAGCTGTGGTCTGGATAGTTGAGGAGGTTAAAATGACATTAGCTGTAATAATACGATTATCTTGACACATTTTTCAGTCTCAAACCTTCAGTGTGTTAAGACTGTGCAGTATGACATCAGTGGAGTAAATCTTTGAAAGTGTGTGGGTTGAATGTCAGCGCTGTGTGGGCCGCTCCTGCCAGTGCGGTGCATTTGTATGATGATGATGATGATGATGATGATTAAGCAGCCTGATAAGTGGTCATTAATCTTGTCATTGTTGCTTGCTCCACACTGAATCTTTTGTGTTTTTGGGTCATTATTTACTGGTGCGGTAGCTGCTTTTCTTGTCTTGTGCCTCGTGCAGCACGTTTTCCCATAATTCTTCTTAGAAAGAAAAAAACCCCCAACAACAACAAAAAAACAACATAATGTCGGAGTTATTTTGTTGTCACTCACGTTTCCCCCTTTTTACAAACTGATTTCAAACAGACGTCTTTGTCGCCAGAGCGTCCGAGACAAATCCGTGTGCACCTGTTTTCCCTCCTCTTGCCAGCATGCCTTCAGTTGCCATGGAGAAACTGTAGCCACATGGGTGCCATCGCCATGGGAACAGCTCAGGGGAGGAAGCGACCTGGCGACGCATCAGCAGAGAAAGTGCAGTCTTTTTTTTTTTTAGTGTATTAACAGAGCGATGCCTCCTTATGGCAGGGTCAGCCCTTGACCCCCGAGAGGCGCCCGCTGCTCCGAGGCTGAAACTGTTTCATATTTTCCACCCACAGCTCCGTCTCCAGTAATTCATCATCACTGCCAGACTCCTTTTCTTCACACTTTTTCCCCTGATGACAACAAAGCACATATCTTCTTTTTTTTTTTTTTTTTTTTTTTAAACAGTCTGAACTCAGTGTGCGTGTGTGCAGACTTTATGTCATGTTTGTCGTTGTGTGTTTCTGTGTGCGGCGGATCCTCTGACTCACATTCATGGAAATTGTGTGGTTGTGTGATGTCAGCCCTTTCACCAAGTAGTTTCCAGTTTGGCATTTATGAAAATTGGTGTCAAATTGGCGTGGTTGACGCCCGCCTACGTTTTCTTTCTCCTCTCCGTCTGGCAAAAGGCTGTGTCAATCAGAAGAAATTTGTGACCGATGAGCTGGGTTTTATGCAAAATGCCATAAAATTCTGAAGCGGTTTATTCACTTAACAGGAGGGGGAGGGGCAAATGGCGTTTGTTTCAGTTTTGTCAGTTTTTACATGAGGCAATCTTTAACGTCCCTAACACTGTTCAGTTCCACCAGCTACCGTCTGCTCTTTCCTCCTTATTAACCACTTCCTTCCTCCACAGTCAGTTTGTCTTTTTTCTCAAACACTTCAGGTTTCCTACATTTATGAGTGTCAGTTTGGGCTCGGTTGTAGCTGTCGAGACACAGATGGTCGAAAATTTACGTGAATGGTTTAAATTCGGGGGCGTTCGTATCACATTAAATAGTGACCAAATATTGAGGCAAATTTGTTTCATGTTAAACTTTTTTATTCATGGGTTTTGTTGTTGTTTTTTGGCTGCTATATACTACAAAGAGACAGTATACTATAATATAGTATATATTTGGTTTTAGCAAAAAGTTGTCTATGTACATCCAGCATATGGAGCATCATTAGGAATTCATTCATGGGGTCATATTTGTTTCAACTTGTCAATGTTAGCTCTAATATTCAGTCTACTACTGACCCTGTTTTGTTCTTCACCAGCTCCTGAGGGTTAGGATATCTGCCTCTTTAGCTGCTTAATAATCCACTATGCTCACCAGCGAGTCACTAACTTTGTCTGTCAGGCAGGTAGTGTATAAGGGCTTTTAGAGCTTTTTCACTAAACTGTTGCCCTCTGTGGCTGAACAAGACAGTGCTGATGGTCAACATAGATGGTGTCGATATTAAAGTTGTAATTTATTAAAAAGGTATGCTGTAAATCCTTCTTAACATTTTTTTTTTTAAGTCATTCATATTTTTACATGTGTTGTTTTAGGAGCCGCTGAAGCCCAAGCCCTTTTTTCGTTGCCACGGCGACCTGGCTATGGCACCATTGGGAAGGCCATCAAGCTTCTGGCGAACTGCTTCCAGGTGGAAATCCCCAAGATCGACGTCTACCTGTATGAGGTGGACATCAAGCCTGATAAATGTCCCCGCAGAGTCAACAGGTGACAGAAAACACTTAAACTGGTTTAAGACTTCTGTTGAGTTTGTGTCAGTGTGGATAGATATATTGATTATGGTGATGTGTTTGTCTTGGTCTTTGTAGGGAGGTGGTGGACTCCATGGTTCAACATTTCAAGGTGACCATCTTTGGTGATCATCTGCCAGTGTACGATGGGAAGAGAAGCCTCTACACTGCAAGCCCGCTACCCGTCGCCACTAGTGGGGTAAGACTCTACTGCTCGTGATTAATGCAGTCTTTACTAACTCAATATAACTTTTGATGACTGAAGTGACTAAAATTTGTTTTCATCAACTTGCTTTGGTATACTTGAAAAATAGATTAATAAAGTTATAAAGTTGTACAGCACAAATAACCTTTGTTTTCCTCTTCAGGTCGACCTGGATGTCACACTGCCAGGTGAAGGTGGGAAGGACCGCCCGTTCAAAGTCAGCATGAGATTCGTTTCTTTGGTCAGCTGGCACATGCTGCACGAAGTCTTGACAGGACGCAACGTGCCTGAACCGATGGACCTGGAGAAACCTGTCAGCACTAACCCTGTTCACGCCGTGGACGTAGTCCTTCGACACCTGCCCTCCATGAAGTACGATCTCTGACCTGGAAATATAGATAAATGTTTTTCAAATTATCATAGTAAAGAAAATAAAGCCCATGCCTTACACGTAGTTATATAGCATAGTTGTTAAAAGGTTAAAAGTTTAATAACATTCTTTAGTTGCTCATTATCCCCATTAATAATTGTGATTAAAATACACTTGTTTAGTTTTCTATTCCCCCGTTACAGTTTCTGCTATCAATGACTGCTTATTTAGAGAATATTTACAGTCTTAATAGTCCTGGATTAAGCATGAGAAGAATGTTTTCTGTTAATTTGTTCTCTGGTCATTAATTATAATCCAAGGATGAGCAGGAAGAGATACTGGAGCTGCTGTATAGCTAATATTGTTCATATTGTATGAACAGTATGTACCAAAAGTGCCCTACAATAACTAATGGGGATATATTTTTAGTAAATTAGGCAGACCAAGTGGGATATGGAAACAACAGGCAGATATGGATTAAAAGCATCTTTTTATGTAATCTACCTCTGGATGTACCAACTAAAATAGCTTTCAGTAATAAGAGCAAAAAACCCTTTTTTAGCTCTGCGTGGTTCAGATCTGTAACTCAGGCAGCGCTTGTGTTACGCTGCACCTGGTGAACCACACAGGGGAATGCAACTCCCAGCTGTGGTCTCAGGGTTTTATTTCTGTGCTCTGCTAACCTTTGTGTCACCTTCGTGCCCCTCTCCGCTCACCAGGTACACCCCCGTCGGACGATCCTTCTTCTCCTCCCCAGAGGGCTACGACCACCCGCTAGGTGGAGGAAGAGAGGTCTGGTTTGGTTTTCATCAGTCGGTACGGCCAGCCATGTGGAAGATGATGCTCAACATTGATGGTGAGCAAGTATTAAAAAAAACTTCAACACACCAAGGACATCTGATCATGTATTTTAATTTCAGCTCCTGTTAGAGAGAGATTTGGGGAATTTTTTTTTTTGTCACGCTGACATGATGAACACTTGTGACAGAGAAATCTAGGATCAGATCAATAACTAAATAAATTAAACAGCGCTTTTATCTCCTTAAAAAAACGTATGACCAGCTCAAAAGGCTCTGATTTTATGCATAAGACTTATTTTTGTTGATCTTGTTTGAAGTGGTTGACTTAGTGTTTCATCACTGAACAGTTAAAGTCTCTGCTATAAAATTTAAACATTAATCTCTTTGGCACTGTCTGCTCCATATCTCTAAATGAACCTTCATCCACCTCCACCTGTGTTGTTTTTGTTGTTATTGTTTTTTACAGCCTGACTTTGTCCTGTATCGTTTCAGTGTCAGCCACAGCTTTCTACAAAGCCCAGCCAGTCATTCAGTTCATGTGTGAGGTCCTGGACATTCACAACATTGACGAACAGCCCCGCCCGCTCACAGACTCCCACAGGGTCAAGTTCACCAAAGAGATCAAAGGTACTGACTGCGTGTCACCAAGGAATGGCAGAGCCTCTGCTTGTTTTCACTGCGCTGCCATTAGAGGCCTCTCCCTGCACCGCTTTGTGTTGTTGCAGAGGAAGCTCCTGTAGCTGTTTGATGTTGTAGTCGAAAATATTCAGTGTTTGATGCTTTGTGAGTTTTCACGCCTCATTTGATGCACAAAGGCAGCAGAGATAAAAGTTGAATATGTACTGTAGAGACTTGCACCTATTCAGATATTCACTCAAAAATTTTGCTGATGCTTATTTACACTGATGCCTCCGCTGTCTGTACAGGTCTGAAAGTGGAAGTCACTCACTGTGGAACCATGCGTAGGAAGTACAGAGTCTGCAATGTAACCCGCCGCCCTGCCAGCCTCCAGACGTACGTTGTTTTACTTTCGAACCAGAAGCTGTTAACCCACACTCATAAAAAAAAAAATCTAACAATACATTCAAAAACGTTCACGTTCTTCTTGTACTTTTGAAACCCGCAGATTTCCTTTGCAGCTTGAGAACGGTCAGACAGTTGAACGCACAGTGGCGCAGTACTTCAGAGAGAAGTATAATCTGCAGCTGAAGTATCCCCACCTGCCGTGCCTGCAGGTGGGACAAGAGCAGAAACACACCTACCTGCCCCTGGAGGTAAGGAGTAACTGTGAGGGTATCATTCATTGCCAAATACTCATTTGATCTTTTTACCCATAAACCAGGAATATCAAAATCAGTGCCATGAATCATAAATTACAGTTTTATATCCGTTCTGTTTCTTGTTAATGTCAGGCCCAGGCATATGTTAAAGCCAGCGTGGATCATACCAAACCTCTGAATCATAGTCCACATCTTAGATTCAAACAAGTTTTTAGTGTTTATACCCATTGACTCCTGTTTCCACCAGCTGGAGAAACGATAGATTAGTCAGATGATAGTAAGTAGGATTAAGAATGAGGATGAAAGAAAAAGTAAAGAAAGAAAAACGACATCAGGAAAAATGGTGACATGCATGGATGAGATTGACAAGTAGAAGTTGTTCAGAAATAACCCTTAAATCAACATTTTTTATGATCAATTATAAAAAACACATTACTGCAGCTCACATATCAGCTGAAAATGATGTGAGCGTATAACAGTGTCAGACTGAAGTGTAATGAAATGGCAGTCATCATCAGGTTGGATTAAGAGCCGGATTAACCTGAATTACTGTTAATTTTTTCCCCGTCTAGGTGTGTAACATTGTTGCCGGACAGCGCTGCATTAAAAAACTAACAGATAATCAGACGTCGACCATGATCAAAGCAACGGCGCGCTCTGCCCCCGACAGACAAGAGGAGATCAGCAGACTGGTGAGTATCCTGTCACACAGAAAATATATACAAATTCTACATTTTTGTCTCTTTTAACTAAAAACAAATCTCCTTCTCTCTTCACCTCAGGTACGGAGTGCAAATTACGAGGCCGACCCGTTCGTCCAGGAGTTTCAGTTCCGCGTTCGTGACGAGATGGCTCAGGTGATGGGCCGCGTCCTGCCGGCCCCCATGCTGCAGTATGGCGGCAGGGTGAGCTCTGAACCCTTTATGGTACCTTCCCTTTAAATCACGCTTCATATGCATGTGTGTGTGTGTGAGACAGCAGGTTTCCTCCAGTATGTCAAAGTGTAGACTAACAAAAGTATCTACACTTTAAAAATGATTTTACAAAACAAAAACAAAAAAATGATGATCAAATAAATAAGTGTTTAGATATGTAAACTGCATTAGTACTTGTATTAGTATGATTTGAAAATGAGTGTTTGTGACATCAGTAATTTAAATCAAAAATTAAACATGTCATTTCTGCAGGGGAAACCCTGTGATCTGTAGTTTTAGTTTCTCATATTTGATGTGCTTCCTCTGTACACCACAATTCTCTCTGGTCGCCTCTCATCTGTTTCACATCGTTTCTTTGTGTAATTGAACCGAATTTGCTGAGATTTTACACTCTTTTACAAGTGCATGTTGTTTTAGAGAGATCATCTAGAGAAGTTATTTTATTTTAAACATACTCTGTTTTTTTGCATGTCTGTCATAAAAATAAGTTTTTTGCACAACCGAATCAGAAATGAGCACAGATAAAAATGAATAATAAATTAATCTCTAATGCCATCATTAGCCTATTCTATTGATCAGTAGCCCCTGATCTTGACATCCTGTTGGCTGCCTTGATTCTTTTGAACCCCATCACTTGTCTATGTGTCGATGTACTGTTTGTGTCAGCGTGACTGCCAGCCCCAGCAGATCAACCCTGCACTGTCGTTGCAGAACCGCACGGTGGCCACACCCAGCCACGGGGTGTGGGACATGAGGGGGAAGCAGTTTCATACCGGAGTGGAGATCAAGATGTGGGCCATCGCCTGCTTCGCCACCCAGAGGCAGTGCCGCGAGGAGATTCTCAAGTGAGCTCTCAAAATCATCGTCGTTGCTCAGTTTAGTTACTTATTAGCAGAGTTGCAATGTGATGAACACTGAGAACTGATTTGAGGATGATGTACTGATTCGTCCAAATTATGTTGGCAGTGAAAAGCTAAGGAAGCCATGAAGAAAACTATTAAAAGAAACCAAATAATAATTTTAATTGTCTAATTCTAATTTTGTTCAATAACATACATTTGTTTTGGAATAGAAACAACATGTTACTTACTCCCTAATTTGACTTTTATTTTCATATTAATGAACCAATTTGCTGGTCATTTCAAACGTGCATATCTTGAAAACAATACTGTACATTATCCTGTATGGTAACATCTTTCTTCTTTTCATGCAGGAGCTTCACTGACCAGCTGCGGAAAATCTCAAAGGACGCTGGGATGCCAATCCAAGGCCAGCCATGTTTCTGTAAATACGCCCAGGGAGCTGACAGTGTGGAGCCCATGTTCAGACACCTGAAGAACACCTACGCCGGGCTGCAGCTAATCATCGTCATCCTGCCTGGAAAAACACCCGTCTATGGTATACAAATAATAGTTTAAAAAAAATCTAATACAGTCTGTCAGCTCAGGATAAGACAATGAATATCAAGAAGTGAATATGTGGAGACCTTCAATTCAAACCTTCTTGGCTACTTCTGTTTACTCAGTTATGATGTTTGTGGAGCTTTTGAAGTGCAAACAAAGATGTGGCTGCGTGCTAACATGAACGTCTAATCTTTGACCCACAGCTGAGGTGAAGCGGGTGGGAGACACCCTCCTGGGCATGGCCACCCAGTGCGTGCAGGTGAAGAACGTAGTGAAGACGTCCCCACAGACCCTCTCCAACCTCTGCCTCAAGATCAACGTCAAACTGGGCGGCATCAACAACATCCTGGTTCCACACCAACGGTAAAGACAACAAAGCAAATAAAGATTAACAAAGAACTTCTGCGTTCTCTCTGCTGCGCTGATAAATGTCGTTATGACAGACATGTTTACCTCACAAGATATATATTCCTGATATTTCCCTCCTGGCTCGCTCTGTTATCTCTGCCGTCTGGTTGTCAGAGACATCGTGTGACATCTTGACGGACTGGTTGGAAGATAAATTTGTGTCCCTTGTCTTTCATCCAGGCCCTCTGTGTTCCAGCAGCCAATCATCTTCCTCGGGGCTGATGTCACTCATCCTCCAGCAGGAGACGGGAAAAAACCATCTATTGCAGCAGTAAGACTTCACTTTAGAATAAAACTCGCCTTGTCTGTCCTCACCACATTTGTGTATATTGAAATATAGCTAACACTTACATTTCCTTGCAGAGTTGAATAGATTTTATCTTATCTAATCTTACACCATCTCTATCAGTCTTTGACAACAGCTGCTTCTCCTAAAATGCTGTTTAACTGGTAGCAAGCTTTAGCTTTTGGTGCGCCGGTTTAAAGGATATTTGACCTTGTTGTTTTTAAGCTGTACTCTAACTACAGTAAAGCTAATGTGGGCTGCTTTTCGTTGCAGTTATATGCTGCACTCTCATATTTTATGCTCTATTTAAGTCTGGCTTTTTCTATTTTTCTGTACTTTGTTTTATTTTTTATTATAATTGGGTTTTTTTTATTGTGTGTTTTAATGTTTACGATTTTATTTTAATTGTATGTTTTTATGCTTCCAATTCTTACTGTTAAATGTTTGCTTTTATGTAAAGCAAATTGAGTATGAAATGCTTATAGAACATTCGAAAGAAATGGACAGGGAGCACAGTTTCCTGCATTATTTTAGAGCTTAAGTTGATAGTTTAGAACATGAAATTATGATTTATAAATATATTTCGTTTTTTATTCTTTTCTTTTAGTCTTTTTATTACTTACAGATATTTTCACCAATGCAAAGAAAGCCCAGAAAAGCCAGAAATGTAGTTCATCTAATTCAGGTTATTAAGCTTTTACAGATATCATCAGAATAGTATCTGACTTGACTAACAGCTGTGTCTCACTACAGGTGGTGGGCAGCATGGACGCTCACCCCAGCAGGTACTGTGCTACGGTGCGGGTCCAGAGGCCCAGACAGGAGGTCATCCAGGATTTGGCCTCAATGGTGCGAGAGCTCTTGATCCAGTTCTACAAATCAACCCGATACAAGCCAACCAGGATCATCTTCTACAGGGACGGAGTATCTGAGGGCCAGTTCAGACAGGTGTGTTAACTCATCTCTTTGTTTAGATCTTTAATGTTTTGTTTTTGTGTGGTTACAGAATCAAAAAGAGTCTCAAATGTCTAGTTAAGTCCCGTTTGGCCAGTAACTGTTGGTTGTTGTGCCTATGCACCAAATTAGCAAAGATAGGTTATTTATACTGTTTTTACTTGGCGATTTAAACTCAGACTGTGAATTTCTGTATAGGTGCTGTATTATGAGCTGCTGGCCATCAGGGAGGCTTGCATCAGTCTAGAGAAGGATTACCAGCCAGGGATTACCTACATCGTCGTTCAGAAACGCCATCACACACGCCTCTTCTGTGCAGATCGCAACGAGCGGGTGAGTAACTCAGGATTTATTTTTGTAGATAATATTAATGGAATGAGTCATTACCTCACAAAAGGGTGAAAAAGGGGATTTGATACCAGGTTCACTGCTTTGATCTTTTAAATAATTTGTTGAATTGTATTGTTTAGGTTGGAAGAAGTGGGAACATTCCTGCCGGCACCACAGTGGACACAGACATTACGCACCCCTACGAGTTTGACTTTTACCTCTGCAGTCACGCTGGAATCCAGGTAAGCCTCTCAAGACCAACACAGACTTTCAACACCCAGCTTTGCTCTTAATAATTATGGCACAGAAAACAGTAACGAGATGATAGTTTTATAAGAGGAGGAGGAAGGTAAGAATATCTGTTTTTGACTACAGAAATAGGACTAGAAAAATCTATGACATTAAGTCTCTTGCAGTAGTGAGCAGCCTCTCTGCTGCACTGTTAGCTCCCGGGAAATTCAGCTTTGTCAGAGATGCGAGTGGGCGCAGGGTTTTTGAGGTGAAACAGACTGACTGAGCACAGAGTTACTTTCTTTTCACCAGACTTGGTTTAAGTTGGTCAGCCAGTTTTAGCAGCAGCTAGTTGT
This sequence comes from Scomber scombrus, assembly GCF_963691925.1. Classification (NCBI taxonomy): domain Eukaryota; kingdom Metazoa; phylum Chordata; class Actinopteri; order Scombriformes; family Scombridae; genus Scomber; species Scomber scombrus. Next base: position 10,173,376 of record NC_084985.1, read on the forward strand.
TCGCGCTCTCTCTGCGGATCTGCTTTCTCTCGGGTGCGGTTAACTCTGCTTCCTACCCCCAGGGTACGAGCCGGCCTTCCCACTACCACGTGCTGTGGGACGACAACTGTTTCACCGCTGACGAGTTCCAGCTCCTCACCTACCAGCTGTGCCACACCTACGTGCGCTGCACGCGCTCCGTCTCCATCCCAGCACCGGCCTACTACGCCCACCTTGTGGCCTTCCGTGCCCGCTACCACCTGGTCGACAAAGAGCATGACAGGTACGCTACTTTTGGTCAAATTGCTCACAAATTCAGATTCAACCTGTGATAAGGGGTTATAAGTAGATGCTGGAAGATCTTAAGGGGTCAAAGCCCACAAACTTCCTTTTTATAAATGTTTTTAGGTTGCAGGAAGATTGTATAAATTTTTTTGAGCTTATGCTACAAAATGGCAATAGTTTGATCATTTTCATGCCACCTTGATATTTCTTTTATTTTATTGTTTTTATTGTATGGCTGTTATTTGTACTCATGTTTTTAAGTCTTTTTATTTATTTTATTTGTATTTTATGCCTTGTGTGAGTTATGTCTTTTTTTAATTATAATTATTATTATTATTTTTGTTATAATTTTCTTCTGTACATACTTCTTTACAAATTAAGCTGGATTGGACTTAACATTATTTCTCTCTGTCTCTGTGCTTATTTCCTCCCAACAGTGCCGAGGGCAGCCACGTCTCAGGGCAGAGTAACGGCAGGGATCCCACGGCGCTGGCCAAGGCCGTTCAGATCCACCACGACACACTGAGGACCATGTACTTCGCCTGATCGCTCCCCCCCCCCCCCCCCCTCCACCACCACTTCCCTCCACCTTTACCAGCCACTCAGCCAGTCTTAGTGTCCGACTTTTTGGATCAGCCGCCTCTTCTCATCGAGCGGAGCGGCGTCGTGCCGTCGCAGCTTTGTGGCCGCTGGCCCACGACGACGGCAGCAGGCTGCGTAAGGATGTCATAAGCCAGAGAGGAATACAGCTGCATTATGCAATTTGAAACCAGCCAATTATTTCTGTGCTCCCACCCATGCATCTGTTTCACCCCCCCCCCCCCCCCTCATCTCCTCTGCTGTATTTTAAATCATGACGGATTCAGTTTCCTTTTTAAAACTCGCATGTCACCTCCTCGCCCTTCCGGATTTTAAAGTTTTGTTTCTTTTTTTTTTTAAATTTCTTGTCTGTTTTTTTTCTTTTCTTTTCTGGATCATGAAACAAAGCATCGTGAGATTTAGCAGGGAATATAAAAACAGCAGATTTTTGGTTTTTTTGTTGCATGGGTGGGTACGAAGCAGAACCAGTGAGGACCTTACTTTGAGCCTCACATTGAGCCCTAATCTCCCTGGTTTATATTGTAGACGGTTTTACATGTTTGTGTGTTTTTTTTCAGCTTGTCTAGATAGGATACTGTATTTGTCTGTCGGGTAAATGCGTGATTGCCACGGCGTAACGTTAGTCGAGAACACTCGTTTAAAAACAAAAACAAACAAAACAACAAAGCTTTGCCCCCTTTTTTAGTTTTTTAGCTCTCGAAAAATGGCAGGCTGCCTTACCAGTTACTCTTCTGTCTCCCTTTAAGCCCGTGGTTTCTCACAATCATTCAGCCAAGACAGTAAGAAGCGTATCTTCTACACTCTTACCAGCACAGACACTGAATGATGAAATCTTAATTATGTTTTCTTTTAAAAAAAAAACAAAGCCATGTACATTGCCATTTTTCGAGGCATTGCGTATCGCTTGTTGCCTTACGGCTAGGTGCATAAAAAAAGGACTGTAAGAAAACAACACCATGGCCATGAAATGGACAATTTTTAAAAAAAATAGTCTCACTTATAGCTCAGCTTGGTACAGAGTAACATACCAAACATTTCGTGTGTGTTTTATTCGTCTTGCTATTTATCAGTTTTTTTGTTTTTTAACTTAAAATAACATTTATTCTCAGCAATAGAGCAGTTTATATCTTCTTATGACCACAAACCTTTCAATTCTTTTCTTTTTTTTTCACACTTTTTCATTTAAAAAAACAAAAAAAAACAAAAAACTGACCAATTTATTCATCAACAGCTCCTTCAGTGCAATAAGGTGTTGATGCAGAGAGCGCAGGTTCAGGTTTTGTTAGTAGTGATCGTTTTTCGATGAGTATTTGTGCGCTAAAACGGTTCCTCCCTTCAGCTTAAGGGGTTTTTTATTATGAGTGAGGTTTTTGGGGGGAAGTGATAATGAATTCAAGATTGATGCCGCAGACGTTGATGCGCGGCGGATGAGTCGCCTGATGGTGTTTTAGGTGAGATTATAACAAAGTGCCTGATTCGGTTTAGAGTGTGAAAAGTTGGCGGGACGGCAGGTTTTTAATTGTATGTTGGTTTGGGCGCCTCTGTTGATGCGTTAGTGAGTTAACAGTAACTGTAACAAAACAAAAAACACTGCACTGCCCGACACAAAGGGGCTCGACAGCACAGTCACATCACGGTCCAGGTTCGTGTGATTATTTCGAATGTTTGTTTTCTCATAAGGAAGCAAATATAACATATAAATACAAAATTATAACATTAAATACAAATAATTTTGACTTAACACACTTTGTTTCCTCGTATAACGATTTAATCATTGCTCAAATTTCAGATTAAATTAAAGAAGCTTAACAAAATTACAATTTCAAACAAAACTTTCTTGTCATATGTTAAAAATCTATAAAATTGAAAATGTTTCCAGTAACAGGTAACAATCTTGTTTAATGGATCGCTAAATAATTATCCTAATAAAAGTAGTACGTAGTAATAAAAGTTTATTTCAAAGTAATGTCAGGCGCAACTAGTAATCTTGTCATGAACTCAAAAATCAAAGCAAGATTTTAAAGTAAATTTTTTTCTGTGTGAGTGTTTGCGAGAAAATTTAAAATAACATAAATAATCACACACAAAGTTGGCGTCTTCGGCCTTCCGTACGATGCCTTTAAATGTGAATATCTGAGCTGTGCGACACGGAGCCCGGTGAAGGCAGAGGCTGTGTACTCGAATGTGCCCCCCCCCCCGACACGTGTTGCACTGTTACGGTCGAAGCCTTCATATTCAGATTCAGAGTCTCTATCAGTGAGATTTTGTTGGGTGAGTTTTCAGAGGGTTTAGGGGGGCCGGGTGTCACTCGACTGGCAATATTTTAGCACCAAAACCGGATTCAGTACTCAAAACTAAATATAGTTCTAAGATGGTGCTCTGTCTCAAAATCCCTTTCTATTTTGGATCAAATGATATATCATTATAGGTAACACTTTACTCTACAGGTCCACAATCTTATACCGATTTCCTGGTAATTTTTTTGGTTATTTGAAGGTATTTAACAGTTCATTTTAGACTTTTGGTTCAAATTATAAGAAAAAAAAGTGTTAAGTCAGTAAGCGTCCATTCATTTTAAGCTTTTCGGGTTCATATATAGATGCTCTTTATCAAAACGTCTTTGACAATTCTTTAACTGACAGAAAATACTTAATTTTCAGTGTGTAGTTTCATGTGTTTTTAGGACATTTCTTTAAAAGTCATATAAAGTTGAAATCTGCTCATTATAGTTTTTAAGAAATAATTGAATATACTAATTTGTAGTTTGACACAAAAATTACACAATGAAAACTAAAGTATTTTCTGTCATTTAAAGAAGAATTACCAACTAAACTAATTCAACAGAAACTTTATAATAATTTGTACCAAATTGACGAAAACTACTCTGAACATTTCCAGGAAATTAACATGTTGTAAAATAAAGCGTTACCACATTATGCAATAACAAGGCAGATTTCTCTCTGCTACATTAATAACAATAAGTAGTTAAATCCAAAAAAATCTATCTGTATAATCACGTAAAAAATCCAACCTTATGAAAGTTTATCAAGTTTTATCTCATTGCCTTAAATCTGTCACAGTGCTGCCGTTGTTTGGACGCCCCTGCAGAACGTAGTTTTAACACAGACGGTTTCGTCTCTTGGACCAAACCACCGTGCCTGGTCGAGGTCGAGCCCCCGAGGGACTGCGGGAGGGTCGATTTATAACTCTGGCAGCTTCACAGCGTTGTGCTGATGGTCTCTGTGCTGCTAACTGTGCTCCGCCACATGTCACCAGAACCAAACTTCAGCTGCTATAAGAACAAGAAAAAACATTTTTATTTAATAATTCATCAGATACATATATGAATATATATAAATACAGAGAGACTAAGAGGTTATGGTATTTTACTGCACTTAAAAAATATATAAAATAAAGATGCATGTGTTTGTGGAGTCAAGATGATGTGCGTTTTTAGACTCTTTTTGCCTGCAGTTAAAACTTTTTTAACTATAATAATAATTATAATAATAATGATAATATCCAAACCCCCTCTTTTTATTGTGTTTTTTGTCATGTTGAAGCTGTTTCTTAATGTCAGACATTACCAGCATTTGATTTTTACTTGAAGAGTCAGCAGCTGTGGGCATGTTTAACATTGTTGGCTAGTGCTGAGACGTATATATATTGAGTTTTCTTTTGTTTCCACTCTTGACGCCACGTACAGTAAATTGACCTGAAGAGCCTTTTTTTTTTTCCTCGTGTGATTTAAAGGAAAAAGAAATAAGATAAAACTAACATTTTTAAAGTCTGAACGGAGATATATTTATATTTAAAGATATTAATGTAATGCACACACTACTTATCTCTTTTTTTAAAACGGAGTCCTATTTGATGCGAAATCGTAACAGCTGTACTGAAAAATGACGTTTTAAATATAATCGTAGTGATCTTTTTTTTTAAATCCAAAAAAATTGATAATGCAATACTTAACGTGATTAAAAAGCAAAACTGATGCTGCATTGACTGGCTTTGTGGTGACAGTCTGAGAGGGAGGGAGGGGGGAGGGGAGGTGGGAGATGGGGGTTGTTTTGTCACGTAGTGATGAGATGAACCATCAACCGTCCTCTGCTGCTGCTTCTTCTTTTTCTTCTTCTTCTGACTAAACTAAAGGCGAGCTGTGAAGACCTCCCTCTACTTTTTGAATTATTTTAATTTATCATCTCAAAAACAAAAAAAAGCTCATGAAGGAAGTGGAAGATTTAATACATTTCTTAATAATGCATATTCTTTTTTTCTTTTCTTTTCTTTTCTTTTCGTTTAGTTTTTTGTTTTGCATATTCACGAGAGCAGGAGGGTTGAGAGTTCATCCTCAGACTTGTCCGTTACAGACTGTGCCTTTCCTGATGGTGCTGAAAAAAGGAAAATAAACAAGAGTATAAATCAAAGAAATCTTAACGTTGAGAACGAGAGTCTACATGAATATATTGATACATGACAATACTGTAAGTTGCGATTGTGTGTGTGTGTGTGTGTGTTTGTGTGTGTGTGTGTCTGACATTTATGCCAAGAACACAAAAATATGCAGAACTGATCAGTTTTGGAGCTGACAGGACCAAACGGCCTGTGGGGGTGGGGATCAGGTTTTAGTGGACGGGCACTCTGGATCACAACCCCAAAAAAAACATTTCTTTTTAAAAACATGATCACGAGGGGCGCAAACATAATGTAGCATTATTTATTTTTTTGACTTTAATCTCCACAGGAGGACTCAACTCGTCTCTTTTACTGCCTGTAAAACATTTTTCATCGTTCACTGTCGGTTCACGTGTCCATTCTTTTTTTAAATGGACGGCAATAATGAAGTTTCTGTGCAATCAGTTTTAATTTTAGTTTTTCTTCTTTTTTTTATGTGAAATTTTACAGTTTTGGGATAGTTTGGTTGTGTCATCACGAGTGCCCGTTTGCCCACAAATATAAATCTTTTACACCTCTGTGGTTGGCTGCATATCACGCTCAAAAAGAAAAAAGTGATGTTTGGGTTTGACAGTATATAAATGTGCTTTTTTTTTTTGCCTGGTTATGACATTGTGTCACTTTTTAGAAGTAAAAACTGTATGTCAAGACTTTTTTTTTTCTTTTTTTTTGTCTTAACATTTACCTTATCCTGGTCCTAAAAGTTGAGCCTTTTTATTTGGTTGTCATATTTAATTTTTTTGAATAAACTACTCTATGTATGAAATGTGTGTTTTTGTTTTTTTTATGTTTGAAGTCAGCTAAATGTTTTAACTTATTGTTACGATCCTACGAAAATGTCGAGGGGAAGAGGGGAGTAACGATTAGGACAACTTGAAGTAACAATGCAAAACCAAGGATTTATTAACAAATCATAAAAAGATATTCCAGAAAGTCAAACATGATAAACAACTACAAAACAGACTTCTCAAAAAAAAAAAAAGAAGCCGATCATGGAAGTGGAACTGAAAAGAAACATTACTACTAATCACTAATCGGGGAGTACTATCTCAAAGTTACACAAACACACACAACCACTACGCTGCCAGATGGCCCACTGGCACTGAGTTTAGCTTTCCACTGTGTTGTGGCTGAAAGAGGAAAAGGAGGAGGGCAGAGAAGAAGAACACGACACCAAAAAACATAAAACATACTACAGCATATAACACTCATAATTAAGCTTGTAACAATAACTACTTTTATTGGACGATATATTGTCTCAGAAATAATCGCGATAAACCATATTTTCATTTGAAGATCATTTTATACCACTGATATAATGATGATATAATAGCATAATTAGGGGGCGGCACTGTATCCCCTCACAGCAAGAGGGATCTGGGTTCTGGGGCCTTTCTGTGTGGAGTTTGTATGTTCTCCTCGTGCCTGTGTGGGTTCTCGAGCGCCATCCCAAAGATGGTCTCAAAATGTCTTATTTCTTTGTGTGGATGTATGTATTGTACGGTGTAAACAGTCACTAATTATAAAACCAATAAAAACAGAACACAGTAAGTCCTAACTCAGGCCTTGTATATCAGGTATGTAGTTGGACAGATTAGAGAAATGATGCTAAAATAAACAAAACTGTCAATTTCAAGTAAATATCCATTCAGTGCATTAATGTAAACTCCAATACGCCATATTTAATGAACTAAATGCTTATCTGTAATCTACAACTTACACAAAAAGACAAAATTTACATTTTTGCACACTCTTCAGGCTCTTTGTGTGACTATAGGATGATTATTTGGTAAAAGAAGGTTGTAACATTAATACAATTAGTTGGAAATACATGAAATAGTAAAGATTGAATCGTTAAAACCAAATGAAATGACCAGTTAATTTTCAGGAAACTATGGGACCATTAAACTGCATCTCAATATGATTCCACAGAGAGAGAATAAGATAAATATGAAATTAACTAACTAAGTAACTTTGGTGTATTTGGTTGAAATAAACATGAAGACCAAGATGCTTCACCTCACGTTCACCTTTCCTCTGCTGGATGGAGCCTTTTTATTTTTTTTTTTTTTTATAAATTGTGGGCGTGCACAATAAACTAATAAATGAATAAAGTCACTGTCTGTCCTATTCTGGCTCTGCAGTGTACAGCAGGACACACAACATTCATTATTACTGTGTCAGGAAATGGCCACAGGGCGGTTATCAGTCAGTGTTTGAAGTCCCTTCAGACCGGAGAGAGACTCGCTTTATAGATGCGCCTCACTACGGCACTGTTTAATGTCTGTTTACACTTCCGCCTGTATGTGCTTATAACTCCAAATTAGCTCAGTGGCGGACGGCCCTCTTCTTCCTGCTTATGTAGTCTAGCAGCCCCAGCTTTTTAATTGCTTTATCCCTTGTTCCTATAAAACACTCATCTTTGATTAAACAGTGTCCTTGTTGGCCTCTGAGTCACAAGCAGGCAGCTGTTAAAACGTTATTTGAACCAGGATGCTGTGTGTCTGTGCGATGATAAGACCGGAGAGCTTCCAGTTAACCAGAGTACAGTCTTCATGTGTGACCTTCAGGCACACATGAAGGAAGAGATATGACATATACTTCATGAGGAAGAGGTGTCCCTTTTCTAGATTTACCTCCGTCCCTCTGTGCAGTGGTTTTGTGGTTTGTGTGAACCTTCAAAAATAAAATAAGCTATGAGTAGTTGAAGCAAAGACTGATTTCTTTTCCTTCATAGTTTGTTTCACATGAAGGATTTTAGTGGAAGAGGAGGAGATGAAGAAGGGGAGACGCTTATGCAGTAAGGCAAAATATATATTTTTTTCAGTTTCATCCCTTTATCTTGTGACCCCTTCAAATTTATCTAAGGGTCCCTTCGAGGGCACAACTGCAGAAGAGAGTCCGTGCATGCTGCTGCTCAAATGCGGTTGCTGCCCAATTGAACACATTTAGGAGACACTCAAAAATAATTTGTGTTTAAATGCTGTTAGTAATGCCTTCAATAAACTATAAATTAGTTTTTTTTCATGGCTTCAGATTATTAATGAGCCGTTTGCATGAATAAAAAAAAATTGTAGATTTTCTCTCACTGACTGTTCGGCCTTCTGGATGAAAGCAGCAGAGTATCCAGGCGACAAAACATCTATTACTGACTTAATAACAGTTATCTATCCTTCGGTAATGACTCTTTATTAATGGCTTGCTGACAGTTTTCAAGGCACACTTGATGGCTTGAAGTTAAAGAATGAAAAAATGAATAAAAAGTGCACAGCAGAGGTCATTTTCAAGTGCAGCTCATTATGCACAAATGACTCTTAACTACCACTTACCTCATCAGTGACAACTTATGCTGTCACTTCATAAGCATGCCTTACTTTAAAATACATTTTCACACTTTCATCCAATGGCGTTGAGACATGCAGGTCATTTGGTCGCTTTGTTTTCGTTGACTTTTCAGTGCGCTGAGCCCCACAGATGAAATTACCTCAACCTTTATTTGATTGAGATGAACGCAGAGATCGCCATGAAAGACATCTCACAACCTCAGCAGATGAAATTAAAACAATCTGCATAGATAAATAACGCTACAAGTGAAAAATGTTTTTGCGTGTCATTTCACCAAAGAAACCTTTTAACTTCAGATTTAAATGGAGTTCAAATCAGCCAGTAAAGAAGCCCCTAATAGTTGATTTAAAGAATTTCTTAAATGTAACTAAACAAGCTTCAGTCAAAGTTTAAGTTTCATTATTAATTTAGATAACATCTGCTTCATCAGGACTGTGCTTTGATTAGATTTAAAGGTGCAGTGTTTTAATGGCATCTAATAGAGCGGACTTGGCAGAAAATTTTCCCCATCTGTAAAAAATTCTTATACGGCTGAATGGGTGCCAATTTTGGTCCGCTGTCCAGCACGGTCCCCTTCCACAGAGGCAACCATGTTTTTCTATAGAAGCCCAGAATCAACTAAATAAACTTTGGCTCCAGAGAGGACCTTTCTTGTTTTTCCAGCGTTTTGCAGCTGCTATAGGTTGTCCAACAAGCTTGGGAGGCGGGGTGGGGGTAGGAGGGAATTTAATTTGTTGCAATCTGAAACCTCACCACTAGATGACCCTATACCCTACACACATGTCCTTTAAGTGACAGTGCTAGAAACATAAGCAAACTGCTACCAACAACTATCATCATGTGAATCAACCAAAACTGGTTTAACGTGAAAATAGTGTGTTTATACATAGTCCCATCACTCATACAAAGAAGCAGATTTTTTTTTCAGGGTTCAAAGCATCGTTTCTTAAAGTTATCTGCCAGCGACAGTTATAATATTGCCAAAGCTTCTTTCATTGGTTAGATTGCAGTAACAATTCTTTCCATTTTTTTGTGCATAAAACAAGAAACACATACAAAACAAAACCGCATGAGGAAGAGCTGCTTTCTGGTATCTTTCAGTCTTGGATAGTCTCTCGTGACACACCACACCTCAGGATGTGTAGCTTTGCCATGATGTTCCTGAAGCAGTGACTCAACATGCTTCTGACCGCCGCAGAGGAGAAGTAGAAAATAAATGGATCCAGGCAGGCGTTGAAGGTGCTGGAGAGCAATGCCACATTCCTCCACTTTTCACTCTCCTTACGCACAAACCCCACCACATGGGAGGCGTTATAGGGCCCGAAGCAGACGGTGAATACTATCAGGGTGCCGAGGGCCAGGCCAATGGCTCGCATCCTCCGGCGCCTGCTGATGTTTGGGAGACGTGACAGGATGAGGATGAAGTTGGCATAGCAGAAGCAGCAGATGATGAAGGGGATGCAGAAGAGGACCAGGAAGAGCTCCAGGCGGACCGGCAGCACGATTCTCAGCTCCTCCGCAGTGAAATTCAGGTAGCAGGTGGTTGGAGGCACCGCGGTGCTGTTGTCACCATTTCTCCACTGGGCATAGGGCATGATGTAGACAATACTGAGGTTCAGAGTGGTCACCACCCAGAACATGATGCTGGCGAGCACGGCGTAACGAGGCCTGCGATACAAGGAGTGCCAGAGGGGGTAAGCGACCCCCAGGTATCGCTCCACGCTCACAGCTGTGAGGAGCAGAGTGCTGTTGTAGATGGTGACGTAGAACACAAACCCAGTGAAGGGGCACAGGGGGAAGGGCAGCAGCCAGGCCATGTTGTCAGAGGCCTCCTTCATTTTGAAGGGCAGGAAAGCGAGGAAGATGAGGTCGGAGATGGTGAGGTTTAGGAGCAGGATGTCTATCGGGGCTGCCTTACGTCGCACTTTGCGGCAAAACGTGCAGAATGCCAGGATGTTGGCGGGGACCCCCATCAGGAAGGTGACGATGTAGACGATCAGCAACAACTTACTGCACAGCATGGTAGCCATCCACACCAGTAACTCTTACAGATGCTAAATGAAAGAAAACACGAGCTAGGATTTATAAAATAAAACGGCATTTACTGATTTTTTTTACAAGTCTGATGATGTCAATCTACACGGTCACCCATAAAGTTGGAATAAAATATTTTTTTAACTCTTTCCATGAAATGATTGTGAAAATGTGATTTATTCTTGATAGATAAAGTGTATATGTTCTCAAAATTGTATTGATCAGTCTCATTGCACCTGGTCAAAGGTGATTACTGATGTGTATAAATAGAAAATAAAAAAAGGAATGTGTCTGCAAACAAAATAATTCCAACTTTATGGGCGACCGTGTATATTTTCCTTATTGTCTGCAAAGCCAACAATGTCTGTTAACCTGTCTCAACACTTTTCAACTTCCCTTCGCTATATGTAGCACTCAGCCCTGACACCATAGGTTCATACTAAAGAAGTACATCTTAAGGACACAAATACTATTTACATTCTTTTAAATGTATACATGTAAATGTAATGTTTTTAGTGTTACTCAAATGGGAGAAAATTGTTAATTTTTGTGACTATTTTTAGCAGTGGGTTTTGTGCTGTACTATCAGGACAGTGTATACGAGATAGATACAAAAGTGAGAAAAATACACTATTGAACTATACTATAAACTATAGAAAACTAAATTACAAAAACAGAATTCAATTTCAAGTGGTACTGACTAAAAGTGATGATGCTATTAGTGCAGAACTGTCGATGCCGGTCAGATGACTGTATGCCTTTTAGGTAAAGTAATCACAATAAGTACAGTATGGATCAATTAAAGAAAGAGAAACACAAAAGAGTGTAAAGAGCCTGAGAGGTAAGAAAAATAGTGCAAAATGTTTTCTTTTTTAAATTAATAAATACAAATAAAAACAAAAATGAAATCTAACAAATTAAAGTCAAACTCATGAGCATCATGAGCAGGTAGTTTACTTTACATATATAAAAATGAAGTTTGTTGATGATAAGAAATATAAAATATAAAATATAACCAGATTTATCCTTTAAATCAACAATGGCCCAAAGTTTTAAGTCCATTAATCACTTCTGCTGTATTCAGTTTAACCTGCAACACCTTACTATCAAACAATAGCTACATGTATGAAAAAAAGAGTAAAAGTATGAATATACAGCCAGACATTCATGCTGTTGACCAGATGTAAACTATGTCCTTTAATGAACGTATTATAAAAATCTCACCTCTGTCAAACTTGATAAATCAGGATCTCCATCACTGTGCGGCCATCCCGTCTGACGCTACAGCACACTGGCAGCATGATGTGCCTCCTGGAAGTCGACTGTTTGATCAGATCACAACATGCATCATACTCAACATGCACGTCCCACTGAATATCCGCTACCTGGCCTTCAGGGGCGGAAATTTAATAAACTTCTGCTGCATAATCTTTGTTCTGTCCAAACATCATCACCCAGCAACCGCTCAAAAGCTCCGCCTACTGTTGGTGGAAATGTATTGTCATAACTTTTTGTGTCAAAGGCCTCGACCATGACAAAGAGAAGATGATGCATCAATGACAGCTTCTAACAAAAGAAGATGGAGCTTTTATCTTGTTGTGATCCCCACCAGAGGGCAGAGCACAATTCTGATTTTCATTTTCAGTCTATAAAGGGCTCCCACGAACATTTATAACTTCTTTATAGCTTATTTTGTATTGGTAACAATGGTGAAGGAATCATGCAAATGCCTATTAAAGCCCTTTAAAACACCATATCTGAGTAAAGTTAAATTGTTAAGTGGAAACAGGGAGTTTCCTATTAAAGTAAGTGTGAATTATTAAAAAAGATAGCTCAGATATGGTATTTTAAGAGGCTTTGATTTTGAAATTGCACATCAGAATGACCTAATGTTTTTAGAGTGACATCCTGAGGTGGTGTACTATCAATTTGAATGGAAATTGTTGAGAGATCATATCATGATCTGCGAAAACTGGAAGACTGAAGTTATTTCTATAATTTAAAAAAAAATTATTCATTTTGTTTCATTTAGTTATTTAAGTGTTTTTCTTCATTTTTGCCTGAATTAATAACTGTGATCACTTTTCACAGAAGGTTATTTATTTGTTTTTGTTTTTTTAATCAGCTCTCGCACGTTCCTATACCTTAATGCCTAATATATATACAGGCTCTGCAAAATAATGTGGGGGCTAGTTTGACCCTGCTCTCCCTTTTCTCGTCTCGTACTGTTCCTTTTATTACCTGTGGTTTTGACATTTGGACTGATTCTCATTATAATCTGGGTTTTTTGTTTTTGTTTGGAGCATTAAAGGACCAAAGGTGGCAGATTGCCTCCCCCTCACCTTCCAAGCATGTCGGACAACCTACTGTGGCCATCTCTAGAGCCACTGTTTGTTTTGTCCATTCTGGGCTTCTGTAGAAACATCGCAGTACAACATGTTGGGCTCCGTGGAAGAGGACTTGCTCCCTTTGTAGTTATAAATGGGTTAGCAAAACCATTTTCTTATTTTCAGATGGTTATACACAAATTAAAACATACTTATTAATATTATATCCCATTTCTGCTAAATCTGATCCATTAAATGCCAATAAATCTTACACACTGGTCTTGAAAGCCGCCTCATTTTGGTGCTGCCCTTTTCTGCTCTGTACATCCACTTGTGACATGTTTTCCGATTCTGTCAGCTGATTGGTGTTGATATTAGACTAACTGAGACTGCTGAAGCCTCATATTAGCTTGATGTCAACTTTGAACTGTATTTTTGCACACACTTTGGCCCCCATCAGTTACATACAAAGCACATTTAGAAGGAGACCTTTTTTGCCAAACTTTATTTGGCAATTAATGGTGTAGAAGCCAATAGGAGAGAGGGGAATGAGCTGTGGGGTAGGTCCCTTGCTGGAATCGAACCAGCAAAGTTGCAATTACGTGGCATGCGCAGTAACCACTCGTCTATCAGACTGCTCCAACCAAAACCTTTTAATAGTCAGAAAGAACAGGAAGATGATTACAGCAAGGAAAACCTCTTTCAGTGTTCATATGGACACCTGACAATTTGAGAATCTATCTTTTAATTCATGTCAAGATAATAAACAAACTCCATATTCAGATTACGCAGATGTTTTATTTGTGAAAGATGCCAGTTTACTGAAGCAATAATTTTATAGCCATAGTTCTTGCAACTGTTCAATTCAACCCTTTTGGTCTTTCTTTATATGTTTGATATTACCTCTAAGGTTGTCGCCATTAATCTTGAATCAAATCCCTAACTTATTATCCTCGTCTCATCTAAATCAACAATGATTTTGACTTTAGCTCAGAAAGTCTTTACTTACGCAATGGAATAAAACTACACTGTAAAAATGAAAAGTTTATGAAAACCTATAACAAAGGCTACCATGCAGGGTGCCAACCTGCTCATAAGAGGAGACTTACATTCATTCACCATTGACACAGCTATCAGGAGCAATGTGGGGTTAAGTATCTTGCCGAAAGACATATCGATATGTTGACTGGAAGAGCCGGGAATCGAACCTCCAACATTCATTCATTAGTGTACGGTGAATAATTTTAATTTTTGCATCTGTAGGCTACCATACAAACTTAAATGTGCTATATTCCCCCACTCCTCCTACCTTAGACTTTCAGTGGAGAGATTTGAGATCAACCTACCACTGCCCCTCTCCCCATCTCCTACTTCTGACTGTGAGATCTTCTCAGCAGGCCCCATATCACCCATATCTAAATCCACCACTGCAAATTCACCACTCTCCTAATTTGGAAGAATTTGGCTACCTTTCATTAAGTACCTTGCAGTTTAAAATAAGCAGAGAAACTATATTTTAAATCTATAATGTTTCACACTGTCAAAAAGTTTTAAAGAATTTGAATCAGCGTAAATACACAGGGAACTTTGATGGGTTAAGGGTGACAGGACGAGATTATCTAGACTCTTTATTGCGTTTTCTTCTCGCCCCACCCTGACATCATTATGTGATTTATGTTTATTGCTTCTTACGTGTGTGAGCTTGTTGGCTTTCTGAATTATATATTGCCAAGATGAGTGACCACGAAATTAAAATCTTCACATGTTCACTCTGATGACGATGGAGGCCTATTGAAGCCAAAAAAGGACATGTTGACCTTATTTGTTCTGTCAGGATTAATCTAAAGTACATGTAGCATAATGTGTTTCTAAAGCGGCAGTGATCATGTTGTGTTCTCTATCAACCATTTGATAATTATAGTAATCATTCATCAAGGTGAAGTTTAAACTGATAAGCTCACTATGGCAACCCAGAGATAACCACATAATTTATCAAGGAAAACATATGTGCATATCAGAAAAGAGTAGAGCAAAATCAAATGTAAAGGTTGTAAAACAATATATCTCAATATGAGGGCTGGGTATTGTTTAGAAAATCACCATTCCGGAACCAATACCAGTACCTTTAAAGGTGATACTAATAAAGTAATTCATTGGACACCTTTTTTTTCTACTTCATTTGATACCCATCATTGGAATAGACACACTGCCCATTCGCATGATGGGTAAAATGTTACTCCTCCCTATCAAAGATTCAGATTATTAAAAAATGTATTAAATGACTGTATAAAACTGTACTGTGAAGTATTGTCACCACAGACTTTACGGTTTGTAGCTGCTGTACAGTGGCGATTTAAGATGGGACAAACAATTACGCTACAGGTTCAAATGGTTTTATTTTAACAGCTTTAATGTACTTAGGATAGTTCTGTTATTAATATTGTCTTTCCCTCAGAGTTTATTAACTATCTTAGGGTACTCTCTATAGAAATCTGTGATTGTTTGTTCTGAACCATTATTATTATACACTATAGTAGACCACTCTACTATGTATTCATATTTTTCTTGTTGTAATTTACGTTATCCAGTGAAATTAGCAATTAAGCAGGGGGTTTGAACACTTGCAAATTGTATGCCAAATTCTCATTAGGAGCTGAACCCCCCTAAATGTCTGATCCTGGAATTGGTGGGCCAATAACACGCAGCATCAAATTGAAGAACGCTTGGCTGTGAGTAAAACCATACAAGCAGTAATTTTTTTCTAGATCTGGGCACAAAAAGTATCGTTTCACAGGAGAAGTTTCAATACTGGTTCAGTCAGTAACTGGACAGAATATTTCTCAAATAATAGTATCTGCTTCACCGTATTTTCACACTTCAAACTTGACAGTCATTAGACATAATAACATAATAAACTAAAACTAAAACAATCCATGCTCTGGTTTGTATTTTACAGATGTCGTCCTCCAGCTGAATGTAACTGTGTGTGTTGCGGCCAACAGGAAGTCAGACACATTAAACTTAGAGGTATTTCAACATTTTTTTAATGTATTCTTAAAAGACAACAAACAAAACCACAAGATACACTTGGATACTTAATTCCGGAGGTTATTTAACAACATTTAACTGAGAAAGCTAATTAACATGTTCAATCAATGCTTCTGCGGATAGTGTATCATTTACTCCCAACATAAAATTGTTGGTAAACCTACTCCATAATTTTTACATTGGATATTTTGACTTGTCAGCAGGTAGATCACAGGTGTGTATAATAACATTAACAATGCTGAAATGCAGCCAAAATTAATGATGTAAGTTTAAAATCTTGCCAATATGCAAATATTTCAAATATTGCAAATATTGGTTGTAGCTTGGAGTCACAACTGACACCAGATGGAGCCATTTGTCATCAAACTGATCATTTGAGGTAAAGTTCAGCTCTGTTTTCCACTGAATGACAAAGTTTTGTTGTAATCTCAGAATCTGAGAGGAAACTACTCAAAGACACACAATTTCCAGTTGATTTCCAGGACTACTAATAGTTCGTTTTTACTGGAAGGTTAGACTGGACTCTTTAGACTGGATGTAGTCTCATGATATCATAAAATCGGACATGTCCCCGCCTACTGATCATCTGGGGATTTCTAAATGCAAGATAGTTGCTCCAACAGACACTAACAAACCTACGACCCTTACATTTTGTCACGGACACCTTACTGGAAATGATGCTCTCCTCCCATTTTCCTCTGTAGTGAAATGCATGTCACCACCCTAATATGAAGGCCTGTAATTGTTTCCACTCAGTTTTAATAACAAAAGCTGGGCGATAGTCCTCAGTTTCTTGTTAAGTGAAGTGTTTAGAGACTGATTTGTGAGTCTACATTGGATGAATTACTCACAGGAAAAGGCTTAGTCAGATTTTATTGGCAGAAAAAACACTGACATGTGACAGGAAACATCAATACTTAACATTTGTGGTCAGAATTCAACAGCAGACTTCAAAAAACTTAAAACAGCTTTTGTCATCATCCTTTTTAGTTGAAAACTGTGTCAGAGGTCATATGCTGCACATGCACACATCATTTCTGAGCCTCACAATGGTAGGATAAGGATCCCCTATCAGTCTGTTGGTGAATTTTTTCATCCTATTTCTCAATTTGGTTTCACCACAAAGTCCCTTAAGCCTCCGCCCACTGTGACCTCAGCCATGACTTACTTTGGTCACCTCTACCCCTGCCTGGCTTTTCTCCGATAGTGTAGGCAGCGCTTTGACATTTTCTTTAGCGTTGGCAGTATTACGACGATGAAACCCCTCGATTTCGCTGAATTGGCTTTGCCATCCACACATTCTTCCCATGATTCCTCTTGACACTGCTGGTGACAACATCAGCATGACTACAGGCTCCAGGAAAACATTACAGGAGCTTGTAAGCATAGCATATGTCCTCCACTCCAGATTTTCCTTCAATATAAACCCCACAACGTGTGAGGCATTGTAGGGTGCATAGCACACCACAAACACAGCAAGTGTGGAGAGTGCAACAGCCAGAACTCTTCTCTTTCCCATAGGGCGCAAATTTGAGCGCCATACTAAGGTAACACATCTCAGTGTGCAATAGGACGTCACAATCAGTGGCAAAATAAACAGGACGATGGCCATCTCCAGGCGCAGGGGCAGCAGAACAGCCAGCTGGGAGGCGTTGAAATGGTCATAGCAAACTGAGGCATCGTTCTTGATGTTGACAAAGTTGGCCCCACCTTCGGCCACTAGGCCAAAGCTGAGGTGTAGCAGCACCAAGGCCCACAGTGCAGCACTGATGAAGCAAGAGATACGAGCACGGCGGTAGAGCTTGTAGACAATTGGGAATGCAATGCTGAGGTAACGCCCCACCGTCACGGCGGTGATGAACAGGCAGCTGCCATAGAGCGAGGAGTAAAGGAAGAAGCTGTAAATAGGGCAGATTGGTGGTGGTAGCCTCCAATCTTGAAGAAAAGTCTCCAGTGCCTTAACAGGCAGCCAGACCACGAGTGCCAGGTTGGCCAGGCACAGGTTGAGGGCGTAGACCACGTTGGGCGTGATGCCACGTTTCCGAGCCTTGCGCACGTACACAAACAGGACCAGCAGGTTGGCAGGAAGTCCCAGAAGAAAGGTGAAGGAGTAGATAAATAGAGCAACCCAATCTTTGCCACTCACCTGCATCTCTTCACATTAGGGCATGGAAAGTGACAGTTCTTCCTTTTTATCATGGCAAATTAAATCTTCAAACAAATTCAAGCTGCCAGGAAAGTCCTGACTAACACAAGCAAACAAGGCGCACAGTTGTCTTTGTGTTCTTTTATCTTATAAATCACATATTTCAGAAGAAAGATTTTCCATTTGTGGCAGCAAGGTTGTTTCTCAAGCAGATTAGCTGCTCGTCTCCCTCCCTCATGTTCAGAATTGACTGTGACATAGAAGCAGCATCTCTGAAACACGTGACAACAGAAAAGAGGTGGTGGCCACAAAGGTGCTGATGCATGTGGGCACGAAGGGGGCGAGGTGCACACGACATCCTGACAGAGATGCAGATAAAAAGATGCATCCACTCATGCAGAAGCAGGGGGCATTTTAGCAGGCACCAGGCTGCCTTAATTGCCCTCTCTGTGGAGGGCAACAGACAGGTAGCATCTGGGCCCTTAAGTGAAATGATTCAGAATAATTCAGAGTGTCAGGAAGCGCATGGTCATCCCCTTAAAGCTGAAGCAGTCTAAATGAACTGGAGGGCTAAGCAGTAAAGTCATAAAAGTGCATAAAAGTTGATGGTCAATGCGAAGGAAGAGGATGGGTTGGGCTTTGGGAAACATTGACTTGTTTGTGTAATGAATGTGTTTCTCACAGTTTTATGGCAGAGATGTTTCCTCTTTTGCATGCGTGTTAAAGTGAGTGGGAGAGAAGAGAGGGTGTGTCACGTAGAAGGCTTTTGGTGAAGAAAATGGAGCAGAAAATCACTGACTTGTTGCAGAGGCATTTTACTAGAGCAGAATGACAGATACCAAGTAACATTTTTCTAGGAAAAAGTTCAAAACAAGGCTGCTAGCTGTTTGATTAGTCTATTGATACATTGGTCAAAACAAATGTGTTTGATATATACTCCTCTTCTATCTTATAATTAATGATTGGTAAGTAATTACATGTATTATTTATCAGTTGAATTGAACATAATGTTTGCACAGCCTTTAGTCATGTTTTGTTCTTTTCTTTTTTCAGAAGGCCTCAGAAGACTGCAGTGGGTATTTTCAATACTAGCGCCATTTACAAGTATTGTATATAAAGCCTGATACATACATAATACTTGTGAGTACATCAATTAATTTTTCGGTTTGGCTCTACTTTTGAGATTTGTTTACGATTAGAAAAATATAGAAAATTGCCAGGCTGATCCTTTAAACAGTCCAGGCTACGTTTTCGTAAGCAAAAAACTTTTAGCCTTAATGTTTCTTTCTTGTTAATGTAATTTTGCTCATATTTAACAAAGACAAAACCTTATCACCCCTATGTCTTAAATTCGTAACACAACATATTTGCCAAAGTATTAAGCAAGAATCAAATCGTATTGATTAATATAGTGCACAATAACAATTGTATGTATTTTATTTTAATTGAGTGTCTTAGCAGGTTGCAAGTAAGGTTATATAACTGTTCCATTTGTCGAGGCTTAAGACAGTTTGCACTGTGTGTTCAGCCAGTTGTTTTTTCTATCGCTAATACTAACCACTAAACTTATCTTTACTTTCTAAAGCTCATTGTATTATTCCAATGTAGTTTAAAGAAACAAATGATGATTTGTAAATGCTGTCTAAACTTTCTCTGGTGTCAATATGTATTGGAGTATGTGGTAATTTGTTGTAAGTATTATGAAAACTGATAATCAGATTCATCAACATTTACCTGATATCTTCTATCTGAACCTTCAAATACAAAAAGCCCTGAAAATCTCTTTTATATACTGTAGGTGGCCTGTTGGTTTAGATGTAGCATTTCTTCTAAACAGATCTTCTTCTCTCATTTTAATTTTTATAAAAAATCAGTGACTGACACAAACATCCATTTGAAAGCATAACAACTGAGGCAGGTGAGACTTACGCGGTTTATTGTCTGGCGGACCCTGTTTATTGCCTGTTTACCAGATTTTTTATCTAAACCACGTATACTGTATGAGTCAAAGTTCACGTCATTATCACCGTCTTCATGTTCCAAACAGCATCAGTTGATCAAACAATATGACTAAGCCAAACAAAGCCATTAAAGCTAATGGTCAATAAAAGTAATGACCTGACCTGAAATGAACGTGAGCACTTTTACTCTCAAATTTTTGCACTCAAACATCACATTCTAAAACAGACAACATCAAATTGATAATTACACTCAGATGCCAGACATATCCTGATGACTAGACATGTACACAAGTTATCAATTTTCAAAGATAATTTGCATAATGTTTGTGAGGAAGTTAAATAGACACAGGTGAAGTTTGTAATTGATAATTTAACACAACACAACTGAAAGCAAATTAACAACACAAACGAAGGTTTTAACAGGACAGGAGGATTTTTTTTTGCAAAAGGTTGACAGCTACTGTTGAAATAAATGAAATAAAGAAAGCATTCTGCCCTTCAGTATTAATTCAATTAATTACTCATTTAATTTGTTAAGCTAACTATTCTCTTCAAAATCCACAATATCCGAATTTCGTGTATTTTAAGGATTGACAGAGCATTTTGGTGTCATGTCCATTGCTTGACAATGTCTGCAGGATTAGAAACATTACATCCAAGCTAAAAACAAATAAAATAATCCTTATTTGTTGAATTAGACCTTCAAAAACCCTTCAAAAAAACAACACCTAAAATACCATCCTCTTACTGAGCCAGCAGCTGCAGGTTGCTCCTCCCACTAGAGTTTGTGAGCGGGACCAACAGCACCGGGGTTTTATCATTGCAGGAAGTCGGTGTGAGGCGGGTGCGAGTGTTCATGCTTCGCTGTTCCAGAGACAGGGCTTCCTGTTTTCTGGAAAGATCCTGCAACATGCGGGCATGATGGAGCTTCATCTTCTGTAATGAGTGTCTGAGTGAACATTTAATAGGAGAAACAAGCAGTGAGGATAGTTTTAGATGGATTTGGTTTAAGGCAGCACTATGCACAGAACACAATGTATAATAAAGACAACATTCCTAAATGTGTTTTCTCTTTTACTTTATTCATTATTCAATAGTTTTAAGAGAGATGTGAAATGTTACCTTTATAAATTTTGTGTTTTGTGTGCTAATTTTTGACTTTCCTCTATGTACAAAATTACCAGCTAAAAAAACTGACTTGTTTTTACTGCTTAAAGTTAAAAACATGGATTAATAATAAGCTCAAAATTGTGATCATAGCAACAAAACTCTGACTCACTGAGCCTCAGAGAGCTTCTGCTTCAGAGCCGTGATTGAAGCCTCCAGTTGACTAACTTCATTAATGAGGCCGTGATGCACCTGGAAAAAAAACAGACAGGAGGAAAAGGATCAATCAGGAAGAAGCCTCCCATAGTTTCAATTAAAACATTTCCACTACTATTGCTAATAGTCCTTGGTCTACTTCATATTAACCTCATCTCTGCACAGGTCCATGCCAGGTCTGCTGGTCCTGTTCTCCAGTCTGGTGTGAGCCAGCTTCAGAGAGGCTGCCTTTGCCTGCAGATCTGCATCCAGCCTGTGGATGTCGCTCTCCATATCTGCCATTTCATCTTCAGTCTACAGACAAGACACACCTTACTGATGAACAAACACCTCCCAGTAAACAGTCGCCTCTTGTCCTCCATTAATACAGCTGGTTTAAGACTTCTGGGAGGTGATATTATCAGTTCATAGGTAACTCACATTTTTTATTTGCCATTCGAGCTCATCGCGTGCCTGCTCTTCGTGGTGATTGCGCTTACGAAGAGAAAACTCTGTGGCCCTGCGCTGAGTTTCCAACTCATTCTGCAGCTAAGAAATAGATGATAGAGAAAGGGAATTAATCATAAACATGTCATATCTTACTGCATAGAAGACATGAAAACAGAAATAGTCCATGATATTCCCAAATCCTATAAAATCCAGTTCAAAATGGATGTTTCATTCAGTATTCATCTAAATGGTTTGTATAAAGCTATTAAGTAATTTTTCTGCACCTTATGTTCCATAGTATATACACTAAAAATAGTATGTGGTCATGTGTAGTTACAGTACATCACATTTACCTTGGCTCTGCTGAGACTCATATCCTCCCTCATTTGCTGGGACACCTGCATAGCCTGCTGGGCACAAGCCACATTATACTGGCTGAACTGGACCCATTCCTGGGGGGTGGAGGACCTACAACAGTGGCAATGACAGACCTTTGTTTTAGCTCATGAGGCTGTTTTTTTAAAGTCTGATTTAACCAGACATGTTGAAAATGTAAGGATTATTCTATACTTAGCTCTACTCAGGTGTTAATACCAGGATATGATGTGCTATGACCCTCAAAAAGTAAAAATTCAGTTATATTAGGAATCTAGTAGTTTAATTTTTATTCTGCTATTGCCCTGTTAAACACTCATGCAACAACAAAATAAATCAATGGGGATGTTAAATGCATAAAAGCTGCCAATGGACACGGTATTTGACTGCTACTTCATGCACACTCTCAACTTGAGGTTACCCTGACGGTATGCGAGTAGGATTGGTCTTCAGGGAGATCATAGGTGACTTTATTGTAAGTGACAGGCAGGACATATCAATGTCCAGGGTGTCCATCTTGTTTTGGAGGTCAGCAGTCAGCTGGTGCCGAGTCTCTTGCAAAATACTGGGAACATAAACACAGGAGGGCAGTCAAGCAGGTGCAACAACCTGCATCAACCTCACCACTAGATGGCACTAAATCCTCCACACTGCACCTTTAAATCATGGGTCACGCAAAGAAATAGGTTCCATTTTCACTTTTAGCGTATATGCCTCTTACCACAGCTGCTCAAAGGCCTTGTCTATGTGCTGCTGGAGAACTTGCTGTACTCTTTTAATCAGCTCCACTTCTTTTTTCAGTTGCTCATCCACAGGATCGGTGACCAGCTCGTACCCTCGCCGCCCCTCCCTCAGCGTCAGACACTCGGCACTGACCTCCAGGGGAACAGCAGTAGCAGCCAAGGCCTGCTCATTCTGCTCTTTAGACTGTCCCAACACATGTCAAGGCTGAGGTCATTTCACTGTCATTTCAAGTTTATAAAGAAAGGATAAACTGACACCTGCATTCCAACAAGTATGATTATTATCTGTTAAAAGGACACCACTTCCAGATTAAATGGTGATTACACTGGATTAAAATAACATTGATACTTGCTCTAAAAAACACACAAATACACTCACACAGGCATAAAAGTACATAGGGTCTGGCACTTCAAAAAGGCTGATATCTTTGTAGTATTGTGAACACAAAATGAGATAAGTGCTCAAATCACCAGAGTTAGAGCTTCCATCTCTTTGTCTACACTTTGTGCGCAGGTTTCCAATGCTTCCTTCCATCGAGCAACATCCCAGACCCGGTCGCTCAACCTGCGAGAGGTATCGCTCTCATCCCAGGTTGTCTGCAGAGAAAGACTGCATTAAAATGACTGAGTGTAGAATTGATACAATGTGGAGAAGGAAACTAATTTGTAGAAAAAGCATGGTATTATACTGTAGAATAACCATCCTGTAGAGTGTAACACTGACAGTTTACTGCAAGGCATCCTCACAAAACAAGAACCCACCTTACAGTTGGTCTCGTTACGTAATGACCTGCCTTCTTGTCGGATCACATTAGAAACCTGTCGCTCGTGTTGCGCGGTGGTAGACAGCTGATAGTTGTTGCTGTTCCACTCTGACACACTGTGGTGCAGGCTGGGCTTTGCAGTAAGCGAAGACATTGTACTGCTGCAGCAACATGAAAAAATGGCAGAATCTGCATTACAATATTTGTCAAGTTCTGTTAAATCTGCAGTGCGTAACTTTTACATATTAAATCAATTTCCATTACATTATAGCCCTTGCCAAATGAGTCACAGAATGCTGATTAAGTCTGTCACCGTCAGTATATGAAGTTTTTAAATCTGGTGTTGGTGGCGACATTCCAGCGATGGAGTAACTTCTGTTTAGCACTCTGTTAACTTGAATGGGGATAAAATAATTTCATTGTGAGGCTTTCCAAAAGTTGTCAGACAGTGTGAATCAAATTCTGATAGTGAAATGAGGCATTTTGTAGGGACACTCAAAACTATTTACACCATTTTACGGGCGCAACAGTAGCAGCAGAGCCAATGACATATGCACTTGTCGACAGTGTTTTTGTAATTACTCTCACAGAGGGGGGAGACACATGTTTACCACCCTAGCTTTAAGTGACTCTTTCACAGAAGGATACTAATATCCTTGACTTTCACAGTAAGCACCAACAGATGTGCTATATACTGGAACTAGCAGCAGAGTATTATCTTGAGAAACTTATATTTAGGTATTCTTATATTAATATATATATTTCCCTTCACAGTTACAGTTTCAGTCAGGGTAAATGTTTTTGAATCACCCTTGAACAGTAACAATCTGATGCACAATCTGAATGGCCCAGACTCTGGACCATATGCCCAGTTTTATATGCTTCAGTATCTCCATTTTATGACACTCTCCAAATACGGTTCCAAGGAAAATATTGCACTATTTAGTGCATGTCATTTGTTTGATGACTCACACTTTAGATAAGGCTCTGTCCAAAAAATCGACTTTTCAAAAATATATAAAGAATTTACAGTAGACGTACCACCTCCTGGACCTGTTAATAAAATACAATGCTCCCTAGAAACACCTTCTTCTAATTAGTTTCTCATAAATTATTTATTTGAAAAATACTATGGTTTCATATTTGCACTTTCCATAATAAGGCAACTATTCTGTATTTTGTACTATATCCTTAATCACATTCCTAACACCATCAGTGGTATTTGTTAGTAGGCTATCACAAATATCAAAGACTACATGTGTAACAATTATTTAAGGAACCCTCAATTTATGAGTAAATTAACTCAGAGGTGACTACTGCTGTGTTAAAATAACGTTTAAGTAAATCTAACAGTTTGCCCTATAAATTTGAATGCACTTAAACTTAATGGACTGTTTGATATTTGCAGGCAGTGAGGTGGAGACTAGTAGTAGTGAAGTAACATATTACTCACACCAGACAACAGAAAAAAAATCTAGGAAAAAAATATAATACAAACGCTTCATGAGAGATACATGGAAACGCTGTTCTCATAATAATGGCACATTTTATTTACATGGTCTCTTATGTCAGCTGCTACCACTTTGCTTCTCCTGTGTTAGGCTAGTTGTTTCTCTGAGCTTATTCCTCAACATCGTGTCAACAAGGTTTAGAACGCATTTGAAAGAATCTTCACTTGGAATGTTACTCACCGGAATTCTAGATTGTTCCGAGTGTCGGCGCGTGCTGGTGCTGGTGTTTCTGGACCCGGTTTCCCTGGCAACTTCTATGGGCCGTCTCCAGGCAACGAGCCGACACAACGTTCGACTACTTAATAATTAAAAATGCTGCGTCAACGTCCAGTTCATAACGTTCTTGTTGATTCTAATCTGTTTATGACATCATCACCCTACAGAGGACGTATAAAACGTGCAACAATATTTGTACTGTAGTTGTGGATACTCATTTTCAATATGAGTTTTCAATTTTAAGGTTTTTAAAAGGGTGAAACAATCTCTTAGCCCTGTAAAAATATTGAGTCAAACAATCAGGGGTCCCTGAGGTGGTTTCAGGTGGGGATACCAAGCAAAAAAGAGACTAACTCATATAAAGTAACTCAATGACAGATGCATATTTTGATCATGGGTTTCATGCATCTGAAAGCAAAACAAAAAACAAAACGTATCAGATTGGGAGCCTGGGACAAAATATTATCAAATGGTCTAATTTGTGCCAGTTAAGGAGCCCTTGAAATGAATACATTTGCGAATCACTGCACTAAGATGCTTTGCTGGCTGCCAAAAAGCTATTAAAAATACACAAATTGTATCTTTAACAAACAACACTCAGGTATAAACACTTCTGTTTTATTGTAGTATCAGAATTAGTCATGCCAGTGGTTATAATTCCATGCTGTGGTGACTCTCAGTGTAGACAAAAGCTGGTTAGTTACAACTATCATCACTTGCATCCAAACAACCCTCAGCACATTCATGACCATGGCTGTTTTATTGTTTTGTGTCAGCAGCAATGGTTCCCAAAATGTTTTAAGAACTGGGGGGGAAAAAGCCACTTCAGGTCTCCACTAAAATGCAGCAGGACTGGTGGGCCAAAGAGAGGCCGGTCTCAAACAAAGACCTTACATGACTACACCACTATTTCAGTGCAGTACACCAGTGACCTATTAAGCAGATATACAAACAAACTCTGATTTAATGCCCAATAAAAATGATTTACATGTCAAAAATCATCTCAATAATTCTCATTTATCTGTACATTGCACCTAATGGGGACATAAAAGAGATCTAAATTCTACACATAAAGACTTCATTGAGTCTGGGAACCACTTGCCAGTGCACTATCCCGATTACCTGAGCTATGGTAACACCTATATTCTCCAACAGGCTTCTATTAAGGCCTTCCACTAAAAATAAATCCCCTTTGCCTGTGCTGTCAAAGCTTCTTACACGTTGACTGCCTTAAAAGTATCATAGTTCTTTTAATTTATTGACATTTCACTACATTTATCAGGTTTGTGAGCTCTGCCTGGTGCTTGGAGTGTCAGTGTTAAGAGGCAGAAATTGAAAAAGTTACCTAAAACTGCATACAGATCAACTATACATTATATACACGTGATCCACTGACAGTGAAACTAGTCTTAGTAACAGTGATGAATATGAAAATACCCATTTTCCCATTATTTTGTTTGTTGCTGGGGAGGGAGAGTAAACGTGAATATCAGCTGTTGTTTTTTCCTTTCTGTATACACATTCCTTAAAGACTAATAAATTAAAAAGGACAAAGAAAAAAAAAAGGGAGCTATCATTCATGTCACATTTAGTAGTTCCAAACACAGCATATCAACAAAAACAAAAGAGTTTGCAGTAAGATAAAAAGGTGAAATCATTAAAAGTAAATATTCTGTGGCAGGTTCATAATTTAAAGTAAAAAGAAAGTTTGGTGCAAGAGTGGTGGTGATGGTGGTGTTTTCCTTTAAGGAGAGGTGAGAGGTTCAGTTAGCTACACAGTTAACGGATTTCAGAGCGTTCAGCCTTCGAAAAGCTGGAGGTGGTGGAGGCGTTGTCAGTTTGCAGTCCTTCAGTGTTCCTTTCAAGCTCGTGTGTGTTTTTTTATGTGGTCCAATTTCAGATGGAAGTCATTTTTCATTGTTTTTCCTTTTTCCTGGTATTGTTCAGGTGAGTGGGAGGATGCGTTTCTGACATTACATATGTCCAGTTCACAATCACTGTGGTGTCGCATCTCCATTGACTTCTACGCCGTGTTGCTGTAGCTGTGCTCGAAGCAGTGCATTGTCGTTCTTTAGCTCCTCAATCTAGAAAAGCAAAAAGGTTATTAAACTCAAAGAAAAACAACAATCAAAATATCTATATATATATATATATATATATATATATATATGTGTGTTTTTATTGATTATTAACCTTATTTCATTTTCAGTTTTTTAAGAAAGAATGTGCTAGCTCTTCATCTAAAACCTAAAACCATGTTAGTAATGCGAGGAAGTCTGGGTATTTTTTTTTCTTAAATTGGATATTATTTACCCAGACATTTTCCTGCTAATGCTTTAAATGGGTTATCTTTGATTCGCAGGTCTGCTTCTCAACATTTTTGATTCAAAATAAGAGGTTATGAATGTCCTATTCAGGGTGCAGTCAAGCAATGATGTAAAACAAGGTTTGTATTAGAGGTTAACCTGTTGTCTGAGCAGTTCGTTGTCCATTTCGACTCGCTCCACCTCTTTGTAACTCTCTTGCAGTCGCTGGTTGTTCTGACGCAGCTCTCTGATGTAGTCACAGGCTTTGGACAGGATGCCTCCTTTACTCTGAGAATTACAACAGATTTCATTGAAAAATCTAATTACTCATCACTTCCTTTATTACTATGGTTTGCTAAGCCTTCCGTTTTACCCCATCATGTGTCATTTGTATCTTTATTAAGCTTCCCTCCAGTGACTAAACCATTTCAGAGCCTTTGCCTTTTGGCCAACTTCTGGTGATATATGGAGCAACAACAAATGAAACTTGTGACAAACATTTGTCATATGACACTGCCACGTGTCCCTGTCTGTTATAAATACTTCTCAGTTTAGTGTAATGTGTGTAGTAATGCATTTTCACTTGTGTGAATTTGACTTTCTGGGGGGAAACACTAATTGGTCAGGTTTAATCATCTGGATGCATCTCACCCAAAACATGCATAAAAGCAATGTTTAACAAATTCAGTGACACAAAACTAAAGCTTTCAGACCAAATATGAACATATCAGCCATGTGAACTGGAACAACCTGATCTCTAGAGCCAGCTTTAATCTAATCAAAGACTCATTATAGCCATCTGTTACTATGTTACGTGCTTTGAAGATTTTATGGGTTGTTAGGAGGACACTTACAAGAAGGAAAATAAAATGTAATTTTCAGGGCTGAGTTTTGTGCCACACTCACCGCTCCAGTTCTACTATCTATGCTGCAGTCAGGGATGATTTTTGAAAGCGTGACAATCCAGTTGTTGATCTTGTCTCTTCTTCTTCTTTCCACTGCAAAATTAAAAACAAAAGACAGGAAGATACTTAGCTTTTAACTGTCAAAGCTGACGTCACATACATCTGTTTGACAACAGGAAGTATAACTTTCACAGATGAGTCACTTTATATTAAATGCAAAAAACAACAACAACAATTACATCCCTCAAAAACTGAAAAGGCTATATACACTGAATGCAATTACATGTAACTACCATTTGTCTACCATTAAAGACAAAATTAAAACATAACACCAATATTTTAAAGTGTGGTTAGTATATTGGTACTATCGTCAACTGTTGACTGTTAAATAACATCCAGGGCTTTCCTGAGCTACATGAGGATTACATTTGAATTAAAATATTAGATATAATAGCTTAAAAACATTCATGACACTGGTGACCATATACCTTCATTGTGCTGTGCTCTTCGCCTCTCATCCCTGGGTGCTCGTGGACCGTCCACCTTCCTGTAAAGACACAACGAGAGAAACAAAAAAACAAAACATATTTGGCATAGAAATTATGGATAAAATGTCATGTTAGATTTTCATTGTGCAGATTATTAACTGTATAACCAAACTATAAACCAAACAACTAACACCTTAACAAGAATTCAGTTACAAAAAATATTACATACATAAAAACATAAAACAAATCCATCTTGATAAAGAATTAATTACTCTTAAGAATTGACAATGACCTGTGAAAGTACCATTCATTTTGGTTTATGTCAAGCTAGACTGTCTCATTTGGGGACAAGGCTCAGGGCGTCCACACTTTTGTGAATTAGGGTTTTTAGTTTAATATCAAAAGGTGGGTGTGAACTAAACCTGTAGCCATTAACCACAAACTCAGTCAACTTACTCCATGTATGTAAACGCAACCGCTGACTCTATACATGTAATTCACCATACTACGATGCAAAAGATTGATTAGTGAGCAACCATACGTCTCTATAACACATGATGGGGGCAGGGTGGAGGGGGGTGGAGGGAGGGGGGGCGTATGTGAAAGTTCTCCTCACCAGTTTGTACCGCCATGCTGCAACATCTCGCTTTCACCGAGGTCTCTGGGGATGGCAGGTAAGTAGGACAGAGTGTGTTTTTCAGATATTGGATGTTTTAAATTAAGGATATTGATTGATTTTTTTTTCATCTTCATGTGTACATACAAAGACATAAACTAATCATTCCAAAAAGGGAAGGAAGAGGAAAAGAACATCCGATTCATTATAGAGAAGGGGTTAGAAAATGTGTGTGGAAGGGGGGGGGTGAGAAGATGGCTGACTCTGTGGGGAAGGGATTGTGGAATTGGTGAAACGCCAGACTTCAGGAATGATGATGAATATGCAGGGAAGCGTTGGGTCATACTCACGCTGTGTAGGTGTGTGTGCGTGGTGCGATGGTACGGGGGGTCGCCGTCTGCAGCACCTCCTGGGGGCTCATCATCACGTAAAACTGACCTGGATTTTAAAAAGGGACAAATGACCAAAAAAATTACAGTTATCTTGCAGTGATGGGTCCAAATTTTTTGACTGGTACGGTTTGAACAAACAAGAAATCACTTTTCCACATATGATTACGGAGTGTCTTCTTACCTCCTGCCTGTGTGATTGCTTGGTCGGTGGTGGCCTGCACCGACACGGCCGTGGCTGTTCCATCACTGACGGTAGCGGCAGGAAAATAAGCAAAACGCGTCTCTCCTCCCACGGTCTCAGCGACAGGACTGCCCCCGTTACTGAAAGGGTTCTGGATAACAGCCTGAATGGTGATGAAATCAGAAACATGTCAAAACAGCCACAATAACCTCTAAATGACTGATGCAATGTAAATGATATGGCTTTCGTCCACCTGTTTTTTTTAGGGTTTTTTTAAGCTTTAAAGTGATGTTTTAGACATCTTGGGGCTTAATAATAAACTTCTAGGTGATGTAAGTGATGTAGTGGTAGCAGTAGTTAATGCAGAGAAATCATAATATCAATACTTTAAAAGATATAAGAACAAAAAAGGGTAAAACTTTTACATGACATCTGCCAAAACCTTCAGTAACATGTACATCTATATCAGCATTGCTTTCCACCAGCTATTTCCTTTCAATGCAAGGACTTAAAATGTTGGCTATGTGAGACACACTGCACAATGATTCCACTATTTCACCATTATCTGCTAATGTATGTTTGCGACTGAGCTTCAAATTTTTTGAGGTTTCCTAGCTTTTATTTAGTTATTTGAGGGGTTTCTAAGTGATTTTCTTCTTCTTAACAAAAGTTAAAAAAGAACCAAAGATGTGGGCCCTGTTTTTGTGGGAGGAACACGACCCTTGTCAGTACATTCGAGTTGTCAAATCAAACGTCACAGCATATTAGCACTGACATACAACTCTTCCTTCCTGCTTTTTCTTGGTGTTGCCTTCTTGTGTATGTAAATAGATAAATGTCACACCCTTACACTTGTTTCAATCTCACAGTTTGTCTACGGACCTGTGCCACCGCCTGAGGGGCTCCAGCAAACGCTGCAGCCGAGACGACACTGACTGCTCCAGTCCCGTCAGCTGTTGCTTCTATTTGATCGTCTGTCACCTGAACCACACGATAGGTCACCTGGAGACAGAGCAGAGGAGAAACACATTTTTTAGGAAGAGCTGTAGGGAAGTGATTTTAAATTGTGTAGTTGAGATATGGTCACGATCAGCCACAGCTGTTTCTGGCGTAGAGGCATAAGAAGTAACTATGCATTAGTGTTTGCTGCAAAATATAGTGTTTTTCCCATCCCAGAAAGACTGCGTTTATATGTTTTCAATTACAAAAATTACTAAAATATGTTATTGGACTAATGGAGCCCACTTTTGCATACAACTGTATGTCTAGAATTCAACTTACTGGCAACAAACAAGCATGCTGTGAACATGGCTAATTTAAAATGTCTTGGTATGATAATGCAGAGTTCCCTTAAACCTTCCCTTGATCACTGCAGGTCTGTTGAGCTGAGATTTCTCCACATATTGAAGATGTGTGCAATGCGATGGATTGTAGTAAGAGTGGTTTAGAACGGAAGGATTTGTATATTTAGCTTTTCCTAACTCAAAAACAAGGAACCAAAACTGTAAGTAACTGAGTTTTTCTGCTCTAATGTAAACTTTGCAACAACTAATCAATTAATAAATTAATAACAATTTACAGATTAATCGATAATGAAAATAATTGTAAACTGCAGCACTAACTGCATTAATACCATAAATACTAAAAAAAGTTGTTGTTGCAGTGGAGAGGCTCTCCATCCTCACCTGTCCTCCACTGTTCTCTGTACGGAACTGGTACTGGACATTGTGGTCAGTGAACGCAGCCTGTGGGACACCTGTGATGGTCACTGCGGTCTGCTCCTCCGTCCCCACCGTTTCTCCTGCAACACACGTCAAAATGCTTCAGATGTGAGGGGAAAAAAGACACACACACACAAACTGTGTCTCAGAGTGAGACAGTAAAGTATATTGTTTCAAGAGTAAGTAAGTATAACGTAATTAACAATGACATAAGAAGCAAAACTTTACATTTGAGAAGGTGGAAAAAAACAATATTTTTCTCTTTTTCTTGCTTAATAACTCTATTAAAGGAATTGTTTGTATAATTGTCTGTTGATCTACTTATTGATGAACTTTGCAGAAACTAGGACACAGTTTCAAAAGGCTAGACTGAAAGAAATGAGGCTCCCACCTTCCTGTAACTGCACCACCTCCTCTGTTTCCTGTTTGTCGTGACTACAAAACAGAAAAGACAAATGAGTCAATTTCAAACAGAACCCAAAATACTAATTTCTAAGAAATCAGCTCATTAGTTAGACTTGAGTTATGGATGACGGGCGCCCCCTGGTGGTCAAATGAGTGGATATAAGTGAGACATAAATAAAGTAATAGCACATAATTGGCGTGCAAGCATAACAATAATCATATTTTCTGCAACTTACAGGAAGAAAACTGCAATTGTTTGGTGATTAAAACTCAAGTGAAAGCGAGCCAATTGGCTTCAAATGAAGAGAAAAACTTAAAAAAATTATAATTAATACTACTACTAACACCGCCCTGTTTTTGTTAAAAGCATTTTAATCACACATGATGTGCAGCAAGTACAGTATCAGTAAAATGCAGTGAATGTTAAAGCCTCAAACACAGACTCAAACTGCTGCTGTGCGTTTGTACTGCATGTCTGGTAAATATAGCAGCAGAAGTGATATTACCAATTTGGAAAAGGGCGCACAGTTTTAGTTAAAAATGTCTTTATGGGTGCATAAACGCAGCATTAACCCCACTTGCTGCAGCAGCTGTCACTCCTTCAAACCAGGAGACACACAAACAATGCATAAAAAAATATATATATTAAAAGTAACTGCAGCATTGAGCTTAATAACACAGCATCGCGTTACAGGGTGAATTTAGGCCGTGGTGGTGTTGGGAGCCATGGCTGAGCAGGAAGCGGCAAGCAGCCTCTCACCTCGCCGAGCTGTCCAGACTCTGCTCCAGCATATCCATGAAGCTTTTTGCGGGTGTAAAACGCCGATATTCAACGACACTGATTTACGGAGATGGAAGCGCTGATCACGGGGACAAACACACGGGTCATGTGAGAAAGACAGTCCAGGACACGTGAGGCACCGACCGGGCAAGAAGCTAAAATGGAGGCCGTTGTGGAACAGGACGGCGCCGTCTGCGTCTGTGCGTAAAAAAAGAAAAAAAAAAACAGTCCTGGCGTTTACGCAGCAACGAGGACGGCGGTGCTCTGGCTGCCGGGGGTTCAGATTGTTAAAGTCTTTTAGGTGAACTGCTGGATGCACTGATAGAAGATGTCTTTTCCTAAATAGATGGTTGGAGGTCGTATTTTCGGTGTCCTTTTTTTTTGGTGCTCTGCGACACACAGCTGCTGTTTATCCGCGCAAAGCTGCAGGGTGGCTGCTACATGCGCCCAATAAGATGTGGAGTGGACTACTTATCGTGCAATACAAGTTTTGTTTTCCGTCGTATTTTTTTGTCGCTTTGTATTTGTGTGATTTCAGATATTGTCTGATATCTAGTATTCACGTGACTTCTCCAATAGTCAACACTTGGGTTGTTAGAAAGCGGATTATTGTGTTTTTTTCTCGGTTTATTTCTTTATTAAAATGTATTCCAACGTGGATTATTTAGCTTTGGGTATCTGAAACGATGTTATACAGTGTTTTTCCCAGACAAACATGCTCAATTGTATGAATGTGTCACATACACGTTGACAGGCAGCTCCTCAACGCCACGTTTTTCAGCTTCTTTGCCCAGGTGACCATAGAGATCCAATACGGGTTTTCCCACAAACCACATGACAGAAACTGTCCATGTCGTGCCACGAAGCATCGCCCAGCAAACACACGGTCCTCATAATTCACCGTTTGATGTCTTGCTGGACAGCTACAGTACTTATTTTATCTTAAAATCGGATAGAAGACCTACTTTTATGTGTAATTAATTGGATAGTAGATGAAGGAACAAAGGAACTCTTTCAAAGGGGAACACATGTAGTCTGTTTCGCAAGCAGTCACAACATTTCCATCACATGAGCAGCCAGTGGGAGGCGATATTGATCCATCATCAACAGGCGTAGATCGACAATACACTCATCTGACACTTCATAAAGAGCACCTTTGCAATCTAATTTAATTGAGCTCTGCCATGAATTCTACTTTTATGAAGCTTATACATTTTCAGTTTTTGTTAACATTGTCAGAAAGGTTATAATTATTTATGTTTATTATTGAGGTTGTAGTGGGGGGGTGCAATATATTGAATGTTATTTTGTCCACTTACATTAACAATATCAACAATACAGACCTCTAAGCTTCGTAAATGTAGCCTACAATTTATGGAAGAACTGTAGGATTGCATTAGGTTGCACAGCTGCACCTAATTAGGTGAGTGTTTAGTAGCAGATATTCTAACTAAGACTGAGATAAAGATTCTTTTCCCCACCTGAAATGTTCTCAAGTTTTTATAAATGTGCATCAGAAGGCATCTTAAAATCATCAGATAATCTCAAATATTGTAATAAAACATTGCAATCAAAATTAAGTGTGATGGGCCCCAAAAAACCCACCAAAAGGATATAACTTTACAGCATGTTGAAGCAACATTATACACATTAAAATCGGATAGTAGTCCTGTAATAGTTATTCAGTAGTTGCCACTGAATGCATTAGAGCCCTCAAAAGGTTAAGATACAAAACCTATAATAAAAAAAAGTATTGACCCTTTCGGAAGCTTTGTTGTCTTAAAACATTGAATCGAAGTAGATTTGGAGGGGGTGCATACTTATGAAAACAAGTATTTGTTTTACATTTGTAATTTATTTATATCACGTTGTAGAGACTTTGTTTTCATATTAATATTAAAGTGTCTTTTTCTGCTGATCAGTGTCAAAAAGTCTAATCTAATAATCTAATGAATTTTCTAAGGCGATGAAAACATGAAACCTTTCATGGGGGTGAATAGTTTTTACAGGCACTATAAATCCGAGGGTTCACAATATGGTTAAAAGGCAAAAACAGAAAGAAAAACATCTGTCCACCTTAATTATGCTCATTCTTTCCAACTTTTCCACTTTTCCTCTTGAAATACTGAATACTTTAACTTCTTTCGCTCTAAAAATCCTTAAAATGAGACCACGACATGTACATTTACTGAAGTGTTCAAGCACAATTTTGAGGTACTAAATTATTTTCTCAACCCTCTTCGTACCCTGTGAGACATAAAGCCACAATGAGCTCACTTCATCATTCCCAATTATTGGAAACATGTCGGATCACCCCCTAAATTAAGTTAATCTCAGCTAGCGCGTCCATCACGGTTCTTCATTGGATCATTTTGGTCTCCACAGCCCATTACAGAAGCTACATGGTATTGTATGCTAAGGTATGTGCTAAACATGTGGGTAAAGGATCTAATTAGTTATAGACTCAATTGTGACTGAAAATGATGTAGAAGTTCACATATACTACTCCCCTGCTCCTACTACAGACAAGCCAGGAGAACATGTGAGTGCGAACCACAAAGATAAAGAGGCAATTGCTATATAAAAGTGAAAAAGCTGGATGCCGTGAGACTATAGACCTGGGTTTAAACCTGAAGATAGCCTTTAGTAAAAATATTGCAGTAATATTTGGCGCCACCTGCAGATGTTTTCTTTGATAGATATAACAGGGGATAGTCACTGTCACATCCACACTGAGGCCATGTCCTCTGATCACAGGTCACAAGAGTTTGATGAGTTCAAATATTTGTAACTCTCACAGTATCAGGGTCCAACATACTCAATAAAATATGTTGATAATCAAATGTTGATCATATAAATTGCCTCTTACTTGGGAACTTATTAAATGTTGAATTTAACAACCAATAAATAAAATCCTTAGAAGTGTACGTTTCCAAAAGAAAACTAGTTACTAGGATCTGCTTGATCATCTGATAGAAATCTATCATAAACACAAGTCGTCTCCTCCTTGTATTTCACCTGTACTAGTTTTAATTTCATGTCAGAATCACATATATTCTGTCTAAGCTTGTTTACAACATACTCA
Organism: Scomber scombrus; assembly: GCF_963691925.1. Lineage (NCBI taxonomy): Eukaryota > Metazoa > Chordata > Actinopteri > Scombriformes > Scombridae > Scomber > Scomber scombrus. Next base: position 10,209,797 of record NC_084985.1, read on the forward strand.
CACTGAATGAAATATTCAAAGAAAGAAACTATTCCTTCGTTTTATACACATTTCCCCACAATTTAGCAAGACATGTTTGGTATCTTTGGCATCCCCAGTAGAATTTAATGTCTGTGGGTTTTAACACATTTTGGTTGTTCAGCCTACATTTACACTGATGGGGTTTTGGAAGTTAAATATGTTAGAATGATTAGAGAACAGGAAAGAAATCTAGATTAGGTTGTTGTTATTTGTATTTAAGGGTTAAAACTATCTCAACCTTCTTATAAAACTTATAAAACTCATTTTAACTATATGGAGAAGTATGAGAAGTGGAGCTTGAGTCAAATAATTTAAGTTAGTTGAAACCAACACTCAGGCAATAGATCTGTTTAAAATGATCCCTTCTTCATATCACATGGGATTGTGCACTTATTTCAGTTGAGGGTGACTCATTGATTCAGATTGCACACCCATTTCAGTGAGAGAGACAGAGAGGGAGAGGGAGATGGAGAGAGAGAGGAATAACCACCTACAAAGTGCCAAACTTGAGGCCAACCTCTCTCCTCTCCTCCCATCTCATTCTTTCCTACATGGGCACTCAGATGGGTTTGCAGACAGCGCAATAACAGGCTGAGCAGTGTCAGAGAACTCAGAGAGACACTCTGATCACTATTACTAAAGATTTTTAAAGGGAATTAACAGAGAAGTCATCAGACATCTTCGGAGGACAGTTTTATCTTCTTCTGGCCAACTTAAAAAGGTAAATATTTCTGTAAAAGTTATCCTTTGTGCAGGGTTATTACTTTGACTTTTGGGTGGAGTCGTTAACCCCTCCCATGACTTTTGATTAATTATAGTTTTTGTCTTTGTGTGCTTAATGTTGTTGCACTCAAAGGAGTTGGAAGTTTGTGGAAATTGTGCATATTTTACAGTGAATCTTTTCAACTCTAAACTTGCCATTTTAACTTGTATGGAAGTTCACAGATGCACACTTTTCTTCAGAAGTAAAAAGATGCTTTTATGGATAGATTTAGCAAGTTTTCGCTCTTGTTTTCTGGACTTATTTCAATAAGAAGAACAATGAATGATAAATGTTGATTTGCATGACTTTCTCCATCCTCCCAATGTAAAATCCTGTTTTCATTGTACTGAGTATAAACTACATACAGTAAAATATCAGTTTTTGCAAATGGAGGTGTACATTTATTGTGCCTTGAAGGAAAAAACATTCCAGAAGGTGAATTAACCTGTTACCCTGTTTCTACAACAGTAGCAGATAGGTGCAATGTCGACACCCAAAAACACTCCCAGAGGTGCAAGCACACCACTATCTCCCAACCGCATCACCCGGCTTCAGGAGAAGGAAGACCTGTGCAACCTCAATGATCGTCTGGTTGTCTACATTGACAAGGTCCGCTCTCTGGAGTCCGAGAATGCTGGTCTGCGTGTGCGCATCACAGAGTCAGAGACAGAGATCAGCCGGGAGTTGACGGGCCTGAAGGCCGCCTATGAGACTGAGCTTGCTGATGCCCGTCAGACTCTGGACTCAGTGGCCAAAGAACGTGCACGGCTGCAGCTGGAGCTGGGCAAGATACGAGAGGACTACAAGGAGCTGAAAGCCAGGTGGGTTACAACACACCATCCTGGGCCAAATCCAAATCTGATAGCAGCTTCTGTTGTGTTTTTAGGGGAGGTACCAGTTGAGAGAGAAGGAGGAATATTTTCTTAAACCTTTCAAACAGTAAAAAAAAACTACATTTTTCAGGGAGTGGGGCCTGGATTTCATAGCAGCACCTGTACGTGTTCATGAGTTTCTACAGAATTCAAGTCCAAATGACCATCCTTTCTTGGCGGGTGTTCACAATCTGACTGCAGATATTACAGAACAAAACTTGAGAGAGCAGTTTTGGTCAAAAATAAAACTAATTGGGTTGATACACCCCTATGTTATCAAAGTGAAAAAGCACTAGTGATCCAGATAATTTGTGTGGTGTTATCTGGATGGTCATGGTGAGGCTGCCTCGAGGTCTTTGAAATCCCCTTTTTATAAACCCAATCTTTGGCTGTTATTGTCATCTGTCTGCTTAATAATGCAGAAGTTTAAGGGTTTGTGATTCAGGTGTGAATATCTAAATTATTTGTGCATATAACGTACAGCCACAGATCACAGTCACACATTAGCTCTTCATATCTTATGCTTGTTTAACTTTTACTAACACTCTGCCAGTCACATTACCCTGCTGCCGGGGCCACTCCCTGCAGCATACCCTCCTCATTGCTCACTGCAGTTTGACGTTGGACTTTCACTCAGACTCCTTCCCATGCTGCCACATCCGAGGCCTGATGACTAACTCTTTCCCCATTTATCCTCCTTCACCAAAGTAATCATTACACACAATACGTGGCAGTGTTTAGAGTGCTCCACTCTTGCCTCCATTATTTTTCCATAAATATTGAGAAAATGACGGTGGTGTGTTTGGCAAAGCCAAGCTGTTGCCATGGCAGCGTTTTAGATAAACAACAACGGCTGTGGCTTGTGGCTACCAGATACATGGGATTGGACGCAGATCATTGTGGTCTGTGACTCATATGCAGACTTGGAAACACCAAGGTCTTTCCCCTATTTCTGTTTCATCCAGGCTACATCCTTATTCAAAAATAGCTCGTGTTTGTTTGATCAGATTGTGTAACATAACACTTACATTCATTTTTCACTTGGCTCTTAAGTTATAAATCAAAATGAGCATTTCTCTTTTCTGACATGTTCTTAATCAATACTAAAAACATATCCAGGAAGACATTATTTGACACCTGATTCTTTTTTGTCATTACAGGAACACTAAAAAGGAGTCAGATCTAACAGGAGCGTTGCAGAGGCTCAAAGACCTGGAGGCCCTGCTGAACTCGAAGGATGCATCTTTGACAACAGCTTTGGGAGAGAAGCGTAACCTCGACGTGGAAAACAGGGATCTGAAGACGCAGGTTGCCAAAGTAAGCACAAGCCGGTCAACTTAAAACTCAGTGGAAACACATCTGGGCTCAATCTGCCTGCAGTCATCATGTAAAATCATCGTCTCTCAGTTTGTCCCTCCTAATCCTCTGTGTTTTCCACTTTGTGATACTAAATGTCGTGGCGCTATTTTTAACTTTAACTTCTAGCCTTTAATTTTTAAGTTCATCCAGTGGGGTTTTGAAAGAGCCTCACAAGACTCGTATAATTTTCTCTAGTGGAAATGAAATACAAAAATTCTTGTCATTCTCCAACTGGCCTCAGCAGGGCAGACCTTTTCTGCCATGGCTACTTGAACTCAGACATTTTGATTAAAGGACAGTCTCTATAACTATCCCAGTCCATAGCCGCAGTCACCAGTTTATGTGAATTTTTGTGCATTGCTTTGTACTAATATTTAGTTCCTGTTTTGATTTCCTAGCTGGACACCAGTTTGGGCGATGCCAGGAAGCAGCTGCAGGATGAGATGCTAAGGAGAGTGGACGGAGAGAATCGCATCCAGACTCTCAAAGAGGAGCTGGAGTTTCAAAAGAACCTGCACTCTGAGGTTAGGCTCTCTTTTCATTGCCCTTGTACATCACTTTAAAACAATTCAACTTGTTTTATCACATTTCCTAAGGTTTTTCATTGACAAGATCTCAGATATTAGGTCCTCTCTTTTGCCGTCTGCATTGGATCCTGCCGTCTCTCCCATTTGCCCTGATGTTTTTGACACATTTGAGCAAGTGTCTCTTTCAGCTTTAACTGATATTGTCCAGCACCTCAGGCCTTCTCACTGTCCTCTTGACAGCATCCCACCCCGTCTTTTTAAGGACGTTTTCCATATTATTGGGCCCTGTGTTATGGATCTGATAAATTCATCTTTGATGTCTGGATGTGTCCCAGCTGCCTTTAAACATGCTGTGGTCCAGCCCCTCATCAAAAAACATAATCTTGACCCCACAGTTTTATCCAACTTTAGGCCTATCTCCAAGCTTCCTTTTCTTTCCAAGGTCTTGGAGAAGGTGGTTAACGAACAACTGCAGTCTTTTATTGATCTAAATGGCATTTCAGAGAAGTTCCAGTCTGGTTTTAAGTCACGCCATAGCACTGAAACAGCACTTTTAAGAATTTTAAATGACCTTCTTTTAACAGTTGACTCTGGTAAATCTGCTGTCCTGGTCCTTCTGGATCTGACAGCTGCCTTTGACACAGTGGATCACAACATCCTCCTGTCTCGCTTAAACACCTGTGTGGGCATTAAGGGTACCGTTCTTAAGTGGTTTCAGTCATATCTCTCAGATAGGAGCTTCTCTGTCCAGCTGGGCCAGTATTCTTCGGCCACTTCGCCGCTGAGCTGTGGGGTGCCTCAGGGCTCTATTTTGGGCCCCCTCCTCTTTTCAATATATATGTTGCCATTGGGATCCATATTCAGAAAGCACAATGTCTCATTTCATTGCTTTGCTGACGATGTACAAATCTATATACCCTTAAAAACAAATGAGCAAGCCTCTGTCCAGGTCTTATTAGACTGCCTCAATGACATTAGATCTTGGATGGAAGTGAACTTTCTCTCCATGAACAAAAATAAAACTGAGATTATTTTATTCGGCCAACAAAATCTCCTAGATGGTTATAACAGCGCCATTGGCACCCTGAAGTCTCACTGTCACCCTTTTGCAAGGAACCTTGGTGTTATCTTGGACAGTGACTTTAGGTTCGATAAACAGATAAGCTCTATTGTTAAAACGAGCTTCTTCCAGCTAAGACTAGTAGCTAAAGTAAAGGCTTATCTCCCTAGAAAGGATCTTGAGAAAGTTATCCACACCTTCATTACATCACGCCTAGACTACTGTAACTCTTTACTTGTTGGTCTCGACCAGTCAGCACTGCGCCGGTTACAGGTTGTCCAGAATGCAGCTGCCCGCCTGCTGACTGGAAAGAAACGGCGTGATCATATCAGTCCCGTCCTTGCATCATTGCACTGGTTGCCTGTTCATTTTAGGATCCAGTTCAAGGTTTTATTAATTGTTTTTAAGTGTTTAAATGGTCTGGCACCATCTTATTTAGCAGAGCTTGTGCAGCCTCACAGTACGTCCAGAGCACTTAGGTCGGCAAACCAGCTGCTCCTGGCAGTACCTCGGTCCAGACTCTGTACCCGTGGGGATAGAGCCTTCTCAGTGGCGGCCCCAAAGCTGTGGAACAGCCTACCTATCCAGGTCAGAGCTGCACAGTCTATTGAGCACTTTAAAACACTGCTGAAAACCCATCTTTTCTCCTTGGCGTTCAGCCACAGCTAGGCGAGAATCCTTGGCTCTTATTTTATTTTATTGTATTTTTATCTTTACTTTTACTCTTTTTAAATTGAGCTCTTATTATTCCTTTACTGTTTTATTTATTATTATATTTGTGTCTGATTATATTGTATTTTAATAACTGTACAGCACTTTGGTTCAACTGAGGTTGTTTTTAAATGTGCTTTATAAATAAAGTTTGACTTGACTTGACTTGACATTCAAATATGCCTACTATTTCAATACACAGGTATTTGAAAGTGTAAATTAATTTGATGTTATTATTCTCCAAAAGGAGCTGCGGGAGACAAAGCGACGCTATGAATCTCGTATGGTTGAATTGGACAACGGTCACCAGCAAGACTATGAGAGCAAACTGGCGGAGGCTTTGGCTGAGATGCGTAGCCAGCATGAACTGCAGGTTAAGATGTACAAGGACGAGATTGAGAAGACCTACAATGCTAAGGTACACCATTAGTTAAACGCTGCTAAGGCAAAATGCAACAATTGAATGATTAAATTGCCTGGGGAAAAGACACAGTGGCATCAAAATTTTCTTACATACCCTGTTTTTTTTGTTTTTTTTCTGTCTGGCAAACTGAGCGTATGTGACACCCATTGTATGTAAAAACAATTCATGAAAAATATGTATTTCAATTTATTTACAATTCATTTGACCCCAGAGGAGACAAAAACAAAGATTTACTTACATTCCTTCCATTGTTGTTCTCAACAGAAGATAAAATGTCATCAACAGGCATACATAGCACAAAACACAGGATAAATCTCTAAAATCATAAAACAGGAAGACAGCTAGCATTTTTCTTTTCTGCAAAAACAGTTTTCTTACTTCCTTTTGTTAACAATTGACTAACAGCAGGATGAATGTAGTTGTAGTGCAGAGTTAGGTTATAACTCTGATTTTATGCATCTTCTTCTATCTTGTTTCTTTCTGTCAGCTGGAAGGTGCGCGTCAGTCGGCGGACAGGAACAGCCACCTGGTGGGAGCAGCACATGAGGAGCTTCAGGAGACTCGAATCCGCCTGGAGTCCACATCTGCTCAGCTCAGCCAGCTGCAGAAACAGGTGATCTGAAACGAGCAGTTCACACGACTCACACTGTATCATCATTAACAGATGTGACATTTTATAACAAATCAAAAGCAAAAATCTCACTTGAATTGATTTCTTAATACTAAATATATTCTATATATTTACAGAAATTAAATCTATGCTCTATAAAAAGCTGGAACTTCAGTTTGCTCTTGTTGCACTAAGTTTTATTGAATTTTCCCATTTATTGTTTAGCTTCTGTCAACAAACAAATGCACTCTTTTGACCATACTTTGGTTGAGATAAACAAAATCTGACCTACATGAAAAACTTTTCTGAGTCCCTTGAGACTGAGTTTTCAAACTTAACCGAGTTGATTCTGATCTGATGATAACTGTGTGATTCTTCTTCTTCTTTGTCTAAACAAGCTGGCAGCTCGTGAGGCAAAGGTGAGGGACCTGGAGGACGCCCTGTCTCGAGAGCGGGACACCACACGTCGCCGGCTGGGAGAGAAAGACAAAGAAATGGCTGAGATGAGGCAGCGAATGCAACAGCAGCTGGATGAATATCAGGAGCTTTTGGATATCAAGCTGGCCCTGGACATGGAGATATGTGCCTACAGGAAGCTGCTGGAAGGAGAGGAACAGAGGTATGTGACATGGTGGCCTGAAATGTAGATTAATGAGCTTTGGCCATGAGGTCATAAAAGGTAATACGAGTCATTTCATCTGTGCCTATTGGGCTTTCTCCTTTTCCTCGTCAATAACATCATTACGTCTGTCTCCGCAGGCTGCGTCTCTCCCCCAGCCCCCCACCGACTAGAGTGTCAGGAAGCCGCTCCTCTACTTCAGCAGCTCACTCTCGATCGATCCACTGCAGCGCTCAGAACTCTCCTGTCAAGAGGCGCCGCCCCAACGACACCGACAGCGAGGCCTCCAGCTTTGCAGGAGGTGCTGTGGCCCGCACCCGCATCACCCAGCAGGCCTCTGCCAGCGGGCGGGTCACTGTGGATGAGGTGGACCTGGATGGGAAATATGTCAGACTCAGCAACAAAGCAGATGAGGTGAAGAACGTGCATATATTGGAAGTTTCTGAGACATCCTGTTGTCTGTTTCTATAGTTTTAGCTTCAGTTTTACATTGCTGGTAAATATAAGCAGTTGCTAAATTCAATTTGTGAACTGGTGGCTGAATTAAAAAATAAATAAAATGGTCTTGATCTTGTTTTTACAGGATCAGAATTTGGGGAACTGGCAGGTGAAGCGGCAGGTAGGATCTGGTGCACCCATTGCATTCAAGTTCCCTGCTAAATTCACTTTGAAGGCTGGCCAGAGGGTCACGGTAAGCAGCAGTTTCACCGGGTTATTAACACAAATCTGCAAAGGGATACACTGTTCCAGATGTCTTACCCTACTGTATCTTTTATTTTCTGATCAGATCTGGGCCTCTGGTACTGGTGGATCCCACAATCCTCCCTCTGACCTGGTGTGGAAGACTCAACCTTCCTGGGGCACTGGAGACTTGTTCCAGACCACCTTAATCAGTGCCAATGGAGAGGTATTTTAATTTCCCTGGCAGACTTATGGTATTTGGTTTTTATAGTACTGTATTTAAGCCTAAAGTTCCACGACCACATGTTGTTTTATTATGGCCACAATGTTAGGATTATAGCAAACCTTTTCTTCCAGGAAATGGCAATGAGGAAGGTCACCCGCACACAGTTTGAAGAGGACGATGATGACATGGTGAGATAAATTATTTATTACATACAGTATATACACAAAACCTACACATCTACAGGACCATAGCATTAATGGCCTTAATGAAAATTTTACATTTACCTTTATTAATGTTTATGATGTAAATCAGTCTTCTTCACTGACAGAAATTAAGCTTTTAATTAGACATCCCCCTAAAGATATTCCTGTACCCCTTTTAAAGCCATTCAAAATATTCTTCAGGAATATTTTATTCTATTGTGTAACCTTAGAATTGTCACCACAAGATTACAACAATCAAACATTTTCAAATTTTCAGTGAGTCCTTGTTAAATTCACTAATATCAGCATTGAATCTACCCCTTCGGCTCAGCAGGTGGCTCACAGTACCTGTGGAGATGGCGAGTACAACCTGCGCAGTCGGACAGTGGTGTGCGGCTCCTGTGGACTTCCCTCAGACAAATCCAGCAACTGCTCTGTGTCTTCAGCTTCCCGCTCCTACCGCAGCGGCGGCCTCTCTGAGGGTTTACTGCCACACTCCTACGTGTTCAGCAGTAGCACACCTCGCAAGGTGGGCCCTGCAACACAGACAGCTGATACATGACTATATTTGACAATTTTCAAGGCTTAAGTAGAAAGAATCCTGGCAGCACTTTTTGGAGGCTAAAGCATGATTTGTTTCCCTGTTTAAGTTTAAAGGACCAATATGCAATATATTTACTGAACTAACTCATTAAATGACCATGATATACTATGAGAGGTCAAAGAAACATGCTAAGTTGAAATACTGACTTCTGCGACTAAAATACTATAGCCAGTATGTTCTCCTTTGAAATTTCCATTCTGGTGAGGAATGTCTGTTTTTGTTTTGGCCTGTGTGATTTGGCCCACAGCCCATTCAACCTGATTGTGATCCTGGCATGTAATTTTAACACATTATGTGCCACCACCATATCATGCATGGTTATGGTCATTTCACGTTCTGTGAGATCAGGTTGACAGATGTTAGACAGACAGATATTGGCACACAAACACAGTGTGCTGCAGTCATGAAAACAAACAAAGTGAACTGAAATAGATTCACCCGACCTAAAAACCCATGTGAGCTTTGAGTCTGGGGCAGAGGGGACGGGGGGAGACAACTCTCTCCAATATTTTGAATTCGCACTGCAGTACCCATTTTAAACACTTGATGTCCGTGTTACTACAGTATTTCTGTCAATATTCGGAATTTATGGTTTTTGCCTCACTTTCTCAATGCTGAAAAAAAACATTTTTATGTGACAATATTAACTTTGTTCTTTTTTTTTCTCAGAGTGGGACCAGAATGGAGAGCTGTCCAATCATGTGAGCTCCGGGATCCATGTTGGAACACTTAGACTCTATTATTTTTCAGTTATTAGTTTAGTTACTAGTCGTAGTTAATAAGTTTAATTCATGTACTTTGGAATCATTTTCAAGATATAGTATGCAATAAAAATGTATATTGCTTTTTTAAAATAAATAAAAAATGTACAGAGGCATGGTCATAAAATTGTGTCACATTTGTACTGGTGACATTTAGAGGACACAAAAGATGAAACGACAGCTACTTTAACATTCAAACAAATCAAAACTGCTCTTCAATAAAGTCAAATCATATTTTCATGAACCTCCAAAAACACATTAATTTCAGGGTTGCAGGAAAGTAAAAAGAAATGTTTACTTGTTTTCAAAAATAAATGTAAGCGTGAACTCAGTTGTAAAATGACCCAGCCTTGCTACAGATCTATTTTGTGTATTTTTGCTGATATCAATAAACTTGTCTCATATTTTCAGAAAATGTGTCTTGTTCTAATATTATAAATAATCATGGATTACTTACAGTGTTTGCTTACTTTCCATTGCATAAATATGTTATAATAATATATATTTGAAAAAAAATCTAATTTAATATTTAATACCATCAACCTTTAAAGCCATCAACACTAGAAACATCTGTATTTAGGATTACAAGCATTTTTCAGGTGCCTATCACAGTAAACAACATAATTTATAGTGAGATTATAGTTATTTAATGCAGAACAGATCTTCTTCTGTAGTGCAGACATTTACCACCATATTAATGTTTGACTTGCTTTTGAGGTTTTGGCTCTTAATCTTTGGAACTTTCTCCGTTTTTATCTGTGAACACTGTGGACACCTTTAAAAGCAGCTTAAGGCCCATTTGTCCAGATTTGTCTTTGTGTCATTTTTCTATTTCTATTTATCTCAGATTTTTGATGTCTTCATGAATGTTTATGCTTTATTTCCTTTGTGAAGTATGTACAATGTCTCTGGTTTCGAAAAAAAAAGTTACTTACTTACTTACTCCAGAATTTTATATTATGAATTATTTCTATTTTTACTTTTCGTTTACATTTCTTTAAATACTTAACTAATATAATTTACTTAAGTAGTAAGCGAAGATTTTTAAAATTATTTACTGAACAAAATATACAATAGAATACACTAAAAAAATAAAGCAACCAGTCATTCCAGTTCATAAATAAAAAATAAATAAAAAGAGATATAAAGAAGATAAAATAATTTCAATAGAAATAAAAGAAAACAAATACCTAAATAAAAAAAACTAGAGGTATAAGTGACAGGCATCTTCAATTAAAAAACAGATGTACTATTGGATTTGTGGATATGAAATGCTACAAATATGACTTTTATTTTTATTAAAATCAAGGAAACTATAAAATATGACCCTTCCTTATTTTTATTTTTTTTTATTGCAAAATGCAAAATACAAGTAAAATTAAAACTGCAAGCAGTGTCGAAGGGCCCTCGCATCCCCCAGTTTTCCCCCCAACTGTAACACGCGCCGTACATGCACGTTGGTGTGTGCGGCAGTGGCAGGGCTGTCAAAACTGGCATGTAGATGTCTTTGCTCCTGTGCCTTTAATTGAACATTGTGTGATGCGGTTAATGTCTCCACTAGATGGCAAACTAAGACCACAAATGAGTCTGGGTGACTTCTCAGCACAAAGGAATGTGGGTGAAGGGCCAAAAAATCATCAAGATTGAGCATTTTTGCCTGGATGGCCGACTTCCTATTGGACTTATGGTATGGGTCCAAGAGGCTTTTTTGTGCGTCTGGACATAATACATAGGCGTTGTCGATTTCATTTTTCTATGTCAATGTAGAAGGCGGGGCTTAAACTTTGAAATCTTCCAGGGGGCGCTGTGGAGTCATCTTCTCACTTAAAAATCCCAAACTTTGTCAGTAGTCAATCTGTGTGACTGTTAAAGTATGTGTACAATTTGGTGAGTGTAGGAGTTTGGTAAAATGTTCAAAATGGATAAAGGCATTAGGGGGCGCTATTGAGCTGTTGTGCCACGCCCAGGGGCAATTATGGTCTCAAATGAAAGTGCACCTGAGTGTGAACCTATGTGGGAAATTTGGTGATTCTGTGAAGACGGGAAAGTCGTCTAAACTATGTGGGAAAAACGGAAAATTGACGCAGGAAATGCACAATAACTCAATTCCTGTTAGAGTGAAAATTTTGAAAAAAATAATTTGGGGGTTTACCCATGAGTGCTATGAGTCCTGTAAATTTCACTAAGATCAGACAAAGTTTGTGGTCACATGACCTGCTGTTAGGGGGCGCTATGGAGCCCCCTTGCCACACCCACCCCCAATGATGTTGAAATTGAAACGGCGTCACCAAGTGTGACATTTCACGCGCTGCATGTATAAACATCCGACAATGTATAGAGGAGTTATAAGGAGTTGTTTGTTTATACAAACAAACGACTGCCACGCCCACCTGGTTGACGTAGGTAAAATCTGTCGTAAAGTTTACATCATCAAGGTCTGAGGATGATACAGTTCGAATCTGAAGTCAAAACTGTAGGAAGAGTTTTTTAAAGTACGAGGCCTGAAAATGGGGATAATGGCGGAAAAAATGCACCTGTGATCCAACATGGCCGACTTCCTGTTGGAGTTACGGTATGGGTCCAAGAGGCTTTTTTGTGCGTCTGGTCATGATATATATGAATCCTAAATTTCACTCATGTACGTGTATGTAGAAGGCAGGGCTTCAACTTTTAATGTTCTAGGGGGCGCTGTAGAGTCATCTTGGCACTGAAAAGATGACGGCATAAGAACGTGAACGTGGCAAAAGCAAAAGGTCCCTCACTGACTTGTCAGTGCTCGGGCCCTAATAAGCATATTCAATAACAAACATTATTACCTTCAGAACTGAGCATAGTGTTCCATGTATAAGGTACACTCAAAAATGACCCTTCCTTATTTTATAGCTTCCTTCCAAGATTCAGACCCGGTAGTAGGTGCTGCAGATGTTTGCGAAAGATCTCGCGAGAGTATATTGCAAACCATCGCAAACATTGATCCGCGTACAAGTCTCGCGAGAGTTTTGCACTGTTTACCACCAGCCCACCTAGCTCTTCAGCTACTCTTCAGTTTATTATTGTTCTCTAAATTCAGGTACTATATTGTTTTTTATATATATATAAGGTAACCTGCATGTGGAGCTAACCTCTGGGTACGATCGCTAACATTTGGTGAGTTTTACTGATAAACTTTTGTCACGATATAATTATGGAGCTCATAGCAAACATTAGCTTAACACAGTGTTTAATGTCACATTGTGTCTGAAATTATTAATTTGTATTTGTTGTTTTAGTCCATCGGATTTATTCATAAGCTGCTACTAAACTAACATCTTAAATTAACTTACCTGTCATGTTTAATCAAGGGCTAGCCAGTTAGTTCTGTATTGAATCAAGTACATTTAATTCAGGTGAGTTAGAGCTGGTTGAAACTCACAAATTAAAGACTATGATAACAAATCAATTAAGCATTGGTGTGTTAATAATGGTTATATACAAGGTTGAGAGGGTTACTTTGGAAATGTAATAGGTTACAGATCACTTGTTACCCTATTTAAAATGTAATAAGTAATGTAACTATTTAGATCACTTAAAGTAATGTAACTTATTACATTTGATTACTTTTTGATTACTTTTGTAATTTTCTAACGAATGTTTTCAGCTGTGTACCCATTAAGCACCAAAATCTAAGTTCAGGTATTTTTCATGGACACTGACATGATTTATAAGGGAGATCATTTCTTATAAAGTAAAATTAATTTCTCATTTGGCTTAATTTGTACAGTGATAACATTTAAGCCCATGTGTGCTCCAAGTAGGCCCATATCATGATTTATTTACAAAATACATAAAACCCCATTGTTTTTAAATAATTAAAAACAGCAATATATGTATTCAGTAACATGTTCTCAGACAGGTTGTTTAGCTTTGAAGGGCAGAGTGGATTTATTTAATTGGCAGGCTTGGGGCGCTGCAAATTCAAATGAAACCGATCAAAATCATCAGAACAGCATCAAACAGCTTTAATGAACAGTCTTGACTGGAAATGGTAAAAGAAGGCATTGTGCACATTAAAAACATGCAAAGCAACAATATTATTCAATATATAGTCTAAGCTTTTTACATAAAATATTCAGATGTAACCACCCTTTGCAATCATCAACATTTTCATAAGTAACTGTCATTTAATTACACATTTTTCTCAGTAACTATAACAGATTACAGTTATATTTATTTTGTAATTAAACTACGTAATGCCGTTACATCTTACTAGTTACTCCCCAACACTGGTTATATCATATGTGCACAGTCATTTAACAAGTAGTCAAGTTTACTGTTTGTTGTGTTGAATGTTGTAAATGTCACATTGACTTTAGTAGTTTTCTTTTCATAGTGAAATTAAACAACAGAATTATTAATCAGTATGTCTTGATGATTGCTGAAAGGATAGGCTGATTTATTGATTAGCCCACTGACAGAAAATTAACTTGTCATAAATGTTGATAACTTGATTATTTAACCTTTTCTTTCAAGCAAAAAACAAACAAACAAAAAAAAAAACCCAAAAGGTTGTGGTTTCAACTTCTCAAGCATGAAGAGTTTTTGCTTTTTTCTGTGTCATATCCTTGTAAACTTAAGAATGACTCTGTCTAAAGTGTATATAATAGTTATTTATCACTCAGCCGCAAGTACAAGTTTAGACAGTCAACTCATGTATTGAAATACAAAAGTATACTGAAAAAAAGTCAAATGCAGTTTACTTTGGCATCAAGAATTCGTGTCTCATCACTTTCTGTGAAGCATATTTAGCAGTAGCTGAGAGCAGTGGAAAGATCGATGTCTGCAGGTGGAAGATGGGAGCAGAAAAAAATGCAAGTAAGCAATGAAAAGAGTCATAACAGGAAGGAGGAAGTGACTTCAGTAGTTTTCATGAGTGAGGAAAATGTACATCAGTGCTTGAGTTGCCTGAACTTGCTTGCAGACTTTGTTTCATGTAAAGGTTTCTTGTTTTGGCAGTCATTGATGTGATTCATGTGGGGATTCACTTCTTAAGTTCACTGTAGATCGCTGTGTTCTTTTTTGTGCCAGGACTGCGAATCCATCTGGATGTTGAGTGTGCGGACTCTGTTTGGGATTGGCTTCCTGGTGACCTCACGGGCCGCAGCAGTCCTTGCTCAGACCGGGACATGTCCTCTTTCTGCTGCAGCTAACAACCACAAGAAGGATTGCAACAGTAGCAGAGCAGCATCCACCATGGCCCAGACCATCAAATATCTCGGGTATACTTTGTACACAGAGTCATTAAAGTAATCACTGTTATTATGTGTATAGACTGTTCAGACTGACCTGTAGATGGTTCACAGGCAGGAGGAGGCCCAGCACATCGATGAGGAGCTCTTCAGTGAGTACGGCTTCAGTGTGGACCAGCTAATGGAGTTGGCGGGCTTCAGCTGTGCTACAGCCATCACCAGGGTGAGATATCAATCAGGACTCTTTTAAAAAAGAAAAAAAGAAAATGACTGTTAAAGGGCTCTTTAATTTGAACTGAAATTGACTCTTAAATGGCACATACACACTCAGCGGTGATGAGTTTATGGCAGGAATCTGGAGAGTGTGTGTTGAGTCTGGTTACTCAAACCAATAAATGGTTTTGTCAGTTATCTGATGTACCACTTGGCCACCTCAAAGGGATCAAGTCATGATCAGCCTTCTGCTCACTGTTGCAATAAAGGTTGCATAAAACAGATTGAGAAATGTTTATTTTCCCCAAATTCTCAAGTTTCTATTTTGCTTGAATCACAACCCTGTGCAACCGTTTGGTATTTGTAACTGATTGTCACAGAGACTGTACAAATGATTCCTCCAAAGATTATTTACTATGCACATGCACACATCTGAAAGACTTTTCAGATAAAAGAAAGAAAAAAAGATACCAGGCTTTCCCATTTAGAGGTCACGGATATGTCTAAATCAGATTACCGCTAAAGAGGTGAATAATCAGATTACTCCGTCTTCCAAACTTCCCTCCCTAGAGACTGTTGTAAATAATATCCACATTTCCTCATCAATAATAGTTGAGTTGCCGTGCTGCATTGATATTCTGTCTGTTGTTTCCTGCAGGCGTATCCGCTCAGTTCTCTGGTCAAGCCCAGACCCTCGGTGTTGGTGATCTGTGGTCCAGGTAACAACGGAGGCGATGGCCTGGTCTGTGCCAGACATCTTAAACTGTTTGTGAGTGTTCTACACTTGTGTGACAATACGATACTAAACAGCGCACTGGATTCATGTGCTAATAGATTATTTGGTGAGATAATGGTGAAAGAAGTAGCATCAACAGAAGACAATTAAAGAACAGTAATTGCTAAATGAACCCACAGTATCAGCGGTGAAATCTGGTCTGTGCAAAGTGGAGATTTACTTTGCTTGAATCAATTTGTGAAAGTCATTTATCAAACTAAGACTAATATTTTTTTCTTTGTGTCTCGTGTGTCCTCTTTCAGGGTTATGAGCCCACTATCCTGTACCCGAAGAGGCCAAACAAACCGCTGTTCCAGGGTCTGACCACACAGTGCCAGAAAATGGAGATCCCTTTCCTGACTGAGATGCCTGAGGTTTGTTTCCAGTTATTTACCAGTTAAAAAATGTTTCTGCATATTGTCTTTATTATTCTTTATTTTAATTCAAGCTACAAGTGACACATTTACATTTTCCTAATTTAAAGCTTTCAGTTTAGATTCGATTATATAAAATTATGTCTGTAGGGAAATTGCAAGAGTGAAAAATTCTATTAAAGGCAGATTATTGTTGCGGTGTTGAGTCGATGCTGAAAACGAATTTAAATGTTTGGTTTATGTGGATGTCTTCTCAGGCCAAAATGGTCGACCAGGCCTACAACCTGGTCATAGATGCCATCTTTGGCTTCAGCTTCAAGGGGGCTGTGCGAGAGCCTTTTGGATCAGTCCTTGACGTGCTGAAGAAAACCACAGTCCCCTTAGCCAGCATCGACATCCCCTCAGGTGAGTCCTCACACTTGATGCTTTCCAATGAGAGTAAGATGGATTTGTGAATGAACCTTTAACAAAAGTGCCTTCAATGTTTCTGAAATGTTGTATAAAGAACTCTGTCTGCTCTTTTGTTGCTTTTCTGATTTAAAAAATAAAATGTATCTGTGTTTAAAAGTGCACAAATCTGCTGATAGACAGTTTCCATATGTAAAATATGCAGTTAAAAAAATGCATGAATACTTTCTCTAGAGGTTTGAAAAGTAGATCTAAAGTGCTCTCTACAGAGCAGAGCAATGTACAACGAAATTAACATTGTCAAACAGAGTGAATTCCTTGACAGGTCAATTACTTGGTAAGAACATCAATGATAGTGGCAGTATTTAAGGTGTTCTGAGGAAGCGGTAGTGGTCAAAATAGTATATACACCTTCATTAAAACTGCCTTACACCATTATCAACTGTCGCAAATAAGAAACATAAGTGTTCAACAAAATTGTAGCAAGTATATACATCACTTTAGCAAAATGGATGTGTAATACTATTCAAATTATTTTTTAACAGCACGTGAGCTACATATAATCTACTGGATGAACTTAAATAATATTAGAAAAATATATGATTACAATTCACTGAATACCAGTATGTGCCTAAGTGGCTTTTACAAAGTTTGTGATAGAAGTAAGCAGCAAATTTCAGTCGAAATATCAAAACTAGCTATTATGCAAAATGGCTGTATTTAGAGTGTCATATATGTATTATTTGAATATTAATACTGATTCATTGATGTGTACATGTAAGCAGCATTTTAATGTTGTCAAGGTAGAACTTATTTGAACAATTTCTACTATTATTTAGTTTTATATATATTAATGCATGTTTAATAAACTATTCGTGTTTTAAGTATAAACTATTATGCTGAAAAGAAACTTGTAACTATTGTAATAACATAAGCATAGTTGAGTAAAAAGTACAATGTTTCCCTCTAGAATGTAGTGTAGCAGAAGTGTTCCTCTATTGCTTTGTCAGACCAAACCTTAGGATATCTTGACCAAACTAATCTCTGTATTGTTATGAATTGTATTGTGCACATTCACTCTCCCATTAAAAAAGGTTGTGACATCATGTTTTTTTTGTTGTTTTTGTTTTTTTAAAGGTTGGGACGTGGAGCAGGGTAGCGCAGACGGCCTCCAGCCGGACATGCTCATTTCTCTCACTGCTCCCAAAAAATCTGCCTCCATGTTCAGAGGACGCTACCACTTCCTGGGAGGCCGCTTTGTGCCGCCCGGCCTGGAGAGGAAGTACCAGCTCAACCTGCCTCAGTACCCTGGAACGGACTGTGTGTTACAGCTGTAGGAGATGTCGATTTGTCGAGAGGCCTCAGCGGCTCCAGGAATGATATCGCTTGTAAAAAATCTGGGAATGTGATTGGTTTCCATTCACTGTACAGTTGTAAATCCAATGAGGTGTTATAATAGATCTTTCTCTATGTGAAAGCACTTCTGCTGCACTGAAATAAAAAGAAGAAGCTTGGAAGTAGTCTGCATTGTAACTTCTTCAACATCTTTTTTCAACTCTTTAACACTAAAATATTAATCAGACAAATCCCAAAATGTCTGTGGAGAGTAGACGTGTTATGACCATAAACACCAGACCACTCAATCACGTGAGTTTTCTCAGTTTTTATTAGTACATCTTAAGGTTTCATTGAATGTACTAGGAGTTCAACTGGAAAGACAGTCTATCATAGTCCACCACGTTCTATTTAAAAAAAAAAACCTTAACATACATGTTAGGTGTCTCGTTATTTATACATATATATAGGTGGTGATGGTTTAGTAAAAAGCTTTGTTTGATAATCACCCTCATAGAGTCCAACAGACTCCCATAGTACCACTTGTATTGTATATAAATGTATGACTACAGAATACTGTAAGTAAAGTGTATGCTTTTGACAATGTGGCTCATTAATGCATAAAGGTTTTTCTCAAATAAGTGCAGAACATGCTTTTGCGCGCAGTACACTATATACAATGCTGGTACCATGCTTTCTTTGTACTTCATATTCATTTGTGACTTTTGTTGAGGAAAAGGTAAAATAGAGACTTGAGATGGAGAGGTGTTTTCCCCCAAGTTGTTCTCATGCAGTTCAGAGGGTAGAGGGATGTTTTCAGTCCACGGTGGAAGCCTAGAGATGGAGATAGCATGCATTATTGGTCTTCATTTTGACAGTAGAACTTACGTAAAATATTAAACAGCTAGTCTGTAAGTACATTAGAGTAAGAGCTGGGTATTGTTTATAGCCCTCGACTCAAATATGTGTTTTTCTTCTTGTTCTTTCAGTGGGATGTTTGAGCTTCACTGTGCATAATGATGCAGGTGCAGAGTTTGACACTAGATGGCTGTTTTCCACATGAATCTGCTGAAGGATAAAAGTTTCTCTGTTCTGACCTTAAATTTGAGTTTAAGGCATGTATCTACGAGCAGGATTTGTAACATCACAACTAGTTTGGAGCCAATTGGGGTCTGGTATACAGCTTACACACATTGATGTGGATACTTAAAGCCTCCATTGCATAAACACTGACAAATGTGTTTCAATGAGGGAGAAGGAATATTTGTCACTTTAAAGATTTTAATGAGATAATTTACCTCTTTTGAGGAAAAACCACATCAGACACAATTATTATTCCAAGAATTTTTATATATCTTAAAACATGTCTGGAGGGGACCTTTAAACATTTTCGATACTAGTGCAGATATGATACCTCAGTTTAGATACCAAACTTACTTTTTCCAATATCTTACTTTAGAGAATACACTGTAAAAAATACTTTTCTACAAAACTTTTTTCGCCTTTTTACAAAAGAAGCCAAAGTTCTCAAATTTTAAAACTGGTTTAGACAGAAGCAGCCATTCAAGGACTTTGCCCAAATAGTTTAAAGGGGACGTATATGCACATTTCTGGCTCGACATTTATATTTTGCAGCTTTACTGGCATATATTTGCATAAGTCACAGTTACACACAAATAAACTCCTTATTCATCTTATACTGGCTCTTTATTCAGCCCCTCAATCCAGCCTCTGTCTGAAACAGGCTGCTTCAGCTCCTCTCTTCATTATGACACACAAAGCATGTTATGTGCCTTTTACAATTGGCAAAATTATGATCTAAATCAGGAAATGCCAACTTTCAGTACAGTACAGCTGTTAGAAACTGATATGCAGTCGTGGTTTAAACTGGTCAACAAAAGACTCAGTGTGAAATCTTACAAAGGGACATTTAAGTTCTTTAGCGTTTCAGTTTCAAATGATGTATAAGGTTTTGATATACTAAAGTTACATATCTAATTATGGAATGATGCTGCAGACATTAATGTAATTTCACGGCAAGATCACAACATACCTTTGCTATTCTCCAACTTGAACCCCTGCACAGTTATCTTTACTTTCCGATGCGATTGCTAAATATTCAGCATTTCTGGAAGAAAAACAGGAAAAAACCTTTTAGTGGTTATGAAAAATACAAGCATTTTTACTTAAGGACAGTGACATGGGTAAAAAAAATGCAAAAACAAAAAACACAACTATGGTTGAATGACAAGTCTTTGTTCCTTTTTTGACTTACAGGAGGGAGGTTTTGGTTTTGGTTTTGACTAAGGAGGAGGATGACAAGATGGGACGGACAAGACGAAAACACGACAAGGAGACAGAGGGAGCGTGAGGAGTTAGACAAAGAGACACAAGTGAAAACACACAAACACGATGAAAACAGCGATAATCTTAAAAACATGTGGGTGAGAAGACAGGTACTGGGGGAGAGATACATGAACCAAAGGAAGGGCAAACATTTAAAGTAATGAACACATTAGAGTGGCTATATTGGGAGTCGTAGCTTTTTTTTCTTCTTACATGCAAAGTAATTCAGATGTGTGTTTCAAGCTTTACAACACGCATCCTTTTCTAATGGGTTTGGTGCTATTGATTAAAAACCTTGTAACCCCAAACTGTTTAGAGGTTGCAAACAGAGTTTTTTCGTGAATTACAAGGTTTTCACATCTCATGAGCATAATGTGCATATATGTAAGAGAATGTATTTACGCGGCTTCCCGTAGTGCTTCTTCTCCGGCCGCTGATATTTTTCTGTAGCAGTAAATCATCTCTATGAGGAGCCAGACCTGCAGGCCGATGATGGACACGTACATCATGACTTCAGACACGATGGAGGCTGTACCTCTGGTGGCTGCGCAAAGGGAGGCAGGAAATCAAGTAATCAGACAAAACACCAAAGAAGCAACCTGACAAGGCTCTAACTAAGCAGAAACACCCTCACAGAATCTAAAAATCCGGGTGAATCTAAAGACAGCGTGCAACTGCCGACACAATCAACTGCACAAACTTATTCCTGATTTCTCATTATCAAGGAGAGTCTTCTGCAGGCTAACTGTGAGTCACAATCATCTGAAATTGTTGTTTTTTATTCAAGAGGGACACAAAAGTTTGCTACCTCGAAATCCATGACTCACTTCAAAATAACTACTGGCTGTATCCTTCGTTTGGATTTCACCTGCCAGCAATTCTTTAAATAGTTTTGTGATGTGATGGTAGTGATATTGCAAAGCTGGTAGTGTGGAGGCAAAGTGGACAATAAAACCCCCGGACAGTGTGTCTGCAGTGGTGCTGACTAGCCATTCAATAATACTCCTCTCAGTAAGTGCAGGCACTGGATAATAGAGGGAACTTAAACGTTTTAGCTCAGTCTTGCTACTTCTCAAACTTTAATTTGCTCTGACACATACCTTTACTATACTTTCTGTATGTGGGTTTTATGGCAGGTTTAAAATCACAGTATGCCTTAAGTTAAAAGGTACTTTCACTTTGTTCCAACATAAACGCATTTATCATAGTCATACCACATAAAATAGCACAATTAAAGAGGAACTTGCATCCATTTTACAGCATATTATGAATGTTTTGAGGACGGTATGCATTTATAAGAAATTCTTACACACAACTGTTTTATAAATTAATCATTTTGTCTATACAATGTCCTACAAGTCCTCTAAATTAAAAAAACATTTAGGTCCTTTGAACATTTTCAGTATGACCCATTGGAACGTAATTTGTCGCTTTCCAAAACAGTTACAAATCACTGTTACAAAATCATTATGTTTATGATGTGGCATCACTAGGTTTAGGCACAGAAATCACTTGGTTAGGGTTAGGGAAAGATCCTTAAAATTAGGCAACCTTTGTCGCCATGGTGACAGTAAACACTATGTTACGTTTTTTTTATTTTTATGTAATGACAGGAAGTGAACAGTGGTCTCTTGCAGATAAGTTCACTTTTTGCCATCTAACTATATAGCCATCCACCCAACCATTGTGCTTCTAATAAAGTCACCTTATGGACGTCATCTGAACTTTTCCAGGTCATAATTACTATGGGCACTAGATGGCATGTGTCACTCAAACGTAACTATAGGTGGTTTTTTTCGTACAGTACAGGCTCAAAATGCATGTTCTTATTTCTTGGAGCCCAAGTTGATGTCTTCAAATGTCTTGTTTTGATGGATCAAAGGTCCAAAACCCGAAGAGATAAAGATATTAAGTTTACTATCATGTATGACTAATAAAAGCATTAATCCTTCCCATTTGATTGGTTATCAAAAAAGTTGCTGATTCATTATTGTTGATCGGCTAATTGAAAAATCGTTGGACCTCAAGCGTTCCATGTTTACCTTATTTATTTAAACTCTCCACAACCTTCAGAAATTTGATAGCAGCCAACAAAACATGTGGAATTGAAGGACCTGAAACAACCTTAAAAAACCTCAGAACAAACTCTGTTCCGGAAAGACTCAACTACTAACACCAATGTTAAGAAGTCAGAGATTTGTCAGCCGCAGATTTTACCAACAGAAACCACAAACTTGTCTCACGTGTGTATTCTTATCGTAAAGAGACAGAATCGTCCTGTGAGGCGAATGTTTTTTATGAAGCAAAGGGGAAACATTAAATGTTATGTATTTCTGTCATAATACCGTACTGTGAAAATATTGCCCTTATTTACATTACATTATCTATCCATTTCAAGCACATCCATTAAATGCTTTCTAAGACCTTGATCAACAGAAAATCTCATGATCTCACCTTGTAAATTCAACACTTAATTCATTAACTTCTGCAACTTATTTGACCCATCCAGGACATATTCTTGAATCCTACTACTGGTAATTCAATCTGTGCTCAAATCACACACAAAATGCTGAGTTGTAGAGCAGTGAAGTTGATTTTCATCCTACCTTTAGCCACCACATTGAGGTTGACCACCTTACTGATGAGAGTGTTGTATTCATAGTTTTCGTAGAAGAGGATGCGGTTGAAGAAGCAGCGGTAGGTGCCTGTATCATTGAAGGTGACGTTGAGCAGGTATATGGATCCATCTTGGATGTCGTTGCTCCTTTTACTTCCGTTCCAGTCCACACGGTCCATAAACTGATCGTTTTCAATGATGGGACCGTTCTCGTTGTAGGTGTAGATCTGGTGGCAGAGTAACGTTGAGGTTATTTAATAGGCTGATAATGATGAAAACGTGATACTTTTGCACATATACTGTATAATTGCACCGATTTTTGCACATGCACAAATCATGTACTGTCAATGGCCTCAGTATTGTAACTTCTTTCATTTCTTACTTTGTCTTTATTATTTTAAATACTTTTAAAATGGCGTTGTTTCCTGTGCTACTGTAACGTGAATTTCATGAATAAAGATTTATCTTAAATCTCAGATTTTGGATTAAACTAGATTAATTCTGTGTCAGGGGTGGAGACTGATTGGATTGGGAGGGGATGAGGATTCGTGGTAGCAAAAGCAGATTATCCTATGAACTTCCAAAGCATGCATATGCACATAGATAACGCATATACAGTATGAGTGTATACATGGGAAATTGCATGTTCTTAATGCTGTGTAAAAGGTAATTAAGAACAAGTTTAACCTGAAATTTTTCACAATAATCTAGATCACCCAATCCTCATACTTGTTTTTTTTCTTTTTAATCAAATAGGTATCTTGTTTTCAAATGAAAGGCTATGCTGAACTAAATATGCAGTTACATTATCACAGTATGCACTCTGATGACAAACAGAGTACATGCTGCTCAAGGTCAACACAGCTGTGTCATCTGTGGGGCTTTAATTGAGATCTAACGATTGATTCCATCTGAACATTTCAAAACTGAGCGCTATCATGTGACTGTAAGCATACGTATGAGGGAATATGGGGGTGTGAGTGAGAGAGACACAGGAAAGAAGAGGAGAGCTTGGGTGTGGGCTGTTTATGCACACATATACTAATAGGTTGTGTCTTGAGGAATGGACCACAGTAAATGTGTTTTGCTATAGGTAGAAGTTTTTAAGGATGCTTGCACAAATGAAACTCAGTATGAAACCCTCCTGCACACACCACAGTGTGCTGTGTCAGTCCCTGAAAATATACTTAAGCAATGGCGGATGTGCACTCACTTGAAAGAAGTCAGACTCTCCTTTGGGCTGGAAGTACCATTCGACGGTGGCAGCACCCTTCACTTCACTCCTCCTCTTGCAGGAGATGCAGCCTAGTTTGAAGCCCATGCCCGCCACTGCCTCAGTGTCAGAGTCCACCTCTGCACAGGCCCCACGACAATGGTACCCAGCTGACAAACACACAGCAATCACAATTCAGGATGTTCAGCTGTGGGTTAACAGGATTTAGCGACAAAATAATAACGACTGCAAAGATTTAGCTGTACTCACCAAACTGGGTGCTGAAAATGGTAAAGAGTAGTAGGCAAATTGCTGCCATGTCACCGGATATTAGAGTAGCTTTTTATTGGACGAGGGGCCTCAAAAAGTACACCAGCTCTCCTAGTATGGAGTGCCAAAATATTTTTTATGACCCTTGTGACACTCATAAACTCAGCACCTCCAAGTTTTTTCTAATAATTGAGCAAACAACTACAAAGGTTTTTGTTTTTTGATCTTGAGTAGCCTTTATGTGTAGATTTTAAAAGCTGTACATCTGTAAAGTGCAGGCTAATATCACGGGTAATGTGTCAGGCAGCTAGCAGATAAACATGCATTGTAAAGTGCAAAATGTATCTATCTACAGGCCTCCCTTACACTACTAAATGTGTATATGATGTCAATGCTATGGAACCACTGTGTCTCAGTTCTTTGGCTCAAGCCGACAACAGTTCCCTGTTGTTACAGCATTTATTGCCACAGATTATTGCTGCTTTGAGACAAACCATCTAATTTAGGCTATCTCTACTGAACTAATGCATTCAAGAGATGGGCTTCCTGCTTTTAAATATCAAGTAGCATATCAAACTATCCAGATATGTGATGACTCACAGTGATCCCCAGATCTTCACCCTGAGATTTGATTATCTTTTTCCCCTGAGGTCCTAATGTGCGATGCACTGAGCAATCATTAGATCTGTCTGGGGCCACATGCTCAAGTCACGTCAATTGTATTTGTATAGACCAGTATCTAGTAAAGTAGAGACAGCACAGGTACACAAAGGTAGTGATACGTTTTCAAATGTGTTTATATAATGTGCAACATGCCAGCTACTGACTGAACGTCTATATTACACAAATGCCGATGCATATATCATTAATTTGCATGCTGTATAATAAGAATTAAATGGCTACCTCTATCAGGCTACACGCTACCGATATTTGATGCAGACCAATTTAATGGCCTAAAGATATTTATCCTTAATCGGATCACTAAAAATCAAGCCTACTGTCCTGAATCAGAGGCCTCCTCTCCTCCTCGAGCTGAGTCGTCTCCTCGGGAAAAAAATAAATAACTAAAAAAATGTGCTGTCCTCTCCTGCGATGACAGCTGATTGTAGAAAGACTTCACCTATCTAATGACCCCGTGCTCGCAGAAGAGATGCTTCGGTCGTGATGGCATTGCAGATAAAGCTGCCTGAGCGCACAAGGGCACATTAAAAAATAAAAAATAAAAAACACATATAAGCACTTCCTGTGCTCAGTTAGCGGTGATTTTTCCTGCGCCACAGCGGTGGCTCTGTCGCCTGGGTTAGGAAAATGCTGCAGAAGCAATGCGGTAAAAACTGCGTGTGTGTGTGAGAGTGAGAGACAGCGAGAAAGAGAGAGAGAGTGAGAGAGAGAGAGAGAGAGAGAGAGAGAGAGAGAGAGAGAGAGAGAGAGAGAGAGAGAGAGAGAGAGAGAGAGAGAGAGACAGACAGAAAGACAGAGAGGGAGACTGAGCTGATGCTTTATGTGACTGTTTCAGTGTCTGACCTCGTTTTCAATCCTGACAGCACAATTGATGCAAAAAGATGGAGAAGGAGAGAAAAAAAACAGGGGCAGGTGTGACAAAGCTTTGCAATGAAATTAGAGTGAACTGGCCCTTTAACAGGATTCACACAGGAGGTGGGGGAAGTGGGGGTGTCAATGTTATTCACGAGACGCTACATCAGTCAATAACTCTTCATAAATCCTCATCCCGCTGTATATATATTCAGCTTTTTACGGTGTTAGTGAGACTTCCCCTGCTGTGCCCCGTGTGATGACATTTCACAACAATTCAACACTCCCCCCCCCTCCCCTCTCCGTGTGTGTGTGTGTGTGTGTGTGTTGAGCGAGGATGCTGATGCTGTTTTCTCCACCAGCCTGCAGGGCATGCTGCAGTCAGCCTGTGCTAAAAGCTTGTTTATTTTTTATTTATTTATATTTTCACATAAGACAAAAGAGAGATGGCACTTCACACGCGACACTCACGTATAATCACGCGCTTCAAATAGCACGGCGGTGTCACGTGTTCAAGTAAAAAAGCTGGACGACACAACAAAAAGGTAAAGTAACTGAGCTAAATGCTACAAGCTAATGATTGTGAGCTACAGGCTAACACAGGAAGGGCCATGATTATGTATATTATATGTGCATTAATGTGAACTAGCAGTGACACTGAAACGTGACAGCGTGTCTGGTTGATGCAGGCACGTTTCATGCAGATAATAAGGTAGAATCAGTGATAATAGCGCAGCGACGAGCTTTGTTTACTAACTTTGAGTATGGTACATTACAGCGCTAACTATAGCAAGCTGCATGTGGTACAGACTAGCAGGTGGAAACTGTCAAACCTCAACAGTTTGCACATACTTATAATTATTAAATATCGACAGTCTATCTACTTTAAATGTATCTTACACTATAGAGCTCTTAACCACAAGTCAATTAACCGATTAGTCTAATGAATAGTATCTAATAGTAGTGGAGAGTATCGTTGGTACCTTTACTGAAGTACTGTGCTACAATTTTGAGGTACTTTTACTTTACTGGAGTATTTCCATTTGATGCTAATTTATATTTACACTCCACTACATTTATTTTACAGCTTTAGTTAATTTTCAGATGAATATTTGATACAGTGGATAATATAACACGCTTTTAAAATATAACACATTGTTAAAGATGAAACCAGTGGTTTCCAACTTTGTTTTGTTTTGACGTCTTACAAAAAGCAGTGTTTAGTCAGGGTCACATTTCAGATGTCTATGAGTTGTTAACAGCTCCTCCAAATAGGGAATTTCCCCTCTAAACTTCTCACATGGTTTCATTTTAATAAATGTTCAAATGACCTAATTTTAAATAAAAAAATCTAAGATTAGATGAAAAAGTCCAAAAACTAAAAACAGATTTGTGTATCAGAGCTTTTATTTTTCTTCTTTCCTCTCCCATTAATCATCTCACTACACCTCAGATTCATCTGGTGACCCTTTGAAGGGCCCCACCCCTAGGTTGGGAACCACTGGACTAAACTAGCTAACTGTATATAAAGTAGTGTAAAGTAGCTCCACCTCCAGAAGCTACAACAGTAACATGCTGCTCTAACACTGATGCTTCACTATTAATAATCTAATGATGTCATATATAATAATACATCAGTGAGATATATTATTATATATTATCAGTGAATATGGTTTCAGATGAACTTTCTGTTGATCAGCTAATGTATTAATTGTCTGTATTAATTGTTCCAGTTCTAAGTGGTGAAAAAATATATTCAGGTATGTAAATAGAGGAACATTAGGCCTAAAATGTTCTATATTTTAAATGAATTTAGGAAGGTTTTAGGAGAATTAGTTTATCCTAATTTAAATATCATGTCACTGTTTTGACAACGATATTGATATGTTCCCCTTCTTGTATATTTCTTTGTTCATTAAAAGCCAATCAACCATTGTCATCACATACTAGATATAAATGTCAAGTCCTTCAAACTAATCTACCCTACTTTTTCAACAAAACTAAAATGTTTGATTTTGCACTTATTAATAATTGAACTTCTCTCTAGTTTTGTGTGACCATGGATCCGACCTGCAGTGCTTCTGTGACTCCAGCTGGTTTGACTATCCAGGTTTGTTTTCCTGCTGCACGTGCTGCCGTTTTGGACAACCTGAACCAGCAGCGGGAGGAGGGTAGGCTGTGTGACCTCTCCATCCAGGTGCAGGGTCAAGTGTTCAGAGCCCATCGCTGTGTGCTCGCTGCATCCTCTCCTTACTTCCATGACCAGGTAAGCCATCAGCTATCAGTGTGCTGTATAAATTCATTCACTTACTATGTGGTATTGTTGTTTTGACCACTTCAGCCTCCCTGTATTCCCATCCAGATGTTCAAAACTTAATCTTTGTTCCCATCTGTCAACAGGTGTTACTGAAGAATGTTACAACTGTTTCCCTACCCTCAGTTATGGACCCGGTGGCGTTTGAAAGTGTCCTGAGCTCTGCCTACACAGGCCAGCTGAGCATTGTGCATGATGACATTGTCAACTATGTCACTGTGGCCAGTTTCCTCCAGATGTGGCACATTGTGGATAAATGCACCGAGATCCTGAAGAGATCCCGGCCCTCAGTAGAAGTCGCCCCAGGGGAGGCCGCTGCAGCTCATCCTGGCACCGCATCTCGACAGCAGTCCCCGAGTAGCACTGACTGCTTATATCTAGAAAGAGAGGGAAGAAAGAAAGAAAGGAAGCCTGACGCTTTGCCGCCCTTAGCTACATGGAGACGTCCTCAGCAGTTTCCTAGATGGGGGCGTCCACGTCCCTCATCAGCACAGCACTTAGCGGACTCTAAACTAGATGCTCTTACTGCCTATGCGGAGAGTGATTACACCAGTTGTGAAGAGGCATGGGTATCAAGCCATGCCAAAACCAGCCACTTTGGTCATGATGGACCTGGCCACAATAGCCGGCACCATGGGGGGTTCCCTAGTGGTGAGGCATTAAAGCAGAAAGTCAGGTTTCAACAGCGGGGAGCGCCGCTGAGCATTGATAGACTACTTGATAAGAATAGAGATAATGGGGAAAGTGATGAGACACTGGAGAAGAGGAAGAACGAGAAAAGAGAGATTGAGGCAGATGAAGGCGTAGGAGAAGAGGCGGAGGACAAGAAGCAAGGCTTTGCACAAGTTGGACACTGTGGTAAGATATGCATCACTTTATTTTAAACACATATAACGTCTTTGTCACTATATGGCATCAAATTCTACTTTTATTCATCTTTAATTCAGAATTGTGGCATCTCTTCACTTAATCTAATGTTTGTTTGTATGCATTTATGACAAAATACGCATAGGCACCTTCAGTTCAGTAGCACCAAAAACTTTTTAGATTAGACACAAAACTTATTTTGTGAGTCTGGTCCACCTATGCTGGATCTCATTTTACTGAATTTCCTCAAATTAAAAACAATAGTCAACTAGAAGCTGGGTCTCTGTGGTTGGGGGCATGCTCAACACAAACAAATAGAGGTCTGCCCCAAAAAACAGGTAGGGGACAAAACAAGGGTAGATAAACTCCTGGTGCCTGTTATATATATATATGTATATATATTATATATATAACATGTATTCTAGTTAAGTAGTAGTTACCTGTATGTAACTCCAGTTCTATGACTTCATGCATAGCTCTCCAGCTGACTTGCTATCTACATGTGATTTTGTTTTACATTTCTCCAGCAGCCTTCCACCCACTTTCAAATGAGAATGAGGAAGCCCGACATGCCATGGGGAAGGTGAGCGTGGAGGATATAAAGGAAAAGGTGCACATAGGTTTGGCAGGAGGTGTTCCCTCCTCTGACCTACCCAACGTTCATGGGTGCCAAAAAAGTGAGGGAGTTCTGGGTCCGTCCTGCTCGGTTTCAGCGCGGCTGCAGTGGCAGACGGGTCCCTGGTCTCAACAAGAGCCGAGGCCTCAGGAGGGTGAGGCTGCCAGCTGCAGTAAAGACGAGGATGAAGATGAGGAGGAAGAGGATGTGGACTTTGAATGTTTTACAGAAGGTACTAGAGACACATATGATGAAATTGAAGATGGCACAGGACAGGTTTCCCAGAGACCTTTAGTGCCTGTGTCTCCTGACTTCACCATGGCAGGCTCAGAGGTGAACTGGCCCTCCACCAGTGTGGAACAGGGAGGCTCATTGACTCCCACCTCCAACCGCCATTTGTCCCCCTCTTCTGCTGCATTCCCACCACCCCCTTCACCCCCAACCCCATCATCATCATCCTCCGTCTCCCTTGCTGGAGCCCCGTACACAGGCAAGGTCCACTTCTGCCACTGCGGCAAAGCCTACACCCTGAAGAGTATGCGTGACCGACACGTGAAGATGCAGCACCTGAATCTACGGCCTTTTGGTTGCCCCGTTTGCACAAAGTCCTTCAAGATGAAGCACCATCTAACCAAGCACCTTAAGACACATGGAGGGCTGCGGCCCTATGAGTGCGGCTTGTGTGGAAAGAAAGTCATTTGGAGAGACAGCTTCCTGAGGCATCAGGCCAAATGTGAGAGACTTGCTTCCAGCTCCTCGGCAAACAGCAACCAAACGAGCACAGCAGCAGCAGATATCGATGACAATTACAATTATGGATTTGATGAAGGGGAGGCTTTTCTTGCAATGGGAGGACAAGTGAAAGTTGAGGAGGTGTACTTTCCTGGAGAGATGGCGGATGGGATGGTTGGGCTGCTGGGGAGTGTGTCTGGGATTGTGGACGAGTTAAGAACTCAGTCACAAAATTTGGACACTGGTATTCATGTGTTAAAAGAGGAGGCAAGTGAGAGCTTTAGCCGAAATTGAACAGAAATGTGAAACTACAGGCTTGGACAATGAATCACATGATGACTTTAAAAAGTCTACGGACACAAATCATTGAAGCCTTCTTTGAACAGCTACTTTTATTTTATCCTTTATATGTGCACTCTTTTCATGTTGTGTATTTTGGAAAACAAAACAACAATCATGCTTCATCGAAGTTGTGCAGTATCATGTCGGCTCAGTTCTTGTTTAGTAATGCTGTAAGCTGTACATCCGTATCGATCAGTGCTGTGAATGTAATTCTTGAGCCTGAATAAAGTTGATTTGCATTTTGCACACAAATTATATATTTTCCACTGGACTGCAGTATAGGATCAAATACATGGTTATAGAACATGTTCTCCAGAGGAATACAGAGGGACATTCTAAAAAAAGTTGCAAACCATTCTAGAACAACAAATTGTGACCTATTCCAGAACAATGAAGCTCACTGTGGTGACTCATTCTAGAACCATTGAGGCTCGTTCCGGAACATCGAGGGTCATTCTCGGGTTGTTTGGCTCATACCAGAACACTTTTAGAGCAGTTCCTTTGCAGCACAATGGTGGT
The DNA here is from genome assembly GCF_963691925.1 of Scomber scombrus. Taxonomy (NCBI): domain Eukaryota; kingdom Metazoa; phylum Chordata; class Actinopteri; order Scombriformes; family Scombridae; genus Scomber; species Scomber scombrus. The sequence continues at coordinate 10,240,937 of NC_084985.1, forward strand.
GCACCAGAGGTCTCTCTTGCTCAACATTGCAGCAGCCCTTTCCAGGCACTGAATTATGCAAAAGGTATTTAGTGTGGTTGAAGAAAGCGTCTTCCATTTGTGAAATGGACCCAGAGAGTCTGAGAGCTGGCAGCTAATGCATGTGACTGTGAGTTAATGTATTTAGGTGTACTCAGAGGTGGACAGCCTATAGTGATTTCCATTTCAGTGGTAAACAAAAAGGGTGTGACAGTCAAAGAGCAAGCCTACAAAAAGGTGCAATATGGGTCAAGTATTGTTATATATGGCACTGTGCAGTATATTTAAAGAGTTAAATGGAATAAGGTACTGATGCGGATTAAGAAAATGCTTAAATTATATTTGTATCTGGAGTATGAGAGAAATGTCCTTACTGAGGTTTTAACCCTGTAATATTTTCCACTGGACATTTTTGTGGTTGGAACGAGTGTAAAGACAAACCATAATGCATGGCACAATGCACATTTAGCCTTTTATGTGAATGGTAAAGTGTGTCAAGCACAGGGAAATTGCCTTAGACTTTCCTCTTGTGTGATGCTGACTTTATTCCACTGAGCCAATTATTGCACACAGGAGAGGCGCAGCTCTGTTCTAATTGTGGTTTTTAGGTGCGGTTGTCCTTGAAAACTTCTATCAGCATTGTTTCTAATGATGAGAAACCGTTTTCCAACTTCTGAGTATTGACAAGGGAATCTAATGAGGATGACTCATTCTTGTTTGTTTTTCAATTACACTGAAAAGAGCAATTTCATATCGGGATTCACAGATGATTGGTCTCTGGAGGATCCTTCAAGAGTGTGTGGGAGTCTTTTTAGTGATCATGGGTTGAATGGGGGGCAAATACAGCTCCTCCCACCCCCACCCCATTGTCCATTATTGTCATTCTTAAGGATACAATTTGGTCGGATTTTCTTTCTTTTAAAGACTTGCACCAAAAGCTCACTGCTGTCTTGTCTCAATCACCCAAGAATGCTTTTTTATTACAAGTCAGAATTTTAATATTTTCTTTCATTAAAATTGAAGTTTTTATTTTACCTCCATGGAAAGAAAGAAATGGTCAGATTTTAAAACACAAAACAACTCTTACAGGAGAGAAGGATTTTTATTTCCAGTTAGGTTGAACATTAAAAAAACAGTTTTACATTATGAGGAAACACAACACTTATTTTTCTAAGTATCATTTCCTAATACTGTAGCACCACCACATATCAGCAACCTCAGAAAGAAACACATTTACAGTGCTTTTGACTATTCGGTTAAAGTGAATGTACACACATATCATGTACAAATGAGAGCGGCAATGTAATTTACGATGGACAAAATAAAATCAACATGCGTCAGAACACTTGAACATGAACATACTGCCCTTCAAGACTGAACTCCTTCAGCCATCTTGCTTCTTCCCCCTTAAACCTTTGAATCACTTACAATCTGACCATCAGATAAAACAAACCTTCTGTCTGTCATTTCTTAAATAAAAAACAAACAACATTCAAACTTCAAACTTGATTTAAGATGCACGCAGACAAATTACTATAAATGAAAAAGATGCAACATCTACATAGGAAGTGTGCAGAATAGTCATTTTTAGGACATTTCTCAGTCATGAAGCAGTGCATTTAAAAAGGGCATTTTTCACTTGATAGACTTACATAGCATCATATTGTACATGTTTATTAATCACACTGAGGCACAGTGAAATAAAAACTGTTACAAAAAACAATATTAACTACTCATACGTTTCCAGATGTATTTCCAGAAGCATTTCTTTTGCAACATACATTTCACTCAAGCACAACAACCACAAACAGGACTGATCTCTGTCTAGAGTTCTCATATGAAACAAAAAACAAGGGCGAGTTTGGCGTGTGAGTCTTGTTTCTAGAAAGATACATAAAGCATCACTCGTATACAAAATGCAGACAACAGGAGACAAATAGAAAAACAAACATCTGCCATAAACGAACCTCGGACACCAGACAACAGACACTAGCACCATCAGATCAATGGGTGTTTTTTACAGAGATATTTAACTAAAAGCATGACCAAACCTCTTAAAGCCTTAAACAGCTAAATAATGACTGAGATATCCTCAGAAGTAGGATTAAATGAAAACTGGCACAGTATATTCCCATAGAGTGGATTTAAAACTGCGCCAAAGTTGTTTCACTGTCTAAAGATACACAAAGTGTTAGTGGGTTAACATTTCTTGAGGTTGTGAGTCCGCCGTATGCAGATCTGATCCTCCTCCTCCTTCATCCTGTCCCATCGGTGATGGATCTGTGGTTTTGTCCTCGGCGGAAAGCTTAGAAGATGGTGCTCCAGCGTTTAGGGGGGGGGGCGGGACTTGGTATCTCCCTGGAGAGAAGATGGAGGAAGATGAGGTGGATCGGAAAAACATTTATTTTCTATCCCCAAAGATGGCTTCTAAGAGCAATTTGGGGTGATGTAGTTTTCAATGAAAACTATGCTGAAAGTTCATGGGTGATGTGATTGTCAAATAATTCACATTTAGTGGGATTGAGGTAGATCATCCAGACTGAAAATAAACCTTCAAAAGAGTCTAGGTAGATGGGAATGATTCAATATATCGATGAATATGTGTAAGGGAGATTACATTCTTGGTTTTAAATATGTGCAAAATGTTGCTCCTCAGCTTGTTAGTTAATTATGATGACAGGCTGCTGTGAAAGCATGTTGATGAAACATGATGCATGAGAAACTGAAAGGTGGTGAATCATTATATTTATTTATTACTCACTGATCTCTGTTGAGAGCATCACTGTTGTATTTGGGCAAACACAGATAGGAAACAGTGTTTATGAGGTCCAGTTTTACAGATGAAAAGAGCAGATATTTAGGAAAAGGTGGAGGCAAATGTGAGGTTAGCTCACCAGGTTGAAGAGTCTGGACAGTGTGCTTTGGTCTCTGCGTCGTCTGATGGGCGACTTTGTGCTCTCAGCACGTGGCGACGAGGCCTAGAAAAAAATGCTCTGTGAGCTCAAATGGAGACCTGAAACCAGGGCCTGAAACCAGGTTTGTTGCTTTGTCATTTGTGTAACCTTTAACCAAACATTTAATTCATTTTACATTGATGATCTTTTCTCTACACAAGATGAGACACTTTTTTACCTCGGAGCATCAGAGATATGAGACTACTTTACCAAAATGCCAAGCACAAAACGATTGATTAAAAAGGTTTTGTTACAAAGGACACAGTTATTGCTGTTGTTGAACAAAAACCACATATCCACAAAAATAATGTGCTTTGCTGCAACCTAAATTTCCCATGTGGACAGTAAAAGTAAAACGTGAAGATTTTGCAATTCAAGATATTATTGACAAGTTTTAAAAATTGATACAATATATAACCCTAATCTCTGGGCTGCATGTAAGAAGAGGGAAAAATAATAAAGGTGCAGGTATGTGGTTTCTCTGCAACAGCAGCAATGTGACATGGAAGAAACAGTTGTCTCTGTTCTTTGATCTGTTATTGTGAGAGAGTAACGTGGTTGACACATGAAGGGAGGGAAACATGAACATGTGAAAGGACCTGACTCAGATAACAGCAACCTTTAGGAGAAGGAAAAGTGAAGAAAAGTGGATGACAAGGACAAAGTAAGGCCCACAGTGATGGAGGATATTGCTGTCAAATCACACATGCAGCTGGACAGCTGTAAGGCTAGACAGATGAGAAGACAAAAAGGAGGTGGGAGGCCAAAACAGATAAATTGGTGAATCATCTCTGGCACAGAGGGATTGAGGTGTTATAGAGAACTAGATGTGGGAAAAAAGAGGAGGAATAAGAAGAGGAGGTGGAGGGTGATGCAGGTCAAGAGGTCCTAAGAGAAATTGTTTACCGGTTGTGGTTCATAAATAGTTGAGCTGTTTCAAAGTCATCCAAAAGCAGCGAGCCGCTCTGGATTGAAGCAAAGAAGATTGGGAAATGGAAATGTAATAAATGTACCAATGAGCCAAGCTTGCTGGTTTCAATCATGAATAAATGAGTCTTTTCCACTAATCAGTCAATGAAAGTGATTTACTGCAGTGCCTATCAAGTGTGAGCTGATGTCAGATTTGCCTTTCAGCTAAGCTATATAAACTCTGGTGAACCAGCCCTCCTTTTGAATAAGTCTTGATTCCACTGGCTTATGTATAAAAGATATTTCTCATCAAGGAGGAAAGCACTGACACAGAAAGTGAGAAAGAGGACAGAACGTGGATGGTTAGGTAACAGGTGCACTGCAGACAAAGGACACACTGCGAAGGAGCTTTGTATAGACAGATTTAGACGGGATCATTGCTCACACACAAACACACAGAGCGGTGCAGTCAGCTGTGTGGCTTTTGTTCCATTCAAGAAGGTAAGATAGTGAGACGTACCAAGCCCAAGACATCTCTCCACTGGACATGAAAAAGAAACAAACAGTAACATGATGAGATAAGACATGTGACACGGTGCCTGCATCCTCCTCAAAACAACTGAGAGTCCTCCAGTTAAAGGCATTCGGTGGTGTGCATAGCAGTGATGTGGTGGTAATTTAAAAAGTGGTTAACTATGTTTCCTACCGGTGATTTCTTTTACAACTATCTCCAATAAATGACTGTAGGTAAATATTTCCTCCAGCCGATTCTCTCTACGATGGCAACCACATGGCTTCCAACCTTTTGGTTTGTGACCCCTTAAAAGGAAGAATAAGTGGTTCCATAAAAGAGTGACTTTTCCCTTTAAACTTTCCCCAGAAAAAGGTAAAATTATTTGAACAGTGTTTACAAGAGAAAAATCAATGAACTGTGTTTCTAATTTCTTTTCCAGTTTATCAACTTGTGACCCCTCAGATTTATCTTGTGACCCATATGGGGGGTGGACCCCCAGTTTGGGAGCCACTAGCATAAAACATGACTGAAATATCTCAACAGTTATTGGATTATCGTGAAATTTGGTGCGTTGATGCTCCTCACAGGATGGTGTAACTCTGACCAGTGACATAACTGGGTGAAATTTCAGTTCGTCTTTTGATGGACAATACTAATGACATTCCCAGCCTCGGTTTTATGTTCAGTACCAATTAGCAAACGTTAGCTTGCTAACATGCTAAACTAGGATGGAAATACCTGCTAATCATCAGCATGTTGTCATTGTGAGCATGCTAACATACTAGTGTTAGCATTTCACTCAAAGCACGGCTGTGCCTAAGAAGAGCCTCACAGAACAGCTAAGCGTAGTGTTGTTATGTACTGAGTTATTGTTTTTAAGAAGTGAGACAAACCCAGTGAATAGTGATGAACTGTATCAGTTACCAATGTCACTGTGTGACAAATTCTTGTAGAGAGTGGCATGTGTCTTTATGTAATCCTACACAAAGTGGATTAAAGGTGTAAATCTAGAGCAAGTCAAAGTGGAGTCCATCGAAAAAAGAGCATTAGTAGATAGTCACATCTAAAAAAAAACAGTCAGGAGTAAGTTTGATCACCCTGCTGCCGCTACACCTCTGGCATATTCAAAAATATTGTGAAAAATGAGACTCACCCTGGATTTAGGTTCTGGAGTGGAAACCTGAGAAACACCAAGCGACGACGACAACAACAACAACAACAACAGAGTGATTGATTGCATCGAAGGGCAAGAAAACAGAAAAACAAATTCTGTTTTGAAATAAACCAACGATTGAGCTACTGATTGAAATCCCCTCCGATTCTTTTTCTTTATCAGTATGTAAATGACTCATGCAGCTTTGTAATCAGCGAGGGAGCGGCGGAAAACAGTTTAGCATGCTGTTTTTGAAATGCTGCCACCCTACTGATGCCAAGAGTTGGATCCAAAGTAAAGCAAAGGAAAACATTGACAATTACAGTCATACAGGGGTGGAAATCGGTTTGCTCTGTGTCTGTCTTGTGCAACTCGTGACAGTTTCAGACATCAAACTCTGGTGAGCTCTGAAGTCAGTCGTCTAAATTTAAACAAAACTCTGAATGTTAGCCCTTAGATGCAATAAGAATGACTTAATGTACAAGGTTAACACAAGATATATGATGTAATGCATACAATAGGATTTTTGAGCCAAACAACTTACAATGCTCCTGAAGAAATGCACCACAGCATTTTCATTGGTACGGCGGCGAGTGGAGGATTGCTGGGGTGAGGAGGCCAGGTGACCCCGGAATGACCCCTGAAAAGATTCACAGAGGTAAAGTAACTACATGATATGGTATACAACAATGTCAAGAAATGAAACTGGACTCAAATCAAATGTAATCAGGGTTTTAGACCCTCAAACATCATGTAACTCAACAGCAAAAATCTTTTTATGCATTAGTTATATTCTTGATCAAATTGGCTGACGTGAACAGACATCAATTCTTTCTTTCTTGGAAGTCGCTCGCAGCTGCACTGTGCCTCTTAATATAATAATTACAATAATTACAACAGCTTCAAGGCCCTACTGGATGGCAAGTCTTACAACGTGAGAGAGAAGCAAAATGAGGTAGATGACTCGTATGAGAAAAAAACTTAAAACCAATATAAAACCTGAAAATTAATTCAATTGAAGGCTACTAAGAAACCGAAAGGAAACAGCTTGCAAGATTTTTAGAGAGTAAAGGATGATGTGGTCGGCTACAGTGTCGTACTTTTAGAGCACATTTGAGAGATTTATCAGGTGGAGATAATCAGGAGTCAGTCAGAAGTCTTGTCTCTTTGTGGGTGTATGAAAGGTGCAGCTAACAAACCCTTCAGAGCAAGCCTCTTACATCTCTGTCTGCACTGCTGACAGCTGTTCATACTGTTTATCCTTGAGTCTGATGGAAATGTTTGAATTTCTGTTTTTCTGTCACTTTCCTGACTTTATGTTTCACCAAGCCAAAAAAAACAGCTGAAATAACCCCGAAAAGAAACAGATTTGTATACACAGATGCCTATTTTGAGGTTTTCTATTTGTACTGCATCATATGACAGGACAGAAGCCTTCAAAGTATGAAGGAAAAGATCTAAACATGACAGGTAAAATGCATCAAAATTGTGAATACATGAAATCTGAGGTCGGATGTCCTTGTGTTGCATCTAATCAGAAAACAGGCTTGGATGTCAGATGAAAGGAGCAGTGAAAGCAGCTATGATTTCTGAGGGTCCCTCCTATCACACAGTGTTGAATCTTGAATCTTGAAAGAGGCTTTGTCCGCACTTTTCCATCTGCAGTTCAGGGCCAGGCTGCCATTACAATCTAAATGTATCTGCACTGTGTGCGTGTAGTGTTGGCCTACACTGTCAATCATAGCATCTCATTGGCTCTGTGTATAGTGTTATATGTTTGCAAGCATGGGTGGAACAAAACTATGTAAACTCCCGAAAGGAATTAGAAATTATGAACTGCTTGATACAAATTTTCTCTTTGAAAAAGATCTAAACCTCAGTTCTCACTTCTCTTTGCAGCTTGTAAATGATGCTGAATTGCTGATCCAAAACTGAAGTGTTTCACTGGGTGAGTTAACTATCAGCTGGATTCAGCAAAAAGCCCTTTGGCAAGGCAATAAACTATCAAATGAGTAATGCAATTTTAAATGTCACTTTTAAAACTAACGACTGCTCCTCCAGGCCATTTTTGTAAATCAGTGTGTTTTAAGTTCAGCTCAAAATTTCTAGATAGTTTGTTTTACAAACTCTGCAAAGGCATTTAGACCATTTAAAGGGGATCAAAATATTTCTAAAACATCTTAATAACTGGTGATAAAAACTCACTAATAACAACTAATGACATGGAGAAACTCAAATATTAGTCTCAGTTTTGGCCTCACTGGCTTAAGAAATGTCACCAAATTCAATTAAGCACTAAACAAGCAGCACATACCACAGTGTTGCAGTACTCTTAAGAAAAAACAACTAAGGTGACTTTAAAGGGGAACATTGGAAAATTTAAAGTTCCACTGGAAAAAAAGAAAAGAAAAGAAAAACGAACTGTCCCTTTAGTGTAAATCCAGATGCATTGCTGCTCACCTTGCTCCTCTTCTTTTTATCTCCTCCGAAGAACTTGCTAATCGAATCCATCAGAGTGGGAGTCTTCTTTTTCCTGCCGAGCCCGAAAGTGCTCTGTCCTGAGGTGCTTGCTGTAGCCATGCTAGCTGTTGCTGAGGTTGGGTGAGATTGACCTTTGTCTACTCAGTAGTCCTCTTCCAAGACAGTCCAAAGCTCACAATGCCAACTTCTGACTCTGCTGCTGCTTCTGGGTGGTTTGCTGCCTTGCTGACGCTCAGGGGCTGTCTTTGAAGGTGTCGTCCCCCCCGGTCCCGGGGCATCATGGGACATGGGGAGGGTCAGGTGAGGGAGGGGGGAGGGGGGGGGGCTGCAACGGCAGTTAGGTCCATGGTTCTGGCTTGACTCCAGGCATTCTTTGGAGCTTCAGTGGCTGTGTCAGTCACTGCCGCCCTCCGCATGGGCCCGGCCATTGTTCCTCTCCCCATCTGCCTCACCCCGGCCGATGGGACAACAAGGGTTATCTATGAGTCTGAACTCACACCCTGATGCAAAGCAACCTGCAGCACTGTGAGGCCATTGTTGAGTCTGCCTCATGTATCTTCTTAATGGATTGTGTTTAAATTGGATGTACAGTCACCCAGATTAACATATGGAGACAGCCAGAAGAAAGGAAAAGCTTGTTGTGTGAAACATATCAAATCGTGTGAACACGAGCCAAGTATCTGTGTCTGCAGAGTAATAAAATAAATTCATGGTGACTCTGCATGTTTGGATTATCTGCATTTCTGGGTTTTCACATTGAAACCATGATTATTTATGCAGCTGCTCTAGCTTTTACAGCAAGTTTAATGGAGCCTCAAAAGTCGTATTTTGGTATTGAAAAATGAAAAATTTAACCAAAGTTTATGTTTTACTACGATGTTAAGTTCGGCTTTGAAGGCTGACGTAATGCACTAACAAAAAAGATCATTTTAAAGTGCAAAAAGAGTGAAGACTATGTTAACCCTAATCCTGTTTCCAAAATCAAAAGAATGAAATGTCTTGTTCAGTTTTTAAGCTCTAAAGTGCTCAGATTGATGATAAGAACATCTGCAGTTCAGTGACAACTGATCAAATATCATCTGTTGATGAAGGCCGTGTGCATGTACAGTTAAAAGCTTCTGAAAAAATGAGTTAAGTTAGAGGACCTAGAGTGAAGATTGTGTTGCCAACTGTCATGTTCTTATGTTGTAAGACTACTTGTTATATTTCCTTTATCGCCTGTCTTAAATGATTCATTCTCAATATCCACAAATGTGTTTCTGTCTGATTGTTTAAATATTTTTGAGCCATTGAGCAATATTGAACCATTACAAGGAGTCCTGGGTGTGTTGTTTCACCCAGAGTGGCTGCAGCAGCTAGTGGACAAAGCAAGATCTGTTGCAGGGTTAGTTGTGTTAGAAAACACCCATGCAGCATCAGAATATTAATATTTTGGAACAGATGCCTTTTTGTTACGGCTGCTTCTTATTTCAAGTCAGAAAGTAACTTTTGGAGAAAGGGGGGAAAAAACGTTCTGTTATGCTGCAGGCGTGTGACAGTTTTCATATCACACAACATGATGAAAGAGATTGAAAACATTTCAATGGAGGAATTACAGCTAGTTTTTGAGGAAATAAAACAAATGACAGTGGCAACAAAACAGTCAGAGGTATGATTTAAAATGAGATGGAGGAATCATCCCCCCCAAAAAACTAATTTTGCTGTGTATTATATTTGGCACAATCTCTTTATGGGAGCATATATGAGAAAACAGTCCAGCTGTAACTCCACATTTTTATATTTTTCTCTTAGAGATCAGATGTGATGATAGAGACAAAGAAGAGACAATATGTTTCTCAGGAGGCAGCATGGGAAAAGCTGCCCATTCTGAGACGCCGAATGAATAATACTTGACCTGCTTGCCATTGGTGGACTCTCACAGAGGTACAATATGTGATACATACTGTATGGAGCTGAGATGAAAATACAGACTATATTGCTCTGTGTGAGAATATAAGAGATGTTTCTCCACTGCCATGCTGTAGTATGACTAAGCTTCATTACAGGATAATACTGGTTGGGTCTAATCATGTTTCTCTCCACTTCAGACAACCTGCTGATGTCTGCACATAGTCAGGACTTGTTTCAGAGGACGCCACCATGTTTTTGTGCAATAAAAAAAAAATCCAATAAGTTGAAAATTGCTTTCATTTGCTTGAGCTGACGGCCTTTATATTATTACGTTACATTTTGTGATTCCCAAAGAGGGAAATGAAAATGTGTTGTAGTCTCCTGGAGAAAAATGAAATGTGACTCATCCATGTCTCAAAGGTTATAGCATTTTTATTATTCAGGAAATGCAAGATTGTTAAATTGATTGATTTGGCACTGTGATTTGACTTTAATGCCGAATGATTCATCTGAATTTATGTGGTTTGAATTCCCCATCTAGAAATGACTAGAAGGATGTTATTTGTTTTCTTGTTTCAGTTGAGTTCAAATGTGTGAGTTTCTAACTTCTCATCTAAAAACTTCCTTTCAAGCTTGATTGCTTATCGTTAAGCCATAATTGTCCAATTGAATCGGAGCAATTTTGGAAGTAGTTTTTGAAAACTGGACACTTGTGTTTTCTGTCTGGACGCAAATAAGAAACTTAAAATCTAATTCATGAAATGGCACAATTTTAAAGGGACCACTAGATATTTCATAGAGGGGGATTCAAACCACAAACATTCAGATACAGTTGATGGTTTTCAGCATAAAATATTTCAGGACTATCATTTCAGTAGTTTCTGTTATTTCCCTCCATTGTTTCTCCTTTTTCATCTCTGTACGTTTATGAAGCAGATCCATAAAGCTCTGGGATACGCAAGATTTTTTTTCAGCCATCTAAATGAGTCAAATCAAGTAGATATCTTTCAATGTTAGTCTTTTTAATGCCAAAGTCCCTCTTTCTGTTACTATACTTCACTATAGCTCAACAGGGAAACACTGTTCGAGGAAACACAAATAGGACATTTTATACTAAAATGTTTATACTAAACTTTTTATACTGAACTGTATCTTTGAAAGACATTTCCTTTATTTAACTAACTCAGACAGCTAAAGGTTCAGATTATCTTCAGATAAACTTTTAAATACATATTCTTGCACGAGGACTGTGGATTTTGGCCCCCATCACTTACATGGGAAGTGCAGTTGGAGGGGATCTTTTAATGGCCAGTATGAACATAAGGAAGGATTAAAGCGATTTTAGTGTTCATTTGGGCACCTGACTGTTGTTTTTTAGGTAGCCTTGAAAAACATATTCCTTTAACAAAGCTAACATTTACCTTCGATAACATTGCTCATATGTTTTGAATGGATTGAACCAGATCTGCTTAGGAAAAGGCTATCAGATGTTACTCCTGATAATACACAATTATTACATTTTGAGCAGCAACAGTTCATTCAGCTTTGATTTGACACAATGACTCAGAGGAAATTTTTAAAAAAAAAGTTCATAAAAATGGAGAAATGTAAGGCCTTTATTTGAACTCAACCATGGAGGAATCCTGAATATGTGGGTGAACATGTGCATCCATAACATACAAGTCCATGGAGGCAACATGGCGGACTAGTTTCCTGTATAAACACATTGAAATGGGGATGGACTCAGAGGTTGACATGTTTGTCCACTCTGCCACGTACACAGTGCTCCCTCTGTTTGTCCTGCAGGGCTGGGGCCTCAGCGCAGCACCCACGGGCCTGACAGAGGTAGGTAGGGTGCAGGAATGCAGAGAGTGGGCTGACCACACTGCTTGTGCCCTCGTGTCCAGAAGAGTCTTGGATTTGTTCCTAGGGCTGGAAGGTCGGGGCAGAGCGCAGGGGAAACAATAGCGGCCATGCAAGAGAGCTGTGGGACACAAACACGGGAGATATCTTTGAACCCCGGTAGGAATGTCGATCTAGACCAAGGCGCCTACTCAGAGAAGCAGCTGAATATCTGCCACTGGAGGGAGGGAGAAAGAAAGAAATCCTTCATCTGCTCATTCAAATGTGCAAAAGATGACCACATGTGATAGTTTGGCTTGTTTTACAGTAATCATTTAGAACTATTTTTATGACTTTTGCAACCTCTGAGTAAGTGCAAATGTACAGTTTGACACTATTAGTTTCATCTACAGTGAGTGTTGACTAGATTAATGTTTGGATTAAACACAGAACATTTTTTTTAGCTAAGCTCAGCTGTGACCTGAGTTTGCCTTGATGGGCATTTTCACCCACATAACACCCAATTCCTGAAATTGAAACGTAATATCTACTGACTGTGGTTAGTTTTGTCCAGTGAAGTATTTTCAATTCTGTGATATTTGGAACATTTTAAATGTAAATATTAACCACTTCAGATTCACAGACTGCACTACAGCTGCTGCTGCCAGGCCTGAGCTAACACAGCTTGAGGTTGAGGGTTGCCAGGTAATCAGGTTGAGTATCCAACATCTGTCTTTTCACTCTTTATCATAATAACCCACTTTTTTGCAGAAAACACACAAACCTGCCAACTCTGCACAGGTCTTACTGTTACCATTATGTGGCTTTAAAATGGCAAGATTGTTCTAGATCGATAAAAATATCAGTAGGGACAATTCAGCAACACCCTGACTCTATACCCATGCTAGAAAATCATCACCTGCACAGCGAGTGAACTCTTTTTTGGCATGAATGTTGAAAATACTGCCAAGTTGTATTATTACAGAAACAATAAGGCTGCTTTTTGCTTTTGGCCTTGACAATTTCATAAGCCTGTTCATGTAATGAAAGCTTTCCGACTACAACAGCAATAGTGTTAGGTGTTTTGATTCATACTCTGTTCATTCGGCCAGGAAGATAAAGCTGGAAAACTCAGATGAAGTCAACCTGTATTCCATTTCTCTGAAGCATTTTGTTTTATTCAGCGACCATGGTTGCCTAACAACATGTTTCAGTCCCGCTCTTATGGAGCATACACAGAACACATTAACAATGTCTACATTTTCTCAGAAACCGATAAATCACGAGTGTAGGAGATCTGCTTCCTATTCTGAGAGATTTATTGTTTTTCTAAGACAGAAAGCTCTGATAAGAAAGTCATTATGACTCAAGAGATTTACTGAACATCCGTCTTCTGATCTAGGATGCTCACCTGCAGCCCCAGCCTTCTGCGGGGGTGGGGATGAGGTTGCAGGTGCATAATAGGCCATTTTATACCTAGCGCAGGAAATTTTTGTAAACACATCAGTGAAGCTAATGAATATGTATAACTGTAGAATACTTTAATCTCTGCCGGTGCCACATGGTGTGTGATAATCAAAGGACAGTGTGAATTTCTGTGAGAAAATGTAATTTGCACGTTATTTCACAGGTGTTGAGGCAACGAGGCAGAAGAATTAGTGAAGAAAGACAGAGAGGGTCGGATTAAAATAGCAAATTAAACATTTGGCTGGTAGTTTAATTGGATGGGAAAAAATTTGAATTTGAATGGTCCCGCACCTGACACTCTCATTTGCCACTACCACCATAACCTGAACTTATTAGAACCCATAAGGTCTTGGTTCTGGGTTCTGCCTGGTTGAAGAAACCAAAACTGCGGCACAGTGTTTATAAGCTGTAAGGTATGATTCGATTCAAGTTTGGAACACTAATTTTACACTTCAGAGTTGTCAAAGTGTGCAAAATCTGTCAGGTTTGGTTGGTGCTGAAGGTGTTTGGAAATGGGAAAAAAATCAGTGGGTGTGGAGTTACAAAGAAATGAGCTCATTAGACCTCTGTAGAGCGCTCCACATCTCTACATGAGCTAGACACACTGCCGGTGGTCGAGTTGCACTGTGGGCAATGTAGGTTTTGACTAATGCTGTGCCACAAAGCCATACTACCTACCTACTAATTTTCATAGTATGCTGTTTTTGTAATAGTATACAGGAAGCCAGCCTTCAGCAGGAAATGATGCGATTCTTGCACTGTGCAAAGTTTTTCCCAATAATTTTCCAGCTATTTTTGGTTTCCTAAGATGTTCCTGGAGCTGTTTCACCACCATCTTCCTAACCTATAACTGTCTCAAACTGTGAATAACTACTTAATTTATTTTGTGCATTACATTGTGGGAGAATAGTGTCTAACTATTGCACACTTAAAAATGAAGAGACTGTTGTGAGTATACTTGATTGGGTCACGTCTCCATTACATATGAACATAAAAGTGTAGTATGGACTTAAATGGGACACAACTGATTTCTCTGATTCTGCTGCATCGATTTTTATCCTTTTTTTAAAAAAACAAACAAACAACAAAACTCTCCAACATGTGGCTAAATCAGCTCTGTTAATGGTTGAAAAAATCATTTACTTGTACTTTATGGGTACGTTATGAGCCACGACCCCACCTTTTGGTTTGCCATGATGTGAAAAATCTCTCTAGCTGGTATTTATACTCTTTTCAGTCTCATAATTCACCAGAAGGCTTTTCCAATTGATCAGTCAACCATTTATCTTCTGAAAAAGTGCTGCCAAGCACTTGGACCACAATCATTTACAATTTACTATCATTTATGACTGTATCATTTGAAATATAATGGATAAACACAAGGATTTCTGGCATTTCATGATTAGCTTATAATGCTTTTAATATATACTTTTGGAAATATGAACCAAATGATACAATACTTACTCAAACTGGAACTGACTCTTGTCATAGTTTTTAGATGGCTGCCAAAGATGATAGCTATGATACCCATATTACCCCAAAACGCCTATGTGAAGGGCATACATTTTAAGGGTTACATTTCACATCTGGCTTATGGTGTAGTGGAGTTCTAAGGGGGGTAGACAGAGAACTGGCAAAAACTCTCTAAAAGCAAACTAAAATGATTAATTAGTGGGATCCACTCTTCTTTTTCTTGAAACAACCAATATTTACTCAATGGTAAAATCATAAACTGCCACAAAAGCCATTTCTCTCTCGCTCTTTTGTTTGCAGAAACCATTTATTTACAGCAGCGACTAAAAAATATCCTCTGGTCCCCGGTTTGAAACAAGAGAGCATGATATTGTTGAGATGCTAAACAAATGACAGCATTATGCTGGAGCCCTGTACCGTGGTTCCTGCCAAATGTTGATGGAATCATTGGCTTTCGACCACCAAGACATTTGCATCGAGTTGTTTACCAGCCAAAAGGATCGCTGTGAGGACGCACTGCGGGGAAAACAACATTCACATCTTTAAACTGATCCTATTAGTTCAAACAATGGGAATTTTCAAAGACAATGAAGACACAAAATGCCTCTTAAAGTCATCAATGCATCACGTTTTCTGAACAGCATGCTAACTCTAAAGGCCATGACTCTTTATTTACAAAGATTTATCAAATGCAAAATGTAAAATGACAAACAACGAGATATTGTTTCATTGAAAGGAGGAAGCATGGAGCCTTTTCTTGACCCAAGCGTCCACTGGATGGTGTCATCAACTGTTGAGCATCATAGCCATGCTGTCATCTATAGGCTGCAGTGACTGGGTGCGACACAAAGAGGTCATCCAGGGTGACAAAGACACGACAACACAAAGGCTTTTTACCCCTGAAGTCAGTTTCTGTAATGTAGCACGATTTGACTTCTGAGAGAGCAGAACAAAGCAGTTCAACCCATCACCAATCAGCTTATGGAATGCCGTCTGATATTTTCTTCAGATTTCAGGGCTTCAAAGCTTTTGTGAGAAACATTTGCTACTTCAGAGACAGATGATCTGCAAGTGAAAGAAAAAAAACCATTCTGTTCTTCTGTTTTTGTGTAACTGCAACTTTCAGGGTCAGACTGATTTATTCTGGCTGAAGGACCAAGTTGACGCATTTCAACGCTTTGAATAATGGTATCTCTGCTTTTGTTAGCTACTCTTCTGTAAGTAACAAATGTGACACGATAGATAGATAGATAGATAGATAGATAGATAGATAGATAGATAGATAGATAGATAGATAGATAGATAGATAGATAGATAGATAGATAGATAGATAGATAGATAGATAGATAGATAGATAGATAGATAGATAGATAGATAGATAGATAGATTTTAGTTGTGTTGGGACCACAGGTGCCAACTAGCTGATGAACTAACCCTGACACACGCGTGATGTTGTTATAGGGGATATATCATGCTTTTTGTGATTTTCCTTTGTCATGATCAAAGGTCCAAAACTTGAGGTGAACGTATGTAGAAATGCAAGTCCCTGCAAGTCAAAAACCAGGGTTTCCTCTGCTCTGAACACTTAGTTTGCGATGGTACCTCTACTTCCTCCTCGTGATGACATCAGAGTGTTCGTCTTTGTTACTACAGTTTTTCATGTTGTTCGCTCACATCAGATTTGTATTTTAACATATACAGACGAACTTTCCATTTCAAGTAAAGAACACAAAAAAAGTCAAGTCCTATTACTGCTGTTTTTTTTAACGTAGCTTCCGGAAGTCTCAGAAGCTTCTAGGAGCTGACCAATGAGCGCAGAGTGGGCTCATCAGGAGGGGGGGCCTTAAAGAGACAGGAGCTAAAAAGGCCTGTTTCAGACACACAGAGGGCCAGTATAAGATACATAGGACGTTTTTTTAAAATTGTAAATCATGCAAAGATTTTCCAGTAGAGCCCCAGAATATAAATATAGACCTGGGAATATGCAAGATATGTCTCCTTTAAAATGTCAATGTTGTTTAATCTACATTGTTACATATAAATAAATGATTGCATAAATGAATAAATAAGTTAGTTGAGCTACTTCTTGTTAAATAATTATGGCATCTGCTGGTAAGACAAAAATGGTTTGTCCAACAAGAACAGCATTGGTAAAGTACATCAAGCACATAATTTTCTCTAGTATTAAAGAGCACAGTGCATTATGCATTTATTTACTGTACATCCAGTCACAATTGAGGACATGTTGCTGCTTTCATAACACTGATTTCTTGTATGAATCTTTCAGCTGAAAGTGTGTTTGAGTTTTAGACCAAGTAGGTTGACTTTAACTTCAGATGCCATACATGAAAATAGCCTGGTCCCGGCACAAATTTCCCCTTAATACTTTATGAACGCTGGATGTTTGTTCCTTCAGTATGTTGCATATAGAACATATAGATTCTATGTGACTTAGTTGACAACCTTAAGCTGCATTTGCTTCAGTGGTGCAGCCCGGCAGCAGGTTGTAGTTGTGCTGGGCAGCTCTCAGTGTGACTGTGCTGCTACTGACACTGAGTATACACATTTAACACATTTATCAGAACAAATACACATTTAACAAGACATTGCTTCTGGCTCCAGACAAAAATCTGATGTGTTTGTTTTTGCACTTGACAAACTGTGACTTAAGAAAGATGAATTACATTGTAATGACATGATTGCAGAGGCAAACCTCCCGGGCTCCCTCTACTGTGTGAGGAGCTGCGCTGCATGAAAGAACAGCAGGTTGATGAAATTACCCTAAAAAGCTTGAAGTAAACACTTTTTTCTACTGAGACTGCATCAGGGAGGTGTTAATTCAGCTTAATGGTAATCAACACCTCTGATTTACAGTCTCAACAAAAATGTGCATAATACTGCACTTTTATACTTGATATCAATTACATCGTCCACAATTTTACATGATAATATTTCGAAACTTTGGGCTCCAGCTTTCAGACATTTAAGAATTTTTCATTGTTAGTTAAGCAAGACATAAGTCGAAGAGTGTTTTTGCATAGACAGACATGATGAGACAATATTTCTTACATGTAGGTGGACAAATGTGGTCTTAGTAACACAGTCAATGTACTATCTCAACTCTTTGATGGATTCAGGAGGCAGGAGGTAAATTCATGCTTAGGTGTGATGTATGTCTGGTCCTTATGAGAGGATATGGAATCGTGTGCGAGGATGAGTTAAACTTGCTTTTTAAAAAAGCAAAGCATATATGTACAATAAAACATTCAAATGCAAAGAAAAGAATGAAAAAAGAAAAGAAAGATGAAGGTGGATGAAAGTTATCAGCATTTTCAAAAAGGAGGAATTATAGATGCAAACATGTTAGACAGAGGTGTGTTTACTGTATATGAAGGTGTCTATAGGCAGAAGGGAGGTGGATTGGCAGAGTGGATTGAGTCTGTGGGAGAGGTAGATATCACGACCAAACAAAACAAAACAGAATAAACAACAAAGTCTGTCAACAGTAAATCACCCAAATGGCAATATGTAGCTCCCAGCTATTTAGCAGGCAAGGTAAGACCTTTTCAAATTATTGGGGTAAATGGATGTGCTGTTGCTGTGGTCTCCGCTCATGGCTCAGTGTCATGGTAACAACAGGTCTGACTCTGGTCTGAACTGAAGAGTGAACCACCTGAGAGGAAAAGCAGCAGGGTCCAAAGCAGCTTATCTCTTTATGTCTCTAATAAGGCCGAAAAAAAAAAAGATCGTAGAGGTGGGAGAGTGAGAGGATGCAGTGAAACAGTTTTTGTTTGGTGGTATGATATCATGATGTCATATTGAATGAAAGCTGACACAGAAAGTATAAGGCTTCAAATATCATTTCAAACTCACTCATGATTCTGTTTCATTAGTTTCTATTGAGCCAAAGAGCTTTAATGAAGTCTCTTTATGTGATTCTCCTCTTTCTCACTTCTTACTCTGATGACAAATGAAAAATCAAGACAATTTATATACCCCAAAATTACAAATGTGTTTCAAAGAAATGTAAGATGCATTATCCTTACACCCTAAATTCAGATTGTGAGAGACATTTGAATAGTGGTTATCATGATGTATTTCTTTTATATATTATACATGTTACAAATAGTGTTCTTAAAGTAAGTGCTCATTGTTATTATTTGTTATTACGTCTTTCCCAAATACCTTCATGCTTCATGTTTTAAACTTCTCATTGCTGTGTAAAATAAGACAGGTGATTGTTTAACAGACTGGAGACAGAGATTAAGTTTAACATTTTAACACGACTGGGTCTTCATCAGTCAAATAAATGAGTCAAACAACCTAGACCAGGTGTACAAATGAGATTGGATAACTGGTTAAAAAGGGTTTCAGTGAATCAAAGGGTGGGAATTGCTATAGTCAGTGTCCAAGTGTTAAACCCTTCATTGTTAGGTTTTCTGGTGTGAACAGTGAAATGGTGTTTAATGAAACAAAAGGTAATTGGAGATGAAGTCTCAGCTGAAGGTGTAGTGGAGCAAGCAGGCATGAATTAAACTGGTTTTGGGATTGTGGTGGAGCAGCAAGCAAGAACAGTTTGAACTGTGGGGCTGGAAGACTGGCTGATGATGACATGAGGCACAGGAAGATATGGATAAGATGAGCAATCAAAACCAGTGGAAAAAGCACTTAACTAGTGGCAAAGAGTGGAGTGTGGAGCCAGGGTAGATATACTGTTGAGTCTTGATTAATGGATGAGCTGCAGTTGTGTGGATTGATTTGCAGCAGGTGGAGTGGAGCGTCAGCCAGACACACAACCAGAAGGAGAGGACAGACACACAAACAGGGAACAAACCCTACACAAGAGGGAAATGACCAGAAACAAAGGGAGGAGGGATAGACAGAGTCTGACTTTGACACTAACACCATGTCAGGAACAAAAGAACATGAACCTCTTTTAATATAGTTCCAAAAAAAGTACAAGAAGTACAGGTACTAACATCCATCAAATTTGACAAAAACTGACAAATGAAGCTCTTCATTCATGTCAAAGGGCTCTGCTGTGTTCAGAGTGTGTATCTAATCTATCTTTCTGTGGAGCAGAGACGTCTTGTATCAAAGAAATTTGATTCAAGCCAACTTTCCTTAATAGGGGATACTGTTGATATACTAAATAGTTTTAAAGAGTTCAAATATGATTGCTCCATTCTATGCTTTTCTTTTGATGGGCCTATGGGTAGAGAAATTAATTTGTAATCCACTCCAAAACACTTGTTTCCCCTTTAAGATTGCTTTGTAGAAAATACACATGGCTGACACTGTGACTATATTGGAGACTGAGGTGATACAAGAGTAGGTCTAATTTTCTGAAATACATGATTTCTACTATCTTTCTTTCACTGTGGAACAGCATGAAACTTTTGTCCATTTTCTACACTTTACAAAGAAAACAACAGTACTATTGAGACTATGTATCATAAACTCTTAAGCAGAAACACTCTTCTAAAAGCTAAGAGTAACCATCCAAAACAACTCATATGCCACATTCCTATTGTTCAGTTCTTGAGATTGAGCAGAAACTGCAGTACTGGTTCAGATCTCCAGTCTAAAGCTTGAGTTGAAATGAAATATCTCTTTAGTCTATAAGAGGGCTCTACATACAGAGAGTGAATTCTGGTTAGTTAAGAAAACTGGAGCAACCATGACCTCATCATGGATCACTTTCTCTGGTGAGTACTCTCCTCTGGCAGCAAGGGTCAAACATATTATCCTTCAGCTCTGTGCCTTCACTGATTACCTTTAAATGTTGCCTCAATCTGGTCTGAGACAGATTGGTTCATTCTGACACTATAACCTCCTAACACTGTTGCCTAGCTATCTAATCAACCCACAGGTATTTTCCACTGTGGCCACTGTGAACAATGTCCTTACTCATCGGACACTAAATACTTTATACTTCTATGTACTGGTAAAAACAAACAAAAAAACCCTTCATTAAATCCTTCATTAACTGCAACTGCACAAACGTTGTCTACATGCTGAAATGTCCTTGTGGTCTGGTCAACAAACAAAAATAGCTGCAAAGATTCACATATCTGAACATAAGACTGCAATATGTACTTGTGGGTTATGCTGTAGCTTGACATTATGCACAAGCTAACCACAGGCTCAACAGTATGTAAAGGTTTACCACGGCTCTCTGGAGAACAGAAAAAAAAATTCACCTTGTCCTACAGGTGGTGACATCATCAACTCACTGGTCCGCAGGCCAGCATATATGAATAACTGAATTTGTCATGTTTCCTCTAATTTGTCACGTGATGGATGTTGGTTCCTGTACTTTTTGTACTTTTATCTTAGTAACTTCAAGAGAAGTGTATGTTGTTTTGTTTCTGACATTGAGTTGTGCCACTTGGACATACCGTCTATGGCAACTACCATGTTTTGACTCATTATCCAATATATTTGAATCAAATTAAGTTCAATCAATTCTCCAATGATAATTTGACACCTGGTCTAGGTTGACTTGTTTGTTATTTGCCTCATTCCTTTGACTCTGATGAAGACACAGTAGTGTTGAATCGTTTGTCTGTTTGCACAGTTAAAGGCTATGAATTAATCTGTGTCCCCAGTCACCTTTTTTTGTTTGATTTCCTTGAGCTGAGAAGCCCCTGATTCAGCCGCATTTTGCTGGAAAATGTGCAGAGAACCCTGTTTCAACTAATAATTAAAGCCGCAAGCGGTGATGGCGGTCCCATGATGATACGAGTTCAATAAAGCCATCAAAAAGCCAAACGTATTTTCATGGCGAGGAATTGATGGTCGCCGCGTCGCCACACAGACGCCATTACTCGTAGCTTCACAGTCTTCATAATGTAGCTTCACCAACTGGTTCTGAATGAAGTTGATGGGGCAAAGTATGTAATTTTAATGAATCTTAGTCAACTTCCTGTTACCACCGGGGGGCGCTATGAGTTACGTGGGAAGTTAATATATCGGGACGTTCAGAGCGGAGCCATCATCATGTCCAGCAAGTTTGAAGCTGATTGGATGAAGAATTTTGTGAGCATAGGACAAAGTTAGCAAAATTCCCTATGGGCATTTTTGGACTTTGTAGGGGGCGCTATTCCGCCATTCTGCGTCGACCATGTGCGACCACCCAAAAATATCGAATTTCGGATGAGGCCGGACGTCCGTGCAAAAGTATAAGCATTTTCGCATTTGGGAAAGGGGCGAAATTGGGGCACGAAATGTCGGAAGAATAATAATAATAATAATAATAATAAACATTACAATTTCAATAGGGCTTTCGCCAGGCGACTTGCAGTCGCCGCTCGGGCCCTAATAATAATTATAAACATTACAATTTCAATAGGGCTTTCGCCAGGCGACTTGCAGTCGCCGCTCGGGCCCTAATAAACATTACAATTTCAATAGGGCTTTCGCCAGGCGACTTGCAGTCGCCGCTCGGGCCCTAATAATAAACATTACAATTTCAATATAGCATTTTCCCCTGGGGATCTTCCATACCACATGATTACTTGATTACTTGATTACTTTGGGGTCACTTGCACTTTGGGGTCACTTGCACTTTGGGGTCACTTGCACGTTGGGGCATGAACGAATTTCAATAGGGCTTTCGCCAGGCGACTTGCAGTCGCCGCTCGGGCCCTAATTACCCAGTGGTTCAACTCTGAATCCTTATTGAGGTAGTTAAGTGACTTGTCAGAGTCCTACTCATGTTTGTTGTATGTAAATAAAGTACAAACATTACATATTTGTATGTGTATCTATGCAATATTATTGTCACACATTTACATATATACTATTCATTAATTTGTACTGATACAATTAATATCTGTTGCTCTGGTGACAGCTAATGGAGATACAAATATACAGGAAGTAAACAATATAATACTAGCTAAACATTAAGTGTAAAAATAATTAACATCAAAATACCTGCAAATTTCCTTCATAGGGAAGAGGCAGTTGTTTTGTAGGTCTTCAATGTACTCAGTGAATAAGACAAAGGAGGATAGCTTAACAACTTTTGTCAACCCTACTGCCGGAGTGGATTAAACTATGTGCACCTCTCAGAGGGAGGTGGACCTCTGAGAGACTGTAATATGGTTTCAAATGCAAGAAATAGTCTGTCAAATCATTTATTTAGTCAGCAGTAATAGTTTACTTATAAAGGAAATGTGTAAAATGTCATAGTGAGATTAAAACAATATTCAATTTAAGGCTTTCTGAGCACCCGCTTCATATTGACCACTGTTTCCCTCACTACTACGCTCCTGTTAGGGATCCAACTTTACAACAAAGGAAGACAATCATGTCTCTGTGGTCGACAGTAAATTTAACTGGATGGGTTTTGCAGTTTGATGGATGAGCTGTCCATGGTCCTGAAGTGACTCATGACTACGGACAGCGTCAGGAATGGAATAGGACAGTGTTGGCTGGTTCTTTCCCTCATTAAACACATGTCACATTTTCCTTTCATTTTCACTGTCAACATCCTGGAGGGATAATTGATACATTTCTTTTTCTTCAGAGTGGAAAATTGGACGCAGTCTCGAGGCTTCAGCGCACCTCTCTTCCCCCCCAGCAGAAAGAAGAATAACATCTCGGTCGATGGAGTAAAGAGTCACCATGGAAACTTCAGGCTGTTTCAGGACATGAGCTGAGAACCCAATTACAAAACAACCGCCATGCTCCCCAAAGTATAATAACCCCAATGATAAAAAGTGATATAATGACTGCTATTAATTTTTTAGAAGGGATAAGTGGGATAAATAGTCTCTAACACCCCTAATTGTCTTCATCATCATCAATATGATTACCATCATTGCATACATATATGTCATCCTTAGGTTCTTTGCATTGAAAAGTACATCATAAGTCATATTCCATTTGTTGAAATTACCTGATTAACACCAGAAAATGAACCAGACGTATAAACAATAAAAGCTTCAAATGAGCACACTCATCCTGAGGACAAGTGGCCCCCAAGATAATATCAGCCTCTGCTCTCCAATTACATAGCGTGTGCATCATCTCTGTTGTCATTTCCAGATGGTTATCCCCTGAGCAGATCTCTCAGCATTGGTCTGTCCGGTACTCACATGCTTGCATAATGATAATACAGCTGCTGCCAGACCTGGTCACCGCAGATCAATAACACAGAACGAAGGCTGAGGACAATCGATGTCAAATTAGAAAAATGATGGCGTAACCTTAGACCATTTTCCTGCTTTGTCTGTGTACTTTCATTTGTACGTTAATCTTTTACTCTTTAGAAAAACAACAATAGAAGAATTCACCTACATAAAGTTTAGCGAATGTGAAAAAGAGCCAAGATATTATGACTTTTAGTGCCCGGCATGTGTCAAACTCCAAAAATCCTGGCTCCTACAGTTCCGATAATGCACCCCAATTGCATCTTTACTAGGACCCTCCCTGCCTGGTAAACACAAGTCTTATGAAATCCATGTTCCCAAGTTGTAACACAGGCTTTCTGTGTCAATTGAGTACATTTTTTAGACTTGGCAAAGCCTCTCCAGAGCAACAGAAGAAATGACACCAATGTTTCCACAGGCTAAGTAACACTACCCATGACAAATAAACTGATCTTGATCTCCCCTTTGAAGTTTGTGCTGTATTTCTGTAATTTTTCCTATCTTGATCAGTTCTGCACACACAACATCTATTGCATATCTGTCCATTCTGTTATCCTGTTGAGTTATCCTCCTCTGCTGCTCTTCCAGAAGTCATTCTTCCCCTGTTGAAAGTACATTTTTTCTGTATTCAGATCGAGGGGGTAAGGATAGAGGATGTTGTGTTGCTGAACAGATTGTAAAGCCCCCCTGAGCCAAATATGTGATCGACTTGTTTTTTGAGGTAATTGTTTTTGGCAATAAAGAGAAGAGGATTGCTGTCAGTAAACATCTCGAGTCACTCTCTCTAAAAACTAGCAACCAAGTCCGAAACCTTGGCGTGCTGATAGACTCAGATCTGACCTTCAGCAGTCATATCAAATCAATCACCAAAACTATCTATCAGCTTAAGAACATATCCAGAGTGAAGGGTTTTATGTCCCAAACAGACCAGGAGAAGTTGATTCATGCTTTCATCTCCAGTAGACTAGACTACTGTAACGGTCTTCTGACTGGACTCCCACAAAAAAGCATTAAACAACTGCAGCTCATTCAGAACGCTGCAGCCCGAGTTTTGACCAGAACAAAGAGATCAGAGCACATTACTCCAGTTCTAAAGTCTTTACACTGGCTCCCAGTCAGCTATAGAATATATTTTAAAGTTCTGCTACTGGTCTACAAATCACTGAATGGTTTAGGTCCAGAATACATGAATGACATGTTAGTACAATATAAACCCAGTAGAGCTCTGAGATCTACTGACTCAGGTCAGATAGTGGAGCCCAGAGTTCAGACTAAACATGGTGAAGCAGCTTTTAGCTGTTATGCTGCACACAACTGGAACAAACTACCAGCAGAACTGAAATCAGCCCCAACTGTGAAGATTTTTAAATCCAGGTTAAAAACACTTCTCTTCTCCTGTGCTTATGATTGAGCTCTTTCAAAGCACTTTAAATTGTAATCTTTCATTTGCACTCTATGTCCTTTTAATGATTTTAAAGCAAATCATTATTTTATGCTGCAATCTTATTTTTAATGCTCTATTATAGTATTTTATTTCTCTCTCTTTCTATGTTTCTGTACTTTGTTTTTATTATTAGTGTGTGTGTGTGTGTGTGTGTGTGGGGGGGGGGGGGGGGTATGTACGTGTGAACTATGATTGGGTTGTATTTTTATTTCTCAAATTCCATGTTTTTAAAAAAAAAAATTCTGTTGAATGTTTGTTTTATGTAAAGCACAATGAGTTGCCACTGTGTATGAAATGCGCTATATAAATAAAACTGCCTTGCCTTGCCTTGCCTTGCCTTGGCTCCAAGTTCCACTATGAGACATGTGTCAAAATATTATATATATGATGATTATTTGTCTGGACATAGACCACTTAAAATTAGTAAATACGGATTATAAATGACAGATCCACTCATTTATTAGTTATATTTTGCTGTATTGATCCTAGGGGGGAAGATTTGGCATTACAGCCGCATAAGAGGAATACCAGAGAGGTAGACAGGAACAGGCAAGATAGCAAAAGAAACTTGGAAAGCTACCAGTATACATGCAGTTTGCTGATACTCCAGTACAGTTGGAGTAAACGTTTATATATACTGTAGATTAGCCTGCCTATTAATAGCTGACATGCAGCTTCTGTGAATTCCTTTAAGAAACATTTAAAGACCTAGCTTTTCATTTTGCTTTTAATGTAGACTATTATTGATAAGCAGTGGGTAAACTGATACTACCGCATCTCGCTACAATATTGCATTTATGTTTACTCAGTTTTAGTATATTTTATGGTTTGTTTACAACCTTTTAAGTTATTCAAACCTTTCATATGCAATGTTCTCCATCTAATGTGTGAAATATGCTATACAAATAAAGTTTATCATTATTATGTACGATAGATATATATTAATATACATATTGAATATACTGAATGTATTATAATCATGCATACTGTGTAAAATAATAAATAAATATGACATGATTGATTAATGACTTAATAAGACAGCAAGATGGTAAAAAATTAAGAAGTCTCAGGGCAGAATAATTAATTTTCATATGCACACAGTTTCAATCTCATAAAATGTCAAAATCTATTTAATATAGATTGAAGTGGACTATTTGGGAAACAATAAGGCCTCTGGTTAATTGTACTAGACAGTTTCATTACAATGCAGAAAATCATAATAAATCATACAATACCACACTTTTGGATTCTTATATTTTCTTTGTGTGAAAGTTTCAGGAATTATACAGAAATAAATCAGTATCTTGAAATAAGACAGAATAAGGAAGAGCTTGTGCACATTAACTGGCACTTGGGGGGGATTGTGGTGGGCAATCTCATCATATCCTTATGTATATGTGTGAGGTTATCTAATATGCATGTAATAACTGGCAACGCATTGAGTTTATATTCTTACAATACATTGCAGAATACTAGTATTGCTTTTTCATCCTGTCCAAAAATTGCCAGATTTACCATATCTGACTGTATAATACATTATGTTTTGTAATACATACATGAAGGAAAAACAATGATAATATATTTGCATTTATTGAAAAAATAAGCTCTTATATGTTCAAATGTATTTTTTTCTCTTTCATTATATGTTATAACATCTAAACGTTAATTTACTTGTCATTACACAATAACACTGACTGCTTGGTGAGCTTGCTTGCTGATATGAACCATTTCAGCAGTCTATAAGAGGTTTTCTGTTTATTCCCATCTCTCTGGCATTGGCTGGAGGTCACTAGAAACAGTGAAAAGGTATTGGTGCGATCAGCTGCACACAGCATGGTGACGTTGCCTAAGAAGGCAGGGAGCAGTCTGCAAATGCATGAGCTACATCCAATCTTTATTCAAGAGAAAACCCATCCTCAACCTGAGCTCCGTGTGCAGGATACGCGTCTTTTATATCAACATGTAACTTTTCTTGCATAGTGGAAAAATATGGAGTTACAGGTGGAGAACCAGAGTCAGCCTTTCAACACCAACACCATGAAGCTGCCTGTTAAACTTTCACTAGGGATGGGAGTAGATGACTTTATTTCCCTTGTGATATTTGGACTTATTTTCATCCTCGGGGTGCTTGGGAACACCATGGTGATCACCGTGCTGGCGCGCAGTAAACCAGGACAACCGAGGAGCACAACTAACATCTTCATCCTCAACCTGAGCGTGGCGGACCTGTCCTACCTCCTCTTCTGCGTCCCCTTCCAGTCCACCATCTACATGCTCCCCACATGGGTGCTGGGAGCTTTCATCTGCAAGTTCATCCACTACTTCTTCACAGTGTCCATGCTGGTCAGTATTTTCACTCTGTCGGCTATGTCCGTGGATCGTTACGTGGCCATCGTCCACGCCAGGAAATCTTCGTCGATCCGAATTGGGAGGCACGCCATGCACGGAGTGGTGCTGATCTGGATCCTGTCTCTGGCCATGGCAGCTCCCGTTGCGCACTACCAGAGCATTGTGGAGAGGGAGGATAACAACACCTTCTGCTGGGAGGTCTGGCCTGATCAGCAAAGAAAAGTCTACGTGATGTGCACCTTTGTTTTCGGATACCTCTTGCCTCTCACTTTGATTTGTGTCTGCTATGCAAAGGTGCATGAATCAGAATGAATGTATGCGCATGTAATATTTAGTGCTCATGACTCATGTAAATGTGCAGCAAAGTTAAATATGATGACTTTTCAGCAATGGTGTTTTGAAACTGACAAATGTTGACTGAAATATTATCTGTTCAGTATATAAAAGTGTTAGATTAACTCTAATAGCAGGTTATGTGTTAATTTAGTAACATTTCAAATGTTTCAATTGAAAAAATAAGAAAGAGAGATAAAGATGAGCAAAACATTGATATCCATCATCATAATGTGTCTGCAGGTTTTAAACCATCTGCACAAAAAACTGAAGAATGTCTCCAAAAAATCAGAGCTCTCCAAAAAGAAGGTGAGTGGATTCATTTCCTGTTGTCTTGACTCAGTCCAAATCGGATATTCAATTTGCAGTAAAGTCAAATGACTAGAATAAAGTATATTGAGTGGAGAGGCTGAAAGAAGTGAGTAAATGGTACTGCCATTATGACTGACAATTTCATGGCGGAGCAGATACCGTATAATCTGTGTAATTAGTGTACAATTAGAGGTAAATGCAGTCATTGCTCTGTGTAAATGAAAAATGGCTTCACTCTGTATTATATAGTCTGCAGCACTACACCACTGAATATGTCTGTGTAATGTGTCCATGGCCTTACTCATGATGCTTAAACATGTAAGAAAGGATACAGAGTCAACATGCAATCGTGCAACAATTGATCAACTGTCACCTTTAGGACTACCCACAAATACCTTTGTGTTTTGCAGTTATATTTGATCATGTGACATGTCATTATCTCTTCTGCCCTCCCCTCCACAGACAGCCCAGACCGTCTTTGTAGTGGTGGTGGTCTTCTGTCTGTCTTGGTTGCCTCATCACATTGTCCACCTGTGGGTGGAGTTTGGCTCTTTTCCCCTCAACCAGGCCTCCTTCGTGTTCAGGATGGTGGCTCACTGCTTGGCTTACAGCAACTCCTCCGTCAACCCCATCATTTACGCCTTCCTGTCAGAGAACTTCAGGAACTCTTACAAGCAGGTTTTCTACTGCCGGGCGCCCAGCAAGTGTCCTCTGAACGACACCAGGGACCTCCGCAGCAGAATGGAGGCTGCGCCATCCACCAACATCAGTGTGACTTACAAAGGTCATGACTCTCAGATCAGTAAAATGCTTTGATGTCACTGCTGAGAGAATCATCTGTGATGTGTGTAGGTCTCGACTGAAACTGGATTTATGAGTCTGGTACCAATGTTTGAGAGTTTTAAAAAATCCAATATGGATACATTGGCTAATATTTGTTGTTTAATATAAACAGCAGTGCTTGAGTTGGGCCAGAATGAAGTAGCCTACTGGTATGTTAGGAAACTGCTCAGTACCATCACATTTGACTTAGTACTCTTGTAATGTTATTGACTTGTGATGTTATAGATTTCATGAAAGATTGACTTGTTTCCTGGTCAAACAGGAAGCCACAACAGAGGGCAAAAATGTGCAGCTGAGTGACACAATATGTGGTTGAGCTTATAATTCTTTTATGTTTGTGGCTCCAAAATCCTCTGTAAATAAACAACCTGTTTGAAGCCCAGCAGGCGGGTTAGCTTAGCTTAGCACAAAGACAGGAAACAGAGGGAAACAGCTAGCCTGGCTCTGTTCAACGGTAACAAAATCTGCCAACCAGCAACCCTAAAGCCAATAAATAGTCAACATAAACCCTGTAAAATGCTGCACGGTCATTTTTAAACATTGGTTTTTATACATATTTTTAAAAATTAAATTAAAAAAAAAAGTACAAATGTTACAAACAATGTTTAAAAATGACAGTGCAGCATTTTACAGAGTTTATGTTGACTATTTATTGGCTGGGATCAGTTGCTAGACAACCAGTGGAAACTCTAGGAAGTTACTGCTCCCTCCACAGATCACATAATGTAATGTCATGTACATGATATCAGTATTGTTTTATCAGTATGTCACTCTCACACAAAAAAAGTATTTCCTAAAATGTTGAAATATTCCTCTAAGAATTTGTAATTCGTACCTTAAAATGAACAATTTGTGCTCAGCAGGCTTTTTGTTCAGAGTATGGAAACCTGTTTTATTCCAATTCAAATATTGAGAAAAATCACCAAAACCTTATATTTTGTCATAGTAGAGTTGTGAAGAAGATATACAGAGCCAGACAATTTACATTAAAAAAAATAAACTTGTCAGTGCCATCTGCTGGACAAACGATGTAATGGCAACGCAGTTGAAATTTCCAACATCCTTGCAGTATTACTACAGTATTTTTACATTCTGGCAATTGAAACACGTGATTAAGGTTATGAAAAGACATTTTTATGCATAGTAAAAAGAAAAACATTAATCGCAGGTTGGTGCTGGGATGCAAAGTCTCCTCTCCTCATCCACCACCTCAACCTCTGCTACATTAAAAGGCGCACTACTTCCTGCATTTGCACTGTAGGCATTGGGTGAAGATTGAGAGCTGTCCAATATGGATCTAACTATAAGGCAACCTGGGCTTTTTTATACTGCAGTTTTCTATGTACTGACCAGCCGACACATCAATACCAATATATCTTTGGTAAAGTAAAAACGGTGTATTATATCGACTATGCTGTTGTATCTTAAGGCACAGTTTGAATTTGAGATTAATGTCCTGAAATTGAACTTTTTGCTGAGACTCATTGGAGCAAAGACTCAGTTCAGTAATTTTTATAGAGTTGTAAGATGTCACTGCTGCAGCCAGTCCAAAATGTTTCATGTGTTTCAATGAATTCCCAACTAGCTGAAACTCAGACAAGTGCGAAAACAAGATGGATTGACCCTCTGGAAAGTGGCTTTTTGTACAGAAAGTTAGATTTGCAAAGATTCAAACCAACACATTCAACGTCTATTTGTAACAGCCCCGATGGAAATAAACTTGAATACAATCTAGGATGGTGCTTTTCCCTTCCCACAGATTCTGCTTTGATTGTTTAGTATAGCTGCAGGCTGAGTTACTATGTACATACATTAGCTCAATACCAGAGAACATCAGGTACATGTACAGTACAAATAATGATGCAGCATTTAAATGGCGTTGCAGATAACCATTCTGTCTCCGAAGACAAAAGGTAAAGGATATATAAAGCCCTTTGCCGGTTCACACCTGAGCTACCAGAGACTGTTCACAACAGAAAAAAAGAGTCTGTGAAGTAGATCTTTTGCTGTTATTTGCATTTGTGGTTTCCTGTTTGTTTCATTCAGAGTCCATGTCTGCAGGAGAGGCTGAGGGACACATTTTGTGCAATCTCTTTTTAATATGATTCCACCAATAATCATGCATGCAGATATATTCTTCAAACCTGCTTCGTGCTCAGATTTTGCCCGTTTCTCTTGATGGGGACCTTTGACTTTTGTGTTTTTGATCCTAAGGTACAGTTAATGTCACTGTGGAACATTTTTACTTGTGCTGAGTTTGTTTTCTTCATTTAAGCAAAGAAATGCATAAAAACCCAAATAAATAGACGTGTTTGTGAATTTATAAATCATACTAAGCGATGAATAAATTATGTTACAAATAAATCATTTACTCTCTTTTTCAATAACTCATGCACCACAATGAACCACAATCCATGAATGGTTAGAATATTCAGACATAATCAACTTTGCCTTTGAGCTGGTTTACCTTTATGATCACACAGATTACATATTTTTTCCTGTTTATCCCCAAGGCAGAATTTGATTAGGGTGACTTTTGAAAACAGGTGATGTTGCACTCTTCTATCTGTGATGTTGTTCACCCCCTGCAGTTATTATTATACTGAAAGAGGGATCAACCTATCCATTCAAACCACCTCAGAGAGGAAACAAAAAAGGATTTTCACAATTTGCATGATTTTGCATTTTATGCTTGAAGTGTGAGGGGATTTCATGCATGAAAACTGGGTTTATGCAGCAAGGAAACTGTGCTGATGAGGTGTAGCTTCAATGCAGGTACTCTACATTTGCAGTCTGGTTGCATAAAGCATCCTATTCTCATTTTAATGATCCGTGATACAAAGGACCTCCTGCTGTTGCTACAAGCGGGCAAACGAGCAGAGTGACTGTAAATAACGCTGTGGCCATTGAAAAGGAAGCTGTCTTTATGTGTCTGCAGAGTCTGTGGTAACAGTAATTTAATCAGCAGGTGTTATTGTATTAAATTTACAAAATGCTGTCAGTTTACAATAAAATGTATATTTGAAAAATAAAATCAATTTGATGCATTTATTTCTCTTTTCCCTTTAAGTAAGGATATTAAACATTTATCTGGCACACTTCCACAGAGAAGAAGATATATTATTACAACTATTTTTATGATTTCTTACTGCTCTGTGGTCCCTGATTATTTTGCAACAGTAAGTACTAAAAAAGTCTTATACAAATGAAAAGTTAAAAGATGCAGCCACCAATCTCACTGCAGTTCAGTTTACAGCTTACTGTTCATCTTATACCTCTACAATCAGCTCTACATTACTGGAGAAACAGTATTTAATGGTTGCGGTTAGTAGCAGGAATTAGGGCAAAATGACTAAATGACGCCTCTTACTGAGACATCATTAATCAGAGTTTACACTCATTTGTTGTAATTTCACATGATTCTAAAGACAGATGTTGGAAATTTAACACCAAATGTAACAAAAACAGACAAATAAACATGCACATATATAGATACACAGTTTATATAGACAGCAATGGTTCAATATTCAACTCACACAAGTGTGATGTGGAAACTTGAAACCTCCAGTGAAGTGACGTTTCAGTGAAGTAGAAAACATCCATCAATTAAAACTCTGAAAATGGACATTATTTGCATATGAATAGATTCTTGGAAGAAGTAGTAGATAACTTTAGGGATATATTAGTCATAATAGTGCTCTTTTTTGTGGAAAAAAACATATCAGATAAAATTATTGTTTCCAGCAGATTATGTTTTATATGTCTTAATATATGTTTGGAGGGGATCTTGATCAATTTATTGAGTTGATTGACATCTTCTTGACTGCAAATAAGGTTATTGTGTATATAAGTACAGAAATGGTCTGAAAATGAAAGCTAGAGATTTTCTATGTGATATCTTGCAGTGTGAGAATAACCCAAACTCAGCATATCTCAAGACTGATGTCTCATTTCATTTAATTTCCTTTTCCATGAAGGACTGTTATACAATGTGCTCAAATGCTGCCAATATTATATCCCATTAGGAGAAAAGTGAATTACTGGAAGTGTTACAGTGGGACAGTGTCACAGCTGAGAAATGATGAAAAGGTGGTTTGGCTGCTGGACTCAAAGATGATTTTATGAAAAGGTCAGATTCATTACTGCGCTGCTTTTTTGAGGAAAATCATTTATCTTTTATCCCTCGGGACTTGATCCACTTATTCCCTGAGATGATTACAGCTGTTGAGGTCTTTAAATCAAAGGCTAAAGGATGAATGGAGACTATTGTCGGATTAATGTGATGACATTTAAACATCTAATATCCTTTCTCACTCTGCTCAAAGGCTGTTTTAACTTCAGTTGAACAGCAGATGTCAGGCTTATACAAGCATTGATGTTTCTTTCATTCCCTTTTTGACATACTGGCAGGTTTAATGTGTCTTTAACTCAGTTTCAATACAGAACTATGTGTGAATATTTGAGCACATCCATCTACGAATGACTTTTGTGTGTGATTTTGATGTAATGGAGGTTTTTGTCAACTAAATCAACCTCGATTTCTCCCCTCACCGGTAGAAAATTCATTTCTCGATCTTTTATGCTAATCAATACCCCCCTGGTAACCTCTCCCATTTCTCATTTCCCTATGTGGCAGCTGAGCTCTCTATCCCTCCCCTGAGACTCCCACCCCTCCTATTGAAGGTGTCATATATAATACAGGTTAATTAGATATGAATTGATTGTGTGTAGGTTGCAGGCGTTTTCATCCATCACTCTAAAAGCTGTTTAACAATAGATTACCACCCAATAATTCCCTGTGGATGGAGAGTGAATTGAGCAGAGGGCTACTTCAACCTTGTTTGGTATGTGTGGGGGCATCATAAATCTGCTGAATAATAAATATTACTGCAGTTCATTGTTTCAGTGCCGGAGGTGGTGTTATTAATACAGAGGAGCTTATGAATCATCGCAGGACTTCACTGGAGGCTTCTGGGTTGGAGCAGCAACAGTTTGGATGGTGCAGATTATCTCACCTTTTTGTTTTGTGGCTTAACAATCTTCCATAACATTAATTGTGTTATTATTATAATATTTTGGTTGAAGATATTTGTATTTAATTAAAGTTTTGATATGACCGTCAGCATCAAATAGATGTTTTTCATTTAGCCTTTTCTTTAGAATTCATTATTCTCAAATTGTCCCATCTCAAAGGAGTAAATGCACCTCAGATACCAAAAAACAACAGCCCAGAATCACCAGCATCCAGAAACTCACAAACGTTTCTTTATTTTAACTGGTTTGTACTTATTTAACTGGAAACTATCAATCAATCAATCAATCTTTATTTATATAGTGCCAAATCACAACAAAAGTCATCTCAAGGCACTGTACACATAGAGCAGGTACTGCACTCTTTAAATGTAAAACTAAAGCACAATAACAACTAATATCAGGGCCTTTAAAATCATTATTTGATCTTCAGGATCACTTTGCCTAAATCTGCTTTAAACCTGCATTGACTGATTTTTTGGCCACTTATGGGCAGCGGAAGCAGGTTATGGACACAACACTGACATATAATAACCTTTAAAGCTGTTATATTTAACTTGTTACGGAAACCTAGCTTATTTCCACATCCATCGGTAACAGAGACACATGAACATTCATTTGAAGTTGTGTTTATGTCTGTTTTAGTTCTGTTTTTGCTTTCCACCAACTCCCGAGGGAAATATCTGGCTCTCTAGCTGCTAAACGCTCCACATTATTCACCACCTAATCTCTGTTTGCAGTTTCATGCTGAGCAGGTAATGTACAGTGAGGTTTTAGAGCTTTTTCTCTGAAAACAGCTGCCTGTTGCACTTGAGGTGGAAAATGATGCTATGACAGCACACTGAGAGGGAATCAAAAGAGTAAAGTTGCCGCCAGACAGCTAAACAATGAGCTGAAGGTGCAGAATTAGGTGATAATTCTCTCTAGGATTAAGGACAGGAATGTAAGACTCCGCCACAAAAGAAAACTAATATATCAAAAGGGAATCACAAAATGTAAGAAAATAAATGGGCATTGCAAAATGAACAAAAAAACTAAATAGATAATGAAAATGTTAAGGACAAAGGATAATTTTAAGACATCAGATATCAGATATTGTGCTTGTATGTTTCTTTTCTACATTATTCTATTTTAGATGAATAGATTTAAAAAACAAAATGTAGCTGCAGTTCCCATCTGTTCTTGCATGAAAAAGGCCAGTGCGGTTTATTAAAAGCTTTGAGATTCCCCTTTTCCCTGATGAAAGTCAGCTTCATTAATAGAAACTTACATGTGACACAAGTGTGTTTTCTTTTAAAAAAAGAATGAAAAAATGTTTTTGAGATAGAAATATTTTGGCCCCTGTTGAGAGCAGAGATAGCTGGAGCAGACCTGAGGTTTGATCTCTACCTGGCCTGCGCTCCTCAGTTTTCTTAGTGCGGCCAATGAAAAGGTGCGGGACTCTGGGCTGAAGACAACCACAGCAGGTCTGGCTGTCACCCTCTCTGATTAATGGCCCTGCTGAAACATGTCCAGCCACATTAGAGCCCCATGTATCTCCCAGAGTCCACACAGGCTTGGCTCTTTGTTCTGATGGGAAATGGTGTCAGCCATTCACTGCTGCTCGCCCAGAAACAGATAAAGATTTACTGTCATCAGAGGCCAGATTAAAGCGCACAAACGCAGACATTGATTTCTGAGAGGGAGAGAGGGGAGAGGAGGAAAAAAAACCCCGACACATTTTGGGTAGGAAACTCATTCCAGGGCCGGCGGAGATATGATCAGCTTATTTGGGAGGTGGATAATATGGAGCCCTCTCCCGGAATGAACTTTGAAAGAAGTAAATTGTAAATATTGATTTCTGAAATGAACTGTCAATCTCACTTGGCGAGATTATTCCTATCATCTTGTCGAGAGGGAGCCAATGAATTCAAAACGGCAGACAAAGCAGGGGCGTGCTGGATTTCTGTTAGGGAACACTCAAAAGAGCTTTATTTGCTTAGTAATGGTTGTTCAATTTCATCAGATAACAGCTGAGATCTCATTGGCGCTGAAAAATGAAATGAACTGTGACTCCACATCCAGATCGCTGCCTGTCGTCACTGAGACCATCAGAGAGAAGCTTCTGCAGGCCTCTTCATTACCAGCTGCTGCTGCAAACCGATGGGAACAAAGACCTCTTTCCTGTCTCACCCAGGGGTCAAGTCTGTGGGCCAGATTGAAGGGATGTTGACAGGCAGAGGTTGCCCTATTGCAGTTTAAAGAGTGGGTTCACCCAATTTACTTTTTTTTTTTTTTGCCACTTTTTGCTCCTGGTATCATCTATTTCCTCTTAAACCTGAAAGTTTTCTCAGCAATAAATAGAAAGCACTTGGCTATCCGGAAACAGATACATTGAAAACATTTGTTCAAAATCTGGAGCAGATTCAGCAGATTATGTGCACACATTTTTCAAAACAGTAAATTTTTCTTACTTATCTTTAGTGTCTTTGTAGCTATGCAGATAGTTTGGGTTTTTGTGTCCAATACAACAAAACAGAGTTAAATTGATTTTGGTTTATGGTGTTGAAAGCAGTGAAAGGCAACAATGTGATTTGTTTTTTTCCCCTGGAAACACTTTCGACAGAAGAAATAGTGCCAATAAAAACAGTTGACACTTAACATTGAGGTCTGTGGTTTATCCAGAGAAACCCCGACTTCTGTTTCTGGAAAGAGACAGACGTTGCTATTAGATTTTGGATGCTAATTTTTCAACGCTTTGAGCACCACTAAAGAAATTCCACTCACCCCTATTGTATTGGGGTAGAGACAAATATCTCAAAACCCAGACAAATAAAACTAAAACTATCAGCATGGCTACATACCAGTAGAGATAAGTAAGACAATATGCTGATGGGAAAAAAGTTTGCACATAATCTGCTCCAGATTTTTAACAAATCCTCATTTTGCTGTTCATGGACAATAAAGCGCTTCCTACTTTTGGCTGACAGAAAGCCTTCAGAACTGATGATGCTGAGTTCAAAACATGAAACATGTCCTCCTGTTTTATATTAATGAAACAGAATAACTATTACTCCACATCCTACTCACATTTTCCAACTTTTTAAGGCAGACTTGTTAGTGTAAACCCACTCCTACTGTATAATGTTGAAGTCCAAGCTTAGGTAACTATTTTGGGTCTTATTTTAAGAAACTATAGTTCCTCTATAATATCCATAATCTATAGCAATTACAATTTAATTAAGAAACCTGAGTTGTGATGGAAAGCTTGTTGAAGGAGCGTTGGTGAGAGAGCAGAAATATGAGGTTTTTCTAAGTCTGTGCAGAGGGAAATATGTGTTAATTAAATTACATTTTTATAGTCGTATGTAAATACAACTCTAGCAGTTGTTCCTAACAAATAAAGATTATTATTATTATTATTATTATTATTATTATTATTATTATTATTATTATTGTATTTTTCATGTCATCTAGATTTAGTGCTTGCATTCATGCACATATTGAGCATATTAAATCCTCTAATTCTCCCATAAAAATATTGTAAAATATACACATGCACACACCCACAAACATCCACACAGAAATGTAATACATAATATTACACACACTTATGCTTACATAAAAAGATACACACACACATACACAAATGTATTTGCGTTAAATCAGAATATCTACAGAGGGAGGTGAATGAAGTAGAGAAAATTAAATAATATATAATAATAATATCTATAGTCATAATGGTTGTAATAATATTAAAAACTATAATTAGATAGTTTATAATTAGATAAATAAGTTGTCATCAGTGTAACGAGGTCCGGACTGGGCTAACACGTCACTTTTGTTTGCATCTGACAGCTCCCTCCTTTTTTCTGATCATCATAATCATGGTCATCATTATCATCACTGCATCATCATGAGTCATTTTCAGTGCTCTCGTTTCTGTGGTTTTGCATATAAACTCTCACTAGGTGGCAGTGTGCTCCTATGCAAATCGTTTCCAATCCAATCAAACCCCCCCTTTCATGTGTTTGCACTGTTTCAAGAGACCAATCAATGAGAACTTAGACAACCTATGTGCATCCGTTGCTGTTTGTTTCCTCTTCACTCTCGTCATCTCTGATCCCTCAACAGAGCAGCAAATTTACACACTCGCCCCCCTGCCCTTCAATTACACTGAGAGCCCTTTGAGTTAAAGTAAAACTAATGACGCTCATTTTCAGCTGTGCACGTCAGCAGTCTCTTGACCGTTTCCATCATTTATCAGTATTTTCTTCAGCATGTGTGGAGTGGGCTCAAAAGTTTTGGTGTTAGTAAAGAAGAAAAAAAATGTTAGATGTATTTACTGCTTATGTAGCATATAGCTGGGTTATAAGGGGGATGGACTAATCACTCTGATCACTTTTTCCATTATACTTAATTGATTTAATGTGTAGTGCCAGATTTCTTTTTTTTTTCTCTCTGCCTCATTTTGACAAATGAGTGTCAGAGGCCAGCGGCTCTCAGCAGCTGGGTGTGTTCCTATCAAAACCGTGAAATGCAAGGACAGCGCCTGCAGCACTTAGTGTCCTTTAATTGCCATTTACATAGTAGGCTAATCATTATTTTTTTATGTCCCCTATTACCCACTATCACCACTCTCTCCTCTGGGCTAAAACAATACGCTGTTTGTCAGAAGTGATGCTCTGATGGTCAGGTCACTGATGGAGGAAATGATTTTTGGGGGGAAAGACAATGAGGTACTTTAGAGTGACACAGAGTCAGAGCATCTAGTATCTAGAGCAAAGCTGCATTTTTACTGCTCAGCATAGGTGAACAATTCAGTTTATATGCAATTTACATTTTTATTAAAATGATCATTACATTTTCTCACAGACAATATTAAAAACTCCTTAATTTCCTTTTGCATTCGATTATACTACATATTTGAATTTATTTTTGTTTTTATTCTTTTAAAATGATCCTCACACCATTCTTATTAACAGTTTTCCACTTGATAACTTTAAACTCTTAATACATCAATGTAATGTCTCAGCATGCGTCATGTGGAGTGGCGGACTTCAGATGACTTTTCCTTTTTTAGGTTTTGTCATTAACATGAGATCAGAGGAGGCCTGAAGGCTGAAAATCATTTGTAAGAGAGGAGAAAAGTATTCTCAAAAGGGACAAATAGGGATAGGGACATTAAATATGAAAAATAGAAACGTTTTTTAACGTTTTACTATAAATCATGTATGATGCCTTCAAAAGTATGTGGTGGACCTCCTTTGTTAACTAAATTAAATTATTGAACATAAAAGTTAATTCTGCACCTTGAAAACAAATTATTTGACACACAGAAAAATAAATCTCACTTTAGATCCACCTAATACCTTTTTCCAGACCTTTCAGTAGCATCTCATAGTCTTCCTTAACAGATAGGGGTGTCACTAACAGTACAAGTTTTGAGTTTGCAGGGAGTTTAGGCTGACAGTGCAAAGAAATTGTCTCATTTTTATAATTCACATTTTCAGTTTTTAGGTAGTGATAGATGTGTTCAGTTTGTTCAGTCTAAAAAAAAAATGTAGTGGAAGAAATACTCGGATCTTTTACTTCAATAAAAGCAAAACTGCTATAATGTTATGAGAAACAGTCCTGCATCCAAAATACTCATTCTTCAGCAGATTATAACATTATGTTATTGTATTACAGATTACAGATGCATTGATGTGACACGTTAGTGGTGTAGCTGGTGGAGTGAAAATACTATTCATTAC
This sequence comes from Scomber scombrus, assembly GCF_963691925.1. Taxonomy (NCBI): domain Eukaryota; kingdom Metazoa; phylum Chordata; class Actinopteri; order Scombriformes; family Scombridae; genus Scomber; species Scomber scombrus. Next base: position 10,280,843 of record NC_084985.1, read on the forward strand.
TTTACACACAGTTGGAGTAATTTAATGTGTAAAAATGCATAATATTTCACATTTGTATGTGAAATCCTAAAACAACAGGGTAGCTCCCTCGGTCACATACATGTAATGGAGTAAAAAGGGCAGATTACTCATGTGCAGTACAAGTATAAACAAAACTACACTTTTCACTGATGAGTAATATTAAACATTTCCTCTCAGTCTGGTCTGAGTTTGTATTTGGACTTTCAGGCCTGTTTGATTATCACTTTAAACTTTGACGAGCAGCCCACAGTGCCAGACCTGACCCTGGTTTATCTGCCTGTCCACGCATCACAGATTACTAATGACAAATCGGGGGGCTGTTTACTAATGATTAGTAGAGATTGTTTCAGCTCACTTGTAAAAGCCGTGTTTAAGAGCTATATTTATTGTTCCATTTGCACATTTTGCGAGTGTGTTTGAGAGAGGACTAATCGTTATTAATTAGGGTCATTGTTCTAGTGCATGTGTGTGTGTGTGTGTTTGTGTATGTGTGTGGAGGAAGGTGGAGAGTGTGTGTTTGCGCGTGCATGTCTGTGTGATTCTTTTGTATGCAGATGTGTTTCTGTGTGTGTGAGTGAGTGAGTGTGTGTGTGTGTGTGTGTGTGTGTGCGTGCGTGTGTGTGCGCGTGTGTGAGTGTGTGTGTGTGTGTGTGTGTGTGTGTGTGTGTGTGTGTGTGTGTCGCCCTGAAGCCATACTCAGCAAGCTGTGACAAAGGTCCATTACCTTGTCTGATCACAACGGCCTGTGATCTATTAGCATCATCTAAAAGCTACATTAGGATGAAGTGGAGACACTCATAAACAGAGCGCTCTGATCAGGCCTTTTAATGGGTTCACTGGTTTTACATGGAACCTTTCTGGCTTATTCCCCTGGTTTGTAGGTTAATGCATTTTCAAGTACCCACCAGACAACACTCAATTGACAATGAGGCGTATACATCAGCCATTCAATCTGAAACGAGTGGAGATCCACCCGCAAATTCAGATGGAAAGTGAATAGCAGCTGTTGTTCTGGTATTGAGTTATTAATTCTGTATCTGTTGATGTGAAAACTCAATTAGGCAGTCGCAGAAAATATATGTACATATACAGTACCTCTATATCAACCACTTTACCTATCTATATATCTGTATTTTAAATCAGAGCTTACCAAAACTTTTTGACATTGAATTTTTATGAAAATCTTCTACATTATTCTGATTGGGTGATATAGACTTTGTAGAAAAAGATTAATCATTCTTGGTATTATGTGTTGTACTAGTCTTTGGGTCAGAATCTGTGTGGAGCATCTTGCTGTTTGCAAGCTGTTTTTTTTTTAATTTATTTTTTTATGCAACCTCTGGGAGTCAGAGATTCTCAAATCCTACATGTAGGAGCTTTAAAATAACACAGACCTCATCACAGGTGCAACTGGAGCTGTTAAAAGTTCAGCCAAAGAGTTGGGCAGTTGTAGTTCGGTCAGCCATTAATGGTAAAGTTGGTGGTGTGGTACCTGGCTCTTGCTGCCTGCATGTGTTTTTTGTTTTGAGCTCTTCTTCTTTTTTGTCTAACCAGGTTATCTTATTGAAATCATGAACATTTTTTTCAGGAAGAATATGGCCAACACAGCAAAATCAACACAAATATATAAAATAAGTCAGTAAAGCACACAAACAGATAAACATAACATAAATTACATAAAAACATATATTTTTACTCCACAAATTAGCAATTTAGGATTTGTCCCCAAATCCCAAACTGCTAATTTGTGGAGTAAAAATCAAAAAACAAAAAAGTCAGTCCATCTTTGTTTACAGTCAGTATTCTCTTAAAATGAATTGCAACAACTGAATCAAAGATAAAGCAGTAAAGGACTCTGCTCGGATTATTTATCAATCATAAAAGTCTCTGTCAATGAATAATAAATGATTTTAGGCTATGCAAGTGTATTAATAATGCAGCATTTACATAGCAGCATTTAAAAGCCTGATAACTTATTCATTTCATATGAAAGTGATATTTGCTAGAATAATACAAATACATAAATGCAGAACAAAAGCTGTAGTTTCTTTTTCTTTTTTTTTTTTAGGTATCTAAGACAAAAAACCTCTATCACACTTGCTGTGGCGCCCACTATGGGCCACTCAACGTGGGATTTTAAAGGCTGGTTTAGACAGGACTTTTCCCCCCTGAGGACATTATGATATTTTAGTATAAAAAGCACAGATGTAAATAATAAAATGAACAATGGCTTAATTTCATTCAGCTGCTTCAGTTTCAGGGTCCTGATATTGTGTCATGCTGGCTCACTGTTACACCATCATGGCTCACTGGGGGAGCTGAACTGAACTTGCTCCTGGTTGAACGACCAGCATGCACTGTTAAACCTCTGCAGCTGATTCAGGATGTAGTGGCATGTCTGGTGTTAAACCAGCCTAAACAAGCCCATGTCAAACCTTTGCCAGTCTTTTCTTGCTTTAATTTAATTTAAAACAACACTGTCCTGGCTAGTGCTCCTTCTCACTGCTCTTCTACCTACTTGAGAATTTGTACTAGGCTGTTTTGAGTCACTGTCCTCTAATGTTTGATTGTCCTGCCTTGCTTGTAAGTTGCTTTGGAGAAAAGCATTTAAAGAGCCAAATGTAAATGTGTCTCAGGTAAAATGTAAAATCATCCAGTCAGAGATTGCACGAATAGATTTGGTAAAAGATGATGCCAAACAAACGCAAACTGCTCAAAGCTCATTTAAATTTAGAAAACCTGGAAATTATGAGCATAAAAGCTACTTTTATTCCACTGTATGTCCATTGATTGAGCTATTATGGTCTATATATAGGTACATCTAACTCCTCGCCCTTTCATGGGCTGATCACCATATTACAATCTGAAGCTCAGTGATTGTTTCAATATAGAGGATTGACCCAAGTTGAAGTTCAATGAATTTCTGCTCGTTTCAAACTTAAAAGTAAAAGTAGTTTGCCTTGTTTAGTCCCATTTTAAAGAATCTCTGAATGTGAACCTGAAACATAAATTTATGTTATGTTCATCTGTTTGTGTGCTTTACTGACTTATTTTATATATTTGTGTTGATTTTGCTGTCTTGGCCATATTCTTCCTGAAAAAAATGTTCATGATTTCAATAAGATAACCTGGTTAGACAAAAAAGAAGAAGAGCTAAACTAAAATGAATAAATCATATTCACCTACTTCAAAGGTTTTATCGTGTCATTTGTGGAGCTTTAGACCTGAATGTAAATGAGACACACAGACTAATGCATGAGGTCTGACAGACATAAAAGAAATGTTATTAAGAGGGAACAGCGCTGAAATCAATAGAGTGAACTTGAAACACGATGGAATACATTTACAACAGTACGATAATTAGGGCGCAGAGCTCATATTCTGCTGCGTGAAATCCCTTAATTATTTTTGCATGATTTCTGAGATGTTTTTCAGAACTATAATGGTCGGACGAGTCTTCAGATGAGAGATGAGATGAGTTCAGTTGCGCGGCGTATAAACGGTTGTGTTTTTGATATGCAGAGAGGGAGCATTGAGGCCTGCTCATGTTATAAGGCTCACAGCAGCAGCCTTATTGTGTGTGAAATTATCATAACCTCCTGCTACCTTTAGTGTCCTGGAAGACCTGGCTTTGAGCAGTCGCTAAGAGCTTCACTTTACAGGAAATGCAAATGACTGCGTCTGCACATTGTATTCTCGTAAATATAAAAAATGGGGGCAAAAACAAGAAGTGTCAAAAAAGCTGGCCAACACCTTGACGCAATAAACAAATAAAAGATGACAGTCTGCTGTAATGAAAATAACAGCTCTGGCAACATGGCAATATCAACAGACATTTTGAAAGTGTAAAACCTGAGGAGTTTATGCATTACTGTGTTTTCTCCATTAAGGCCTGTCTCAGTGGAGGAGAGGCCAACGAGCAGCTGGCATATTCTGCTGATTGATATACTACAGTGAACCATATGGACAGTGTGTTAATCGAATGAGTGAGACATCTGTGAGATGATTTATGATTTTGTTGTGATTTGTAAGCTGCGGGTTGCATCAATGACATCATCAGCAACACTCAACCCTTTTCCCTGTGATGCCAACACATTTCCTAATTGATGAAGAAAGACGGCCTATAGAGTGTGAAAATTACAGCAGAAAAGACAAAGAAAGAAACATATTACTGTATGCAAAGAGGTGATGGGACATGTTCTTCCTGTCGTGGTTTAAAATAGATTTATTAACAGCAAATGATGATGAAAATGTGCGACTTACATATGTTAAATTATTCAGACAGTCAGACATGTTACTGTAATCCTGTTTAGCTGTAAGACAGGCTCATGTAGAAACAGTACATTTGTTAGCTATTGATATCACGCTGTGTGTTGTCAGTCAAGAAAGAACGGGAAAGAAAAAATTGCATCCATTGTCAATAGTACAGTCAGATTGTTGTGGTATTTATAAGAAATAAGTTTATGTGAAATCTGAATAAATTAGACAAATAATATTTAGGCTGCATGTGTATTTGGTTCAAGCAAGTAAATGGAAGGAAAAGGAAAGAAAAACATGAAAAGAGAGCGATAAAAAGCAATGTAAAGGATAGAATAGGAAAAGAATGGAAAGAAAATGGCAGGAAAGGAAGAGTGAAACAAAAAGAAAAAGAAAGATTATATACTTTCCCACTGACCATGAAAATTACAGTTTGATTGTTGTGGTAATAAGTTTATTTGAAATCATAGTAAATTAGACAAATAAGGTTTAGACTGCATTAATGTGTTTGGTTAAGAGAGTGAAGAAATTAAAGGAAAGCAAATGATAGAAAGGAAAAATGAAGAAAAGGAAACGAAAAAGGATAGGATTAGAAAGGATAGGATTAGAAAGGAAAGGAAAGGAAAGAAAGGAAAGGAAAGGAAAGGAAAGGAAAGGAAACGTGCTCACTGACCCTGAAAAATGACGAGCTGATTGTCGTGGTGTGACCCGGCTGACAGAACAGCTCTCCAGGTTTGTCCTCAGCACCTCCTCTCTATCCATCTCCCGCTGGGACCCAGCAGTGATCTGACAGCTAGAAGTGGGCAAACCCCCCCCCCCCCCCCCCCCCCCTCTCACTCCTCAGCATCCCCTTTTAACCTTTTATTTATTTGGTCAGTTGAAATGATGGATGGAGCCTGAGTTCGAATCTTCTGTTTAGTTGCCTAATTGAGAGATCTCCAATAATTGGACAGCTTTAAAATTAGATTTTCTTTTTCACATTTTTCCATTAAGTTAACCGTAACCTTTGGTTTAAATGAAAGGTGTCAGTGACCAGCAGCATGAAGTTAATAAAAGTGACCAGTTTGTTTAAATGAAATACTTTTGCATTGGTGCCTTAATGCGCTGTTTAAAATTATAAACCTGTGACACCCCCATAAGCATCAAACTTGCTACTTCACTGACCGTTACAACACATTTCTGCCTGCAGTCAGGCAGCTTTATTCCAGGAAAATGGTGAACATGAGGTAATCTGTTTAAGTGATGCAGCAGCACCTGCAGCTTGTTTGGTAAAACAGAAGAAAAAAACAAAAAGTTAGAATGAAGCTGAATCACCATAAAGCTGCATGGGTCAAATGACTGTGTGTGACTTTGTAAGTAATTTCACAAGTGTCAGTGTAAAGACAAAGCCACAGAAAATTATCACCCATCTCAAGCCTCTTTTCAACTCTTTGTTCTGGTTTTCACTGCTCACAATTTAACGGTCTTGGTTCAGTCTCAATTCTATCACCAACTGTGCTTTCCACAGCAGCTTTAAGCTCTTCAACCCCACTGTAGACTGAGCCAGGACCAAACAGCAGACTGACAAATTTAACAACTAGTAGTGAACATAGTTGAGCTTTTAGCAACTAAAGAGTCAGATTTTCCCCTCAAGAATTAGTGGAGACCAAAACAGAGCTAAAATGACAGTGAATATAGGACTAACATTTGTTGAGAGGCTACGAAAGTAACTCCAAATGAAAGTGAATGTGCGCTGGATGTGTAAATAATCAACTGTTTGCTAATACGCCCGCTGCAACGCGATAATATGTCAATGTTGTGTTAACAGCTTGTTCTGCTGCCCCCAAGTGGCCAAAAACTTCATGAACAGATACAATTATTTAAAATATACTATTACTAATAAACGCACAAAAACAAAATAAGAATAATGGTGATTACAACTTTAATGAATGCACAATAGTGCAATAAACAAATTATTCTGCCTGGAAGTGTGGAAGTAACTCAGCTAATTGTATTTTCTTGCTTCAATTCCATAGTATTGTAATTTCAGTCACATCATGTTTACTTAAACACATTTTTATTTAATTGGGTAGTGGGGGATTTTCTTTTTCATCACAACATGGGTCTTATTTTTATTCCTATCAGTTGAGTTTACTCACTGACTTCACGTCTAAGGTCTGGGGGCATGGTGACATCACTTTAAATGGAGACATTTAGGGTAAATAACAAAATGAGCAATAACACAGTCAGGTTGTGAAAACAAATCCACAATATAGGCGAAATAATCCAATAGCCATAATCCAGGTTTATATCTGTCCTCTGTTGTTTTTTACTTGTGAAGATCATATTCAACAAAAATTAACCCTCAGTACATTTTAAATGGGCTTCATTTCATTTTGATGTGACTCGAATTTAAAGTAGTTTTTTTTAAACTTTCACCTGCAGTAAGTAAATCATCAGTAAAAGAAGAGTACTGATACCAGGGTAGGAAGTTTAATTACTCTTTTTACCACTGAGTATTTGACAGCTAATACTCTTCGAGCATATATACTATCTGCTTTCAAGGATCCACTCAGACATCACATAATAAGAAAATAATTTACTGTACATGTGAGACGATCCTGCAGTAAACTGAGATGAAGGGCAGTTATGCAATTACCACATACCAGCGTTGACGCTGCCAGTATTCAGACAGTACAGGACAGAACTATCATCCTTGGCATGAGGCAAATAAAGATGGTCAGAGAAGGGGTGAAGTGGACTCACTGTTTGGCAGCTTGAGTGTGAATAAACACCATCTTTGATTTCTTTTGACTGGTCCAAATGGGATTGGGAAACATTTGCTGTCAGAAAAGATACAAATACATGCTTTTCCATGCTTGGGACTGACAGATTTTCATCCAAACATAACACAGAAAATAACAACAAATCTCTGCGTAGATCCTTTTCAGGCCCGGGTTTTTATAAGTAACAGATCAGATACATGACAACAGCATCAGCAGCAGCATCTCCCACTGACAGCTCAGAGTTTCCCTGGAGGGAAATCCTCTTTGTCTGGGTGGTGTGAGCCGGCCGTGTCTTTCAACAGGATATCCCAACAGAAGGTGAGGTCAACTATGAGCAAACTCTGCACAATAGGATCTGGAGCTGGATTTGATGTTTCACAAAGCAGTGGTCATATTCTTTGAAGATTTCGCCTCCTCCCCCCCCTCAAGTCTGTGAGAGTTAATTAAACATTGGACAGCTTGGGGTCAAACCTTGGCTCAATGTGGAGAAAAAAAAACTTTTTAAAAATCCGAAATCCACTCACCATCTTGATAGGATGCTGCATGAATTATTTGTTGTTATGAAAGGATTTGCAAAAAAGAGACTCAGATTTAGAAAAAGAGACTCAGACGTTGCAGCTGACTGGAAGCAAATAATCATCAGCTTCTGCCAAAAACATTTTTTCATGTAAACACTAAATGAAAATTGGTAAATGTTTGTGTGTCTGAACCCAAATTATTGTCTGAAATTTCAGTTACTTTTATGTCTTACTCAACTGACACTACAACTGCTTTTATCTCTTGCTTTAACTGCTTTCACTTCAAATGAAAGTTTGAATTCATTCACCTTTCACATCACCTGACAGTTCAACTTCTTTCAGTGCTTACGCTTCACCAGACACTTCAAACCCTCGCAGATCTTCACCTTTGAGCAACAACACAAAAACGTTCTCCAAACTTTCCACAACTTCCACTTTTCATACATAATTTATTCATTTATTAATAAATGCTTTGAGTGTATACACTTCAATTGACATCTTCTTTGACTTGATACTTAACTGTCACTTATTTTATCAGGACTGCCACTTTAACTTACACTTCCAACTTGATTCATCACCTACACTTTGTCTGACACTTCAACTCCTTTCAGTGCTTGATCTTCTTGAACTTCCTTTTCAACTTGTCAGCTTCACTCAGTGCCTATACATACATCAACTTCATTATTTACTTAAACATTGGCCAGCTTCTTTCAGTATTTGTAATGTGCCTGCTACTTTGACTACAACTTCAACTGTTCAACTGTTGTTTCCATATTTCAAAAGTTTCAACTGCAACATTTCAGCAACATTGTCTTTTTTAAATCCTTTAAATCCCCATCATATAAATACCTAAATAAATATTTGTAATGTTTGAATGTTTGAATCTGAATTTTCAACAATTTTTAGCAGTTATACATTAACTGACATTACAATTTCTCTTACTCTTAAACTGCTTTCACTTCAATGATACATTTTGACTTCCTTCACCTCTTTCACGTCACCTGACATTTCAGTTCTTCACTTTGACCAATAGAAACCAAACAAACAAAAAAAAACTTCTTCTACAGCAACTTCCACAATGTCCACTTTTCACACACAATTTACTTCACGATTCAAGATGTTTATTATGACTCCAGTTATACAAGTTTGTACATATAAGCATATACAAGCGTATGAATTACTTTGGATACAGAAAAAACAGTAAATAAATACATATATAAAGACATATGAATATATTATTACAAAATATAAAAAGGAATTAAAAATGTATAAATATATATACTGTAAATTTGAAAAAAATACTTTAAAACAACTACACTTCAACTGCTTTCAGTGCTTACCCTTCAGTCAATGCTTTAACTGACAACTTTTAGCTTATACAACTAAACTGGAAAAAAGTTGATCAGTGCTGCCACTTAAACTCACACTTCAAGTTTGATTTATCACCTACACTTTGACAGTTCAACTCCTTCCAGTGCTTGAACTTCAAAATGAATCATCAACTACTGTCTGTGCTTTTATTTCAACTGATATCCATATTCAACTTCACTCGCTGCTTATACCTAAATTGACACTGCACCTTCTTTAAGCTCTTATATTTCTACTGCTATTTCAGTTTCTTTCAGCAATTGTAATTTGGCTGCCACTTCCCAGCTTCAGCAGTATTTCAACTATTTCAAATGCTTCATCAGCAAATTTTGTAGCGTTGTTATGTAAAAACCTAAATGAATATTGGTTAATGTTTGAGTGTTTGAACCCGAGTTATTTCTCATTTCCCTCTTGAGTGAGTTTGGCAGGGCATCAGTACGAGCTGAGCTGTTGGCTGCCCTTCCATGTCTTCTGTTGATGTTTTCTGGAGGCCTCAATGGGATGGGTAGTTTGTGAAATGACAGGACATGCCAACAAATTGCATCACTTCTGGCTCAGCGGCCAAGGACAATGCCATGCCATATGCCAATCGGGGGGGTTTAGGGTAGAGGGATGAATGGGTCTCATTTCCATGTGCTCCCTTCGAAGCCTGACCCCACCTCCCCACCCTGCTACTCCAAACTCTCTGTTAGCACCACACACACACACACACACACACACATCCAAAAACCCGGTCGGGAGGCTTCCTTGGCCAGTGGTGTGACATAGACATACGAGCTGACACATCAGCCATTAGCCAAAACAAAACATCGAGAGATTCATTTCAATACACGGGTGGGCCTGAGGAACGCCTGCAGTCAACAGAGTCATCAGACCAACACGTACTGTACACACACACACACACACACACACACACTGACTTTTCACACACAGATCATCGTCTTTTCATGTTTCATCGAGAATTTTAAAAATCATAAGTTTGATTTTGTTTTATCCTGAAACAACTTTAACAACTCTGATCAGCTCTGAGTCTACTTTGTATTAACTTTGTATCAACTTTTTTGAATATTTTGTATGATTCATTTCTATTTTATATCTAATTTTCTGCTTGTATTCGTGTTTCTTGTATGTACTCTACACCTACAGTAGTTCTACTTTGAATCAATTTTGTATCATTGTGAAACCTTTTGTCTACTTTTAACTTTGTATGTACTTTCTACTTTGTATTTACTTTCTTATTTTTGACTTTTGTGTCAATTTTATATCTTCTTTTTACTGTTTAAGGGAATACATACCCACTTTCTAATATGCACCTTTTTTGTATCTCCTGTCTTCTCTGTATTGATTTTGTATCTACTTTTACTATTTTGCACAACTCTCTAAATCCACTTTGCATCTACTTTGAATACTGTCTTATATTTAGTATCTATTTAGTATCTTTGTGATGAACTTTTAACTGTATTTATTTTTCATGACATGTACTTTCTTAGTAAATTTTATGTACTTATCTACTTTCTACTTCATAGCTCTTTGTATCAACTTTTTAAATAATTTCGCTTGCAAATTTGGTCATGAAAAAGCTTCTCATGTACTAAAATTGAATTTTAACAATCATGTCTAAAGTCTCACTTTAGATTTTGATGCTAATCAATAATTTAAGTTGATTAATAGTTGACTATTTGGCCTTGTTTTTAGACAATCTAGAAATTACACTAAACTTAAATTATATGTTTTTAAAATAATGTAACCACAATTTGAAAAAACAACAATGTAAAAATCAAAAATGTATAGTAAATACAATTGATTATTTTTTGTTTTTGTTTGTTTGGACAAAACTTTGGACAAAATTGCTATTCTTCCCCCTGTTCCAGATGATCGTGTAATTGTTCTGCAGCAAGATAAAATCACATTTTGGAAAGTTCTCTCTTAACTGTGTCTCTTTTTGTGCCTTTGGGATCACATATTTAAATAGTGTGAGTTAATTTTGACCAGGGAATGTGAAGCAGTGATTTAGGAGCTGTTTTTTCATTGACACAATACAAATGAAGATGGTACTAGAAGGTCAAGCAGCTTGCACCATTGCTATAATTGTGCTAATTGGGACAATATGTGTGTGATAAATCACTATGGCCTGGCATTGGAGCCTCTTAATAGTTTTCATTTAAAAAAAACAAATACTAAATCCACCACTTTTGGTTCAAAGTAGGAATTTGTCAGTGTTTTCATTGCTGAAAGAGCTTAAGTTTTGTTGCTGACCATATGTTTTTAAAGAGCATATGTTCTGTGCTGGTGCTGCTGAGGGAGGGAGGGAGGGAGGGAGGGAGGGAGGAAACTGTGAAAGGGTTTTAACCTTCTACATGGGGGAAGTTGTGCGGTTAATACTCCAGCCACCTCTCCACTGGGCTGGTGCCAAGTGTTCCTCCAGCTCGGCTGTACAAGGGGGGAGGACAAGACCCCACAGATGCTTTCTCTCAGCCCCCTCTACCTCGCAGCCAGATGCCGAGAGGATAAACTTTGGTAGCTTCAGGACCACGACACCAAGGTTGTGTCCCAAACTGGAGCCTCCGATATTACTCATGGAGGAGGGCGTGATGTATGATTGCAGTTTGTCTTATGACCCAACAACATCTGAAACCGAAAGATTAAACAATACCAGACAAAAGAATATAATGATAATATGATTGTAATAATGTAATAACATGAGGTAATTAATAAAGAGATGAGCAAACTATGTTACTCTGTTTTGGTAAACTTTTGCTAAAATACAACAAATGCTGGTGTAAGTATTCAAAGGTAAGAGCTGCTCATGTAGTGAGCCACTTCCCTTAATGAAATCACTAAAAGAATCATACTATGTGACCTTTCCAAATAAAAAGTTCAGTACATATTTCTAAAAATATGATTATAAAACCAATAGCCTTGACATTCAGTCTAATGGATTATAACAGATTATAAACATTCAATAAAATTAAGTTACACTGATATTTGTTTTGCCATCAGAAAGCCAATTAGAGACCAACCAATCAAAAACAACAGCACAATATTGTCTCTGAACCAAAGTATCACGGCTGAATGCATCAAATGCTAACATGTTAGTTAGGCTAATGTGACTAGCAAATAGGGTTGTTAATGCAGCTTATTTTGAATAGTTTTTTTTAATGCAATTAAATAAAGAAATCAATTAATTGCTGAATCAACATTTGGTGAGATTCACATTTCGACCATTAGATCATGTCACTTTTTAATGGTACACAATCTTGTTTTTTTGTGTGACATTAGCCAACAAATGAGCAACATACAAAACCTACAACATTCAAAACCAAAAACTAGAATACTGTTGCTGGAAAAACTTTTGCTAAGCTTGTATTGTTGTTGTACGCAGTGAAAAACAAAATGTATTATTGATAATGTTGCAGTGCGAAAAGAGGACACTGATAGCGCACGGACAGACAAGACAGAGCAGCACAGCGCAACAGCAGCAGGGGGAAGCAAGAAATATACACAAATCTGTTATATTGTAATTTATTTCCATGCATTCTGCTCAGAGTAATCTCAGTCAGCTGCTCTTGAGACTGTTTATCTTTAGTTTTTTTTAGCAAAGTTAACAATGTACCATGTAGTCTTTGTTTTCATACAGCACGTTTTTGACACACATTTTAGCTATTTGATCTCTTTCTTGGATCCACAATGAATCGTCATATGGCCAAAAGTCGAGGCACTACTTAAGATGGCCTTTAATACCGTGACAAGCATGAAGTGGGAGAGGTCAACTGTGGGTACGAGAGAGGAAAATGCCATTTGGATCCTATTTTGTTTTGTTGCTTTTGTTCGAAAGTTAGATTAGTTGTAAATACTTTCTTTCTTTAAATCTTTGTTTGTATTAGGGTTAAATTGTAGTATAGAGTTAATTGTTTATACCTTCCCTGCTGTGAGTCTGTGTAGGCAAGTCTCTGTCTAAACTCTCCTTTTGTGTCATTTATTTGGTCAGTTAGTTCAGCGCTAAGTTGCAGGTTCTTTAATTGACCTCAGTTTTAAGTTTAAGGGCTCTTGTTTTTCATATTTTTTCTCTAGTTTACCTATTTTTTTGTATTATCATCATTATTACTTGCTACTGTTAATTCAAAATTAAGTTGTAAATAAATCACAGTTTTTGCTTTTAACACCTGGTGTCCTTATTGCTCGGTCCCTGACAGCCTGTCTCAGATTAAAACTGATATAAAAGAATTAACAGTCATTGTCAGAAAAGCTGTCTCATGAATGGAGAAACAGCGTCCAAATGTGGGAACCCGTCATAATTATACATGCAGATTTATTCTATCAATCTTATATAATCTTTTTCTCTCTTGTTTTTTGTTTTTTACAGATAACTATAGGAAGGGAGGGACTGGGGGAGAAAAAGGGGGAGACCTGTGGATGATTAGCTTCTTTTTGTCCTCTGTTTATTCTCTGCTTTATTTTCCCTGAGAAGATTAAATATTTCTGCTTGAGAAAATCTTTTTAAACCGCCACTGACTGCTGTCCTGGCCCCCTCTGTCACTGCCTGAGCACACAGGGTCCCCCTCCAAAAAACCCACAGTTCTCCCCCATTTTGTCATTCCAAAATGTGGTGAAAAAATGTAATCTTCTAACAAAGAATAGAAAAGGGAGGCTATAGAGGAATTTTTTTCTGCAAGTGGCCTCTTTATTGGGTGGGGGATGGGCGACAGAGGGCTCCTTCACAGTATCCACACACAACAGGGCTCCAATCTGTCAAATAATTAGCCAGTGTGGGAGGACAAAGGTTTTTATTTGCCTGAATTTCATACATCACTGCTTGAATACATCATCACTGTATTGTGACGGGTCATGGGAAATTCAGCGCAGAGACACTGAGACTGAGACAGAGACATAGAAAGGTCTAGATATCTGATAATGAATAGACCAAATTCAGTGAGGAATTTATAAAGATTTATGTAGACATGATAAATATATACACAAAGCATTTTGATTGTGATCTGAATTACCTTGTGAGAGTGATATAAGAGAAGATCAGTGTACCTGAGCTGAAGTGATTAATTGATTAATTGATTGATTGATTGATTGACTAATTGAAACTTTCTTTTTCAGGAGGTCCTGCTCTACAGATTTGTACAAAATAACAATGTTCTTGAAAAATATTGTTATATCATAACCTTGTCTTTTTTTATTTTAGCATAATTTACTGTCTGCTCACAGTTAATTATATCAGATATGACTTTTGCATAATTGTATTGAACCATTGTGACACTTAAAAAGAGGGAAACACCTATAACAAATATCATTGAGGGAGTTAATTTGAATGCCAGTTTTGAGAAAAATTATCACTAGTTAATATAACCAATTTAAAAAAATAAAAAAAATAAAAAAAATTATCAATACTTTTAAAGTTTTGAATGAACTTTGATAGTGCAACATTGTGTTTGCTAAGGAGGGTTTTTACACAAAGAACAAAAACATTGCAGTTAAAAGACATGACACACACTCTTTGGGTTGAAATTGATCTTTATTTGCTCTATCAATCCATCATTCAATTATTATGTTTGATAAAAATTGATGAATCATTTGATCTATCTATATTAGAAAACAGTGAAGATGATGCATCATAGTGGGTATAAGCGATGTATTCATATTTCTTGTTTTGTCAAAATCAACAGTCCAAAATTAAAAGATAATCAACTTCAACAATCGTATGAAACAGAAAAAATAAAAAATTCTGTCACATTTGAGAAGCTGGAACCAAATCATTTTTGGCCCTTTTACCAACAATTAATCACCTATTAGAAATGTTTGTTTTAATTAATCCTGTGTCGACTGAGTAATTGATTAATTGCCTCTTTTCTTCAGCTCTACTATAAAAGAACGTAATTCAAAGATAACAAAGTGACAATTACAGACCTTAAAATCAACAGTCACATTGCGTCTTATAACATAGCAGAAAGGACTCTTTGAATGCATGAATGAACTAAAGGATGAATTCATGTATTATTCATCCCCATATCTGTCTGTTTGCTGGCGTTTGCCTCTGTTATGGGTTTACTTTGGCTACAAGAAGCCTGGATTCAAGAGTGCAAACTTTTCACATTGCTTAAATTATAAGGCTGTGCTTCATTTAGCAAGGTATACATTTACTAAAACAGTTACTATTGACTAAATACAGACAGTGACAGTCAGAAACAAAAAGATCAGCTGGTTGATGAAGAGTCCAACCTCTCTGTTCACAGCAGCTGTCACTGGCTTGAGGGTCCACACATAAAGACACAACTGCAAGATAAAGGTCACCTCATTAATTGCAGACATGAATAAGTTTTGAAAAAGGACGCATTCAAGTGTTGGAAGTTAAGTAATAAGCTGCTTCATCCTTCAGCGTGTGCATTTATTTGAGCTGTCTGTCAACATAATCCGGGTTCGTAGGGTATTTAGACAAGAGAGTTCAAGGACTGAACTGTAATTGGCTCTCAGGGAAACTCTCTTAAATCAGAAGTTATCAAGAGCTTGATATTGTCTGCTTTTATGCTCTTTTCACCTTTCAGTTCCTGGGCGAAGGGAATAGACCTTCATTGTTTGGCATGATTGCACCGGTCCATCACACATTTCTCTGAAGGATTAGATTGATCCACTGACTGAAGATGACCTCAGCATCCTGGTCTCTGTACTGTACTGAGAAACACGGAGCACCAGGACACATTTTGTGGTCCTAAAGCAGGTTTAGTCTTTTTCTTTGAGTGGGAACTGAAATGAATCACTTGTTAGTTCAATTTTGAGGGTAGTGATGCATTTTTTTGTGTTGTTAAGTGGCTTTTTTTAGCTGAAAAGGGGAAAAAATGTTGACTTAACTCTGTCAGTAGAACTTTATCACAGTGATTTTTAACAACCACTACTGGCCCATTCACAAATATGTTATCTAACGAATGAAAACAAAAGAAGAAAAAACTTTTTTTTTTACTCTTTTGTTTTCTTTAACAGTAACTGTGCACATTATAAACAACCATCTTTATGTGACATTCTTCATTTATTGTCCTGAAACCTTATCGCTTCTTTTTTTTTTTTATCTTGACAGAGGGGGAAAAAAGCTTGATTAAATCAACTTTTTGAAAGTGTGACTCATATATGCTGCTCAATATGGAATAAAAGAAACCTCTGATAATTGCTGAATATGTTTTTGTTTTAAATTGTTTTTATGGTTGACTTAGATTTAAAATACATTTTTTTGTGAAGACCATATACAGATATATAATTCACAGCATTTTCAGTACAATATTTACAGTAATACACAGTATAATTGATAGAAATCAGATGTTTTACATTAGTCTACAGGTTGAAATGTAATTAAATGTATTTAAAATACGGTCTAACCATTGTCTTCTTTGTTTTGAAGGTCTGTGGCTCTTCGGCATTCTTTGAAGCTCATTATGTGGGTGAGGGGGGCGGGTCGGGGCTGGGGGTGGGGGGGTTGTGGAGTGTTGCTGTCAGAGGTCTGATCATGACGTTTTTCTCACCTCGTGCAGACTTGATATTTTGGTGGTGAGAGGCTTTCATCCTAAAGTCATTGACACGTACATGAATACTGACAAATAGCAGAAACACTTAGATCAAACTACTTAGATTAGGATGCATGTCGTGCTACATTGCAGCGTAGGAGGCTGATATTGTACTTAGTGGTAACAAAAATCACTGCCAAGACAAGAAAGGACAGACATCTAAATTATAAATGTAGCCTATGTACATTTGTACTTTCCAAAGATAAGCTTTTGTGGATGCACAAATGTGAGTAATCTGTTTACATTATCCTGTTGTATTTGTGAAATTATCATAACCTTTAATGCAGAATAAAAAATCTTCTCTTTCTTCACTGCTCTTTCCTTCTCTCTTTTTTTGAAAACGGATGAAATAAAAATCACGACTGAAAAGAGGACAAATGCCCCCATGAAATCAGAAAGTTAAACACACACTTGATTGTCATGTGTGAGTAAGTGACATTCTCAAATCTCATCTTGGACTGAATGTTTTACTTTCTCCCTCGTCTTTTTTTTTTTTTTTTTTACTCTCTCTCTCAGACTGATTTATACACACACAACATGTTGCACAATGGGAGCCTTGTTTGCTAAATGGGATAGCCTTAATGGAGACTTATATTTCCAGGATTATATCTGTATTCAGTTGCAAATGATTTGGAGGGGGGGGTCGTTTCAATACTCTTCCTCTGTCTATGAATAATAGTATCATTTGAATTAAGTGGACACCTGGTGCAGTGGGTAAGGCTCTGAGGCGCGCTGTTGACCCGCTACCACTGCCAACTTCCCTTTTTCCCAGCCTGTCCTTATCCGTCCCTTCAAGCCTCCGATTTCATTCTCCCTCCACAAAATGCCACACACTTGTAACTTTAGTCTCCCTTCGGCAAAAACTTGCTCTCCTGAAAGGCGAAGGGGTGGAAAAAAAAAAAACTTTAAGAGAGGAGGGAGAAAGGGGGAGGGAGGGAGAGAAATTCTTATCAATCTCCTCTTAGATTTTGGGCAAAGTCATTTGAAAGCACGGTGTAATGTTTCAGGGAAAACTTCCAATTAAATACTGTAAAAAGATAAAATAACAGTATCCTGGACCTGCTCGTTGCTGGTATTAAAGCCCCCTTTTGTTGATTTATTGTACATTAGCCACTGAGCCATGCAAGGAAGGGGACATTTCAGAAGGGATTCTATTTGTATGCATCCTGCGTCTACTCCACACACAATCAGGCCTGTATTGCGTTTTGCAAATTTATACCAGGATGTAGGTTTAGAGTGTTCACCCCCAACCACCACCACCACCACCCCCACCCTCCCTGAAAGAAAAAGAAAGTTTTTCAAGTAAGTGTCTGCTTTCATGAGCACAAGTGATTGAGGCTCACAAACAAAGCTTTGTTTCAAAACTCACAGATGTACAGCCCCGCCGTAGCTTTGTCCTCCGCCCCTGAGAAGCATTCATAGATTTCTATTAGAGCACAACATTGAATTGTTTGGAAATACTTTTAGAGTGGACATCCAATAATAACCCAAAGCGTTCCCAGGGCTGTATTTTTCACCCAGGAGGAGGAACGAAAGAAGTCTTTTCTGCCCAGATATCAGATAAAAAGGAAGTAGACCTTTTTCTTTATGTTTTTTTTTTCAATCTTTGAAAAAATGTCCTGAGAAACTAATGAGACTTTGAGTTTTTTAACCCTAATGCATCACTAGGTACATTTTTTTGCTTTTAAATTTGTGATTATGCGGTAATTTTGTCTATGTTAATGAATACAGTATAAGATTTGACCGGAGGCGAACCATGGCACTGGACCCTGGGCCTTCAATAGGACCACGTGGCAATAAAATAACTCAAATATAGCAATAAAAACACACAGGTAAGTTTTATTATGACATGTAAATGAAACAAGCAAATCTCATTGATATATTTCATTTATTTATTTAACTTGAATAAAAGTAAAATATCTGGAATAATCATTCGCTAATGTTAAACAACCAAAGATGGATTTCAGTGTAGATTTCATATCTCTCTGCCAGAAGTAAAGGCAGTAATGCTGCACAATAAATTAAATATAGACATCAGATGTCTCAAAATGACCAGCCAACACCTCCTTAGGTGAAATGGGAAAACGGCACAAGCTCTTTGTAAGCAATGCGCAGCCATTTTTCACTGGCCTTAATTAAGCCATTTATTGCCATTTCATGTCCATGGGCATACGACTATGCAAATTGTAGGTTCACAGAACAACTTCTTACAACTTGCATAGAAAACTGTGATTGTCAAATGATAAATATGATAAAACAAATTTGCTTATTTCTCACCGAAATGTGCCGTGACTGCAGGCTAGTTATAGGGAAATTAATGACATATTTATCCATTATATACTGACTTATGTGCCTGAACTGCTGCAGTTTTAACTATACGAATGCCCACATATTGACTCATGATGCTCACAATGAGTCCAGTTAACAACCAGCAACTTGTGCCCATGAAAAAATAGACAACTTTCTGCTTCCCTATGGCAAGTGAAGGCATCATGGAAAGTTTGGAGTTTGCATATATTTGCATATATTTGCAGTAAGATCTTTAATCTTGTCAAAGGTAAACTCATGTTTCTCATTCAGCAGAGAAATGGGAGTTACTGGGTTGATGAGTTACTGTTCGTTGTCGTTCTGTCGTCTCTTTTTTCCCTCACTCTCTCACTGGCTGCTTTCGTGGGTCGCTTGTCCACTAAGTATTCGTGAATGCCAGGAAGATGTCGGGATATTGTCCCGCCCACAACACAACAAATTCTGATTGGCAAGACGACTGTCAAAATCAAATTCATGCCCACATTGACTTGAATTACACAGGCATTTGTTACAGCTACAGAAGGTCCTGGCAGGAGGGAATCGCTGATTCATCCAGATACCATCGGAAGAAAAATTGTGATTGGTCCGTTTCCTGTTCTGCTATAGTAACCAATTGTTTTCCAAGACATATGAGTCCGAGTTTATAACAGTGATCAAGAAAGTATTACTATTATTTCAGTGAATAAATATAATAATACTATATTTATCAGTATTACAAAAAAGTACAAAAAATCTTTCAATATTTTTCTTAGGCTTTCACTGAATATAAGACAAGGGTGTTAATTTTTTTCACAAGTTTGGAAGTTCAACCTCACTTCCTTTGATAAGTTTATATCAAACTGTGCAGTCAAATAATGACACTTAGCTCCTTAAGCTCAATTGAAACCATTGAAATCCATTAAAACTGTATTTTTTTCAGATCCCAAATCCATTACAGCATAAAGTCATGCATTTTATTATATCAGGCTTTTGATGTAGACACCTTGCTTCAAAATTGTAGTTTTTACTATTTTCTACCAGATTGAGCCAAAGGGCAAATAAATGCTATTTTCCTGGTTTCCACCGGGGGCATTGCTGCTGTATTAAGCTGAATCCACATCAAATCAGGTGTTTATTTGTAACTGCAGTGGGACATCAGAAAATAACATTTTATTCCTATCATTCAGCAGCTTTTGTCATTACCAAAGCTTGCTCTGTTCATTCACTCTCTACGTTGCTCGGCTACCGCTGCTCTCTCTTTCTCTCACTCTTTTTCTCTCGTCTTTTTAAAATGAGTCGAGAAGTCATCGGCAAATCCTAACCTTACATTTAATGTTACTAAATGAAGAGAAACGTCCTTCCCTTTTCCTACTAATGTCAGTTCTGATCAATGAATAAATACATACATTTCCCTAACATGGATTTTTTTTCTTTTCATAAAAAAACAACAAACTGGCATTTATAGAATTAAAATTCTGAAAATGAATGAATGTTTGGTAGTTATGATCAGGACTGATGTGATTTAATAATAATTAAAAACAATAATATTGATATATAATATTTTTATTTCAGTTTTTTCTTGCTTTAACAACATCACTGCTTATTTCTTAAGACACTTGCAGAATATTGAACATTTGCAGTGGTAGAAAGTACATTTTACTTAAGTACAGTTATTTATGTACAATTCTTATGTGCTTTCCATTTTCTTCTACTCTATACTTCTACTCGACTACTTCTCAGAGGCAAATGTTGTACTTTTTATGCCATTACATTTATCGGACAGCTGGTTACTTTTCAGGTAAGGATTTTACAGAAAAAACACATGATCGCCTCACAAAATTCAACACATTGGTAAAGATTAAACTAATGTTTCCAAACCTCTTTGGGTTGTGACCGCTTACAAAAAAGCCCCCTTGTTACATTTCAGATGTTTATGGGTTGTTAGCAGTAACACCAGAGAAATATTTGCCCTCTAAACTTATATGATGGTTTCATTTAATATATCTGTGGCCCAAAAAGCTCAAATGTTCCAATGTTTTGTCTTAAAATCTAAGACTCTTTTCTGCCATATTGATCAGGTCATGACCATCCCAGATTTATTTTGCGACACTCTCGAGGGGCCACGGACTCAGTAACGCATTGCTACACCAAACTAAGTAACTGTATATAAAGTAGTAAGAAATAGATTCACCTTGACCAGCCGCGACAGTGAAATGCAGCTTATTGAATCAGTCGTGCCAATCCTTTAGTGTAATATATGATCAGTTAGTCATTTTACTTACTAGGCACGTTCATTTTTAATACTTTAAATTCATTTTTATGTATTCTGGATCACTTTAGGAAAAGTCATAACATTTCAGGCTAACACTGGTCAAGGTGTTTTTACTGTTTTCAAATGTAAAAACGGTCTGACTTTAACAGGTTTATATGGATTATTTGAATACTTCCTATACCGCTGGACATTTGACACTAAAAATAACATGACAATTGGAAATAACGTTAAAGGGTGCACATAATTTGCATATAAATAATTATACACATAAATTTCAATTAGCTTGACTGAACTACTGCACTACCTTTACTTCAAGAAGTTCAGTGTACAGCCAAGCAGAAAACACAGACACACACACACACGCACACACACACGCACACACACACACACACGCACGCACGCACACACACACACAGACAGAAAGAAAAAGAAGAACCGTCATGTTCGAGTTTAGATGACAGCGGAACAATTATCCCTCTAATTCTCTTGTCGATACAGTTATGTCTTATGTGGTCAATGGACATGTAGTTGTTATCCCTGGTCGATATTGGGACACTTCATAACACATCTTAGTGTGATAGAAGCTGTACGACACCTCCCAATCCCCATTTAGGTATGATTGCAGGCGTCGGCATGAATCTGTTTGGCTGTTTATGGATTAGCTTCTTTGGCCCTGAAGTGGCTGCAGTTGATGATGTGATTAAATCAATGATCATCTCTCTGAAGGCTCTTTGATTCATTCTCGTTTGGCTGCACAGCAGAACAGACTCGACTGTCTCAACCAGTGAGAGAAATTACACAGGTTTCACTCTGGTTTCAAAGACATGACATGTCCATTTTTTTATTAAAGGACTATACTGTAAACGTTATGTAAAAATTAAGAGTAAACTAAAGGAATTTTCAACGTGGAAGCTCATTGATGCATCAGTGTGAGATAGAGTGTGTGTGATGAAATCATTTCTCTTGCTTGCTTTTGTAGGGCTTTCAACTGCATCACATAGTCTTCAACTGTGAATTTTTATTAGATTACTAGATTATTTTACACGATTTTTACGGGCATTTTCAGAATTTTGGGGATTTTTTGAATTTTGAGGGATTTTTTAAACGTTTTTTTTTTTTCTCCTTCTTTTTTTTCTGTGGGGATATTTCAGTTTAAAGAAGATATTTAAGGTTTTCCAGGGACCATTAGAGATTTGCAGATTTAAGGATAACCAGTATTCTCTGGATTTTCAATGATTTTTTAATTTGTAGGATTTTGAGGGATTTTCAAATAGGATTTTATGATTTAGGGTACTTAAGGAGTTTTTGTAGGTTTTATAATTTTATTTTTAAATTCTCAGGATTTTCTGGTTTCTTTAAAAGGAATATTAAATGTATATTGAGGTTTTTATTTAGGCTAACTCTAAAACTCAAAATTCCTTCTGTACCCTGTCTACTTTTTTCTATGGCTCCATCTTTATGGCCAGCATCAATTTAATAACAAAAATCATGAAGGATGTTGCATTTTACCATCTTCTCATCACTTCATGACGAGCATTAGCTGCCCCAGATATTCTGTACAGTTAACACGTCTCCTCATACAGTACACTAAATCTTTAAAATCATTCAGCCTACAGCTGTAAAACTTTTCTTTTCTTTCCACAGACAACCAGTGAGCACTGCTGCAACTCTGCCTCAGTTGTGTCTAGACTGCAGGAAATGCAAAATTGCATTTGTTTACAGCCACAAGGAGCTCAAAGCAGGAGGCGGCTTAAAAGTGCAGCAGCCAGCCAGGATTACAGAGAGGTGGTGAGGCTCTCACACTGCAGCGTGCAGGCCGGATGTGAGAGAAGGTTTGTCTGCAGGCAGCCACTGAGGCTCAGCCCAGGATGTGCTGTAAAACTGTTGTAAAGCAGATTGGACTCTTTTTACTGTTTGCATCATATGACATTTGTTTTTCTCTCTGCCCACTTCCTCTCCTGTCCCCTCCCCTGATCTCTCTTTGAATGGGCTGTTTGACGCACATGCTGCCATTTTGTGGTACGGTCCGCTGTGTCGTGGCTGTAAGAGAACAAGAGTGTGCGGCAGGTAGAAACAGACACATTTACTCGGTTTAATTGAGGCCACACTGAGGGAGAAAATCTGTCTTATTCTTTGTTACTTCTTTGTCTCGTCTTCTTTTTTCTCCTTTTCCTTTCTTTGTAAACACCAGCACTGTCAAAAAACTGTCAACGAGTGTCGGCAGTATCATGATGTTTGCCAGTTCCTCCGCCTCAGGACTAGACATAATACAAACATAACCCTGATGACAGATATTGTCAGCTGCCTGGCTATCTGTCTAGCCAGCTATTGATTATCCTTCAGCAGAAGATCATAAATGACCCATGATCATTGGCTGAAAAACATATTCCCAACATCTGACCTGTTACAAGAGGTTAATCAAATAAACCACGCTCACCCCATGGACCATGACTTTGCAATTATCCGTAACTTGCTCCTCCTATGCTGCCTTTTATTGCATCATTAATATGTGGGAAGCCAGGTTGACATCTGAGCTTGGTGTGTTTACTTCCATGAACTTAGAGGAAAACATGCTTGCTTCCTTAAAAAAGAACAAGCCAAAATCAGATCTTTACAAAGAAAACATAAACATCTAAGAGCTTTAACCAAAATAAAGCCAAAAGATGACAAGTTTATCGTCTTCCCTAAAGTCCAATCTCGACATGTGTGCTTTTGATGCCAAGACATTTATGTACAAGGTGACAGAGAAACATATCACCTCAGTTTCTGCTGTGAAGGATGAGGACGATGTAACATTTAGGACAGCGCCAAAATGAGAGGAGGCTGAGAAGGATGGATTTCATGTTGTTTATGTCTGCTGCCTTCACTGCCACCTCCTGAGTTTGTTTGGATGGAATTAAGGAAGCTAATAACTGCAGAGGATTTGTGTGTTTTTGGGGAGGAACATTTACTATGAGAGACTTAGGGAAACTTAAGACAAAGCTGTAAATTTCCACAGTTCAAAATGTGGACGCTGCAAAAATATTTAGCTTCAGATTGTTTTTAAGTGTCCATCTTTAAATAATGTGTGAATGAGGGGGAAAAAAACTTTTGTTCCCATTTTGTCATTTTGTTACCATTTTCAGTTTATAGAAGAAATATAGTGCGCAGATTTATATCAAGACCTATGTAAATTCAAAAACAGGCCCAAGTTTACTATTTTGAATTGTTTATTTAGCATGTTGCTAACAGGTTTAGCAGAATCTTGAGACTCTATAAATAATAAATTATTTCGTAACTGTGGCTCCTTAATGTTGATAATTAAAGAATTGCTCCACATTTAATCTTGATCTTAATCCAACATAATTAAATACTGTCTTCTTATTTTTGCAAGCACTGATTTACTTACATCAGCTGGAGCCTGAAACATTAAGATTATTGTAAGTGAAAGTATATTGTATCCTGTATGAAATATGTAATATCGAAAACATCTTTAGAAAGCCCGAGGTCGGCTGTACGCCATGTCATCAACAAATAGATCACAGTAGAAAACAATCTTACCTAAAGCTTTGTGAATCTGCTCCTGTATTTCTCGGATTAAACGCGATAAAAAAGTAGCATGTTTAAAAAGGCCTGAGCCAGAACGGGAGACTAGCAGCAGGCAAACTGTAACCCTCGGAAAGTGTGCCATCTTGCATGATAAATATCAGTGATTTGCTCCAGGCTTCAGACTGTGACTCACAGGAAGTCACTGTTTGAGTCGGTTTACACAGATGGAGACCATTCTTAGTCAACATTCACATAAAAATCAGTCTGGGCCTTTTTCTTTTTTCTTTCTTTTTTTCTTTCTCTTGCCTCCTTTTTGTTGTATGTAGACAGTGACAGCTTTACTGTTTTACTGTGAAGGAGACAACACCTTTATTTGTTTGCAGGATCTTTGTGAGCTTTCACTTCAAGTCTCACAAGGAGCTGCAACTTCACACAGACATGAATAAGTCTGACATCACCATTCACATGTTTTCACACAAGTCAAAAGATCTGGGAGAAGATCTGATGAGAGATTTTCTTTTAAGGCTGTTACCATGTACTATAACATGAAGCCAACAGATTTCACAGTCTTCAGTCGCTCCTGACTCTGCTCATGTGGCATGACATGATTTAGGCTGTGGTCACCAGTAATAGCTATTGGCCTTTAGGTGTAACTTATGAGCGTTTCTCCCTGTGAGCTTTAAGATGTGCCACGCCACACCAGGAGTCTCAAAAAAAATCTTCACATATGTTGTTTTAATGTGTCGAAGACGCCTGCAGGGCTCCTCTCACTGCTTCAATGTGTTTGTGCCAGTAGTGGAAGAAAACACGTATAACACGTATAAGTTTCTAAGTAGAAGGAGTGATACCACAGCAGAAAAATACTATTATAAATATTGCATTTAAAAGTACAAGTTCTAAATAGAAAAGCATGTAAGAAGCAGATCGATGTTTACAGTTGGGTGGTCTCATTATAATAGTGCATCATATTTTTGGCGGTCACACGTTTTAAAAATAATATCTTAAAGGCCCTAAAACCTTTTTTCCCGCAAACATTTTCTCACTATGAGCGATAGATCCCTAAATGAACACAAAGCTTTCTGCCAAAGAGCAGTTGTGTTTTTTCACATGAGATATTTCTGTCTGTTTCTGTTTTTTTCCCTGTGCTCTTCTCTCTAGTTTGTAGTGTGTGTGAGGCTTAGTCGGAAAAAGTTGACATTGGGATGTCCTGATAGCCAAATGGTTAAGGTGCATACCAAATAACCGCAACATCCTTGTTTTCGATTCCAGGCAGGAACATGTGTTGCATGTCGTACCTCTCTCTTGCTCCCCATGTTTCCTTTCTGTATCTACACTGTTGTCGCTGTATGATTAAGCCAAATAAACCCCCTGCAAAATCTTTAGAAAAAAAAGCAACCCACTTCCATACCAGTTTTGAGATTGTTCAAATCAATTAAATCAAATCTGATGTGATCAAACAACACCCACACAGTCCAGACACCGCGGAGCTGATGAGTGTTTTGAGACTTAATAAATAATAATTATGCATAATGTTTCTTACTTAAACTCTGATTGTTGCTTATTTAGTCATGTATATTTATTTTATTTTAGAAACATACTTAAGATTTAAAACAACAAGCTGTTAAAGAAATACGGAAAATCCTCAGGCACAGTACTCAGTAGTAAATGTACTTTTCATCACTGGTTTGTGCTGAGGAAATCACATTTTTGCATGCAATGTTTGTTTCTGTCACTTCAGAGGAGTCACTGTCTCTGAAAACATCATACATTTTTGAATTTCTTTAAAAAATAATCCTGGATTACCAGATTCAGGGATTGCCATCAAGTTTATTTGTCAGGACTGATATGAAATGCAGTTTTTGTGAATGCTAAATGAAACAAAAGGCTGCCTGTGGGGAGTCTGCTTTGTTAGTCAGTCCTAAAAAAGACTTTTTACTTTTACTTTGATCTGGAACAATGTATTCTTATTCGAATTGAAACAATTGTGCTCTCTAATTGTTTGTGGGATAAGAAAGGGCATCATGCTGGTACATTCAGGACCATCTCCTCTTTGTTTAAAAAAAAATCTATTACCTATTTATCTCTTCTAGAAATGTGATATCTGTAAACTGAGATACTCCCAGTTAATAATCTGCTTCAAACAAGATTTTCCGTCATAATGGGGTCTCATGTATTTCATGTGCGGGAGGCGTCTACATTATATTACCAGCCTCAGATGTTACTTGCTCAAAGCTTGTAATTAAGTACTGTTTTATTACATCCATTGTTGTAAATGGCATGCAAGTTTGTGAGAAGGAATAATCTCCTTCTTTTCCTGAAATCTGCAGTTTTCTTTACCGTTGGTGGTTGTCGTGTAAGCCTGACCGTCAACAAAGTCCAAAACATATCATTATGAAGCTTTTATGTGAAAGAAAACAGCAGCTGAGGTGGTGTTTTAATCTGCATTCCTGTTTCTCCCATGCTGTTCTAAATGGAGAGATTATCTCAAGACCTTCCCAAGTTTCCTCAAACAACAAAACTTAAGTTCCCTGAAGGAAATATTCTCTTTTTTTCCTTCCTGTGTTGCAACAAATATTTACACTTTAAGAGGTTTATTTAATTTTTGTCCATTTCTTTTTACCTCAGCCAGTTTCCTCCTTTTTGATCCCAGTCCACTGGTATCATCCCCTTCCTCATTTACAGCTTGAAGGCGATCCTGACACCCGGGACGTCATGTGAAACCATGAAGGACAGGAGGCAATAAGCTGGAGAATAGCCGCAATCTTCAGGAAAGTTCTCCATTCACTCTGGCTCCCGTAGTTCTCTGTCCTCTTATCCAGCCTTGAAGATAAAGAAAAAAATCAATACAGAAACACAGTGTTAGATAAAAGCAGAGAGGGGGAGAGAGCTGGCCAAGTTGGGTGTAGTGAATTAAAGCGATCAGAAATTTCCCGGACACTCAGCCCTCAGTCTACATAACCTAACAGCCCTGTCTTGGTGCTGTCTATCACACTCCGCTCTCTGTTCAATCCCTCTTTGTTCACTTTTGATTTCTTTTTGGTCTATTCTCTGTTTGCTTTGTGTTTTGGGATGAAGGACCTGCTCCCATTCAGCTGCAATAACTGCTGAGTGAAGGTTTTGGATATTGCGAGGGAGCCTGTTTGGGTCTGAGCTTCCATATCAGCTTTGACAATTACTGGTCTCTCTGGAGGGGCGTGAGGATGGACCGGAGTGATCAGCCTCTTGTTTTTAGATGCACTGGGTCGGTCCAACACTTTGGTCCGGACTGAAATATCTCAACATCTGTTTGATGGATTGCCGTGAAAATTTGCACAGACACTCATGGTCCCCAGAGGATGAATCTGTCTGACTTTGGTGATTCTCCTGACGTTTCCTCTAGCGCCAACAACAGGCTGACTTTTTCAGCTTATCCAGTGAACAAGGCACAGAAGATGATTCCTACTGACTTTTCCTCTTGCACCACTATGATGTTTCCGTTTGGGGTTTGGAGTGAAATATCTTGACAAATATTGGATGGACTGCCATAAAAATGTTCTCCTCACAACTTTGAATTGTGACAACTTTGGTGACCCTTTACCTCTTCATTTAGTGCCATTATCAGGTTGCATGTTTGAGCTGTCCCAAATTCCTGCAAAGCTGTACACATTCCCATAAGTCACTTTGTGTTTAATGCTAATTAGCAAATGAACTAAGATGGTGAACATGGGAAACGTTATACCTTTATCACTGTGAGCATGTTAGCATGTTGATGTTAATGTTAAAGGTGACATATTATGCACATTTCCAGGTCTATATTTATATTCTGGGGCTTAAGTGTAGTCTCTTTAAGGCCTCCCTCCTGAGGAGCCCACTCTGCTCAGATTTTTCAGCAACAGTAGAGGATTAGTAGATTTAACTTCTTTTTCATGTTCTTTACATGCATCCCTACAGGCTCAAGCCCGAATATAATCCGAAATATGTGAGTGGCCAACATGAACAACACATGGAGTGACCTGACCAACAATGCTCAAAACAGACAGGCGTTTGTGGGCATGTGTAAACAATCTGACGTCACCACGAGGCGGAAGTAAAGATAACTTTTTCAACAAAGCTTTCAGGGCAGGCTGGCTTTTGACTCTCGAGCAGCATTTATACACATGTTCACCTCGTTTTTTTTTAACTTAGTCATTCTACATCATGACAACATAAAAAAAAATCTAAATCACAAAATGCATGTTATGTCGCCTTTAAGTTCAAAACACTGTTGTACTTATCCACTATCATGGCTCCAGACCGTTAGTCTTGTTTTCACATTAACTAGTTGTCTAAATATTTGGTAGACTCAATTTTATGTTATAAATAAATTTGGAAAATGTATTTTCAGTCATTATTTGCACGAATGTGCATAATATAATTTTTTTAACCAATTGTCACTATCAGGAATGTGATGCCACGCAAATGTAATATATTACTAATTGCAACCTGAATGAGCTGCTCTGGCTGTAATCTCTTATTCTTGTTTCACCTGCTGCTTTTCCACCTCTCTCTCTCTCTCTCTCTCTCTCTGTCTCTCTCTCTCTCTTTCTCTCTCTCTCTCTCTCTCTCTCTCTCTCTCTCTCTCTCTCTCTCTCTCTCTCTCTCTCTCTCTCTCCTCTCTCTCTCCCTCTCTCTCTCTCTCTCCCCCCCTCTCTCTCTCTCCCCTCCGTTCTTTTAGCTCTTCAGGTACCAGATCACATCGACATCTGATGAGCTGTAGCAGATATCAGGGCTGCATGTGATGCTCTGCAGGACGTATTTCAAAAGGGGTTGGGGTCATATTTCACTGTTTCAGGGCTAGGGCGCTGTCATGTATTAATTAAAATCCGAAAACCCTGTATTGATTGTGTTATCAGGCTAGTGCAGCCTGGGCCTGGTGTATTGATCCGGCCTGTGATTTATGATCATTTTCAAGAAAAATCCTTTTGTGTGATTATATGAGGAAACAGAGCCTGAGTGAGTGTAATTCTTTTAGATCTATTCTGTAGCACTGTGGTGGAGGTGGAGGGCTAACAGACTTCCACCCTGAAGCCCCTCAGAGGAGAGACATTTTCAACTAAAAAATTGTTATGATCCAGTCAGTTTCATTGAAAAAGTAAATCAAATGAACTCACAGGCTCCGCAGACTCATAATTTAAAAACGGGCTGGAGCCTGTTGCTTTCAACCTTTCACTTCTGACTGATTAATATTGTTAACTCTGTCTCAGTTTTGGAGTTTTAACTCACTTTGGCTTCAACTAAAGACCTTGTTCAACCTAACATTTCCAGGTGTAGGAACTGAAGTGTCCAAGTCAAGTCCAAGCAAACTCATCTGATAATGGATTTTACATTATGGCAGTGTTTGAGAAGCAGCGACAGCGAAACAGAGTCATCATGTTATGGTGTCCAATGTAATTTAAATATTCAGTCAACACAAATCTCAAGAAGTACAATTTTCCCCACCTGCTCTGAGTATTCACGAGACACTCATATGTGCTGAGATTTTGAGATATCCCCCTCTGGAAGTTGTGCGACCACCTCAATACAAAGAAGGTAAATAATTTGTTGTTTGTCCTGTTTAAAGCACTGACAATGAAACTCTCTTTTCAAAAACAGTACTCACAAATAACTCATTTGCGTTTGTGCAAATAATGGCTGTTCTCTTTAAGAAGTAACAGTAGAGATGGCGTGATGTTTTGGAAGGCAGTGACAAATGATGTGGTCATGTCAATAAATGTGCCAGATGAGAAACACTCGTATGGGTTGCTTTAAGGAAATGAAAAAGACCTATGTTAGTTGTAATTAACCTCACTGCGGACAGTTCATTTCACTTCATTGAGAGTATTACTTTGTTGTTTAGTTGTTCCCTTTTATTGCCCTTTAAGCTGGTTAAGCTTTTGAAAAATCATCTTACTGCACTTTGTCTGATTATCTCAAGTATTCTGTGTCAGCCCCAGACATATGTGTAACTTTATACACATTTCAACCTCAGATAAATCTGATATTTTTGTTATTGTTAAAAGCGCTGTGATCTCCTTTAGAATTAAAATTAGGTTCTGTGTGTTTGAACAATGTTCGGCTTCACAGCATGAGTTCATAATGACTGATCCATCTGTGGGTCAGTGAGGCTTAAGGGGATAAAGTGACAAATGTTGCATTTTTGGGGCAACAGGTTAATTGTTTATTCAAATACACATTTAACATTGAATTTGAAAAATGCAATTTTTCATTCATCCATTTTCTTCACTGCTGATTCTCTAAGGGGGGAGCAGGGGAGGTGAAGTTGACATTGGGAAAAGCCCTGCACAGATCACCAGAGAGATCACATTCACGTTCACATTAGTCACCGATTAACCTAACCAGCATGTTTTCGGTCTGTGGGAGGAAGCAGCCAGAGACAACCAACTCAGGCACGGGGAGAAAATGCAAACTCCACACAGAAAGGTTCCTGCTGGCCGATGGGTTCAAACCCAGAATCCTCTTGCTATGAGGCGATAGTGCTAACCACTGCACCATCTTTCTGCCCTGCAATATTTCAAGCAAACTAAATTCAATTCATTTAAACTGTATAAGGTTTGCAGAGGAAATCTCTGAGAAGAAATCTCAGCAAAAAAAACCCAAACAATCGGCATAAGAGTAAGTGAGAAAATATGTGTTATGGGAAATTGGGTGAAAAACTTCCCAAACTTTCTAATTAATCTATGCAGATACTTACAAAATAGACGTCCATTTGAAATGAGTTTTCCCTCTTACTTGCTAAATCCCTCAATTTGAATGGATAAGAGTCTAAGTCTTCAGCAGTCTAAGTCTTGTCATGTCTTTTGTCTGACACATCTCTGCAGAGCACTACATTTTTCCTGTGGCTGATCTGTGTCTGTCTGAGCAGGCGGGTCAGGGGCCATTAGCTTGTCATATCTCCATCTGAGGCCTCATGCTCGGTACAGGAGCTCTCACATTCCTCAGCTGGCACAGGCTGACAGCACGCGGCTGTATCTGCTCCTCCGTTCAGCTGCTAGTAAATCAAAGCCTATACTGTAATTTTCACATGGACAGAAAGTGGTCGCAGGGAATTTTCTCAATTCTGCAGACTCAATTTTCAGTTTTATATGGACAGTATATCATCCTTGATGACAACCATGTCACTCAAAAATGACTCACTACAAGGTTGTGTACTTACAGAGAGGAATTTAGAAGTTACTTAATAAATATTTAGCTGCTATTTTTTCTTACGTTTTTAAATGAGTTGGCTCTAGAAAGTGAAATATTATTTTACAATGAAGGAGTAAGGCTAGATTTGTATTATATTTGCATTTACTTTGAGCATTTCAGAGTACTTCATTAGTGTTAAGGAAGTCCAAGAGAGTGGACAGAATACCATGTACACTACACAGTGTTCTTTTATGTATTATTTCAAACAAATGTTGGTTGAACTTTTAGGTGATTCTGTGGTGCTGTTGTATTGGACTATATTATGTTGTATATTATCATTATGTTACATTATTATTATTATTATTATTATTATTATTATTATTATTATTATTATTATTATTATTATTATGTCTAGAGGGTGGACAAAATAAGAGAAACAATTTGAAGTGTAATGAACTATTGCTGTTCTGTGCATCCCCTGGACAAATTAATTTATTCAAGGCTGTAGCTTCCACTGTGGCCACTGACATCATGTCCTCAGTATTTCAGGGGAATGAGGGAAAGTTTTCACTTTTTAGTGAAATCAGGTGTGGAAACAGTCAGCCACTGACTACATCATCTCATATTTTAAAGCTTCCTCCTCTATTATGTCAGATCCCATTGTGTATACAGCTTTATATAATCATGTAATTTTGTGAGATTAAAATGAACAGTGTCAGTGTACCTGCTAACCCTAACCCTTTTTTGCAACATTTATATATAAAAAAGAAGATATTTAGTCACTTAATAAGACATTCTACAACGTGATCAAAGACTCTTATCTATAAGAGCCTCATCCAAGATTTATGAGTTTTTTCTAAAATCCTATGGCCCTGCTTAGATTGCAATCTAGTACAGCAACTCCACTGACCACTGCCTCAAAATTCAGAGAGTTGAATCAACATGTCTCTTCCACACTGTCTCCAGTTAAACCTTCATAGTGGTAATATGTGTTACATGACTATTTATTCAGATACATATCATTTTAAATGTCTAGATTTTGTGTAATTTCATGTATTCACAGACTTCATGTAGTACTTTGATAAATCTAAAAGTTATTCAAATGACTTGAGTCAACCCCTGCATATACAAAAGCCCGCACCTTCTATTCACTTCTGTTGTAAGAGATAGATAGAAGATAAATTTCCATAGCTCGTCATGCTAAACAATACAAATGAATGTATTTGTTCCTCTCACTAACAGATGTACACAATCATTTAATTCAAGTGGTGCTTTAGGCTGTGAGCATTGAGTCTACGTTGGTGCAGGCCAAGTTAGAATCTGGAAGAGATCATGGTCAAGTAGTTGCTAGTTTGATTTTGTGTGCCGACGCTGGTTACAAAGAATCAATATCGAATCAAGGAGGGTTGAGTTTCTAGATAAGCGCTCTTGGCCACTCTGGCTATTCATCATAAGTCTGTAGAAACCTGATAGGTCAGAAGAAATTATATTCCAGCAGGAGTGGGGCCTCCTTATCTCTCCATAGCAGGGGAATAGGAGACATGCCGATCAATACCAGGCTGTTGTGTAGTACTTGCAATTATCAACAGCTGATTCTGTCCTCCCCCTGCTGCATCTTTTAATACCACATAATTACAAGTTTTGGGACAATGCCTGATGAAAAGGGATTACAGCTCCAGAGAAGTATGCTTCGTTCTTCGCACAGCTTTGAAATAGCTACAGTCTGTGGAAGAGGAGGATCAAACAATAACATTAAAACAGATTCTGTTATACACTTCATACTCGTATTTGGCTTTATCTATC
The DNA here is from genome assembly GCF_963691925.1 of Scomber scombrus. Taxonomy (NCBI): domain Eukaryota; kingdom Metazoa; phylum Chordata; class Actinopteri; order Scombriformes; family Scombridae; genus Scomber; species Scomber scombrus. The sequence goes on from NC_084985.1 coordinate 10,314,360, forward strand.
ATTTTGACTTTTTGGTGATATCTTTAGTGCTAAATAATCAAAGTTTTAGGCCTATTTTAAAACATTGACTTGTAGTTGGTGAGTGTAAGTCACCCAACAACCAAAACTTAGCCTATATAAAACTACAAAAATGAAAGTCTGGTAGGCCTAGTTTTTGTCTTTTATATTCACATAAAACTTAAGATTATAAACTGAGTTCACTGAAATCTTTCATCACTCACAGTAAGATGTCTTTTACAGCATAGAAACATTTTTCACCCTCTTATGGCGCCAAATTGTGGGAGGTCGTAACAAATGAAGCAAGGGCTCCAACACCTCCTGTGGTATCCTGGCAGTAGCCTATCGCAGTCGGCTGAAGGGCATTTAATGATGGACCGGAGGCGGAGGCAACAAGGAGAGCGCCGGTGCCTCGGACAAACCAGGGAGTCGGGCACTTCCGACAGTCACCAGTTTGAGGTCGGACCTCTCTGCGACCTGAGTGAGCTTTTAAAGCACAAAGTTTGACTTTACGCACGTATTTAATCCGCCGACTACTGGTTTGAGAGGCTTTTCATCTTTTTACGCAAGAATCACCTCTTCTGCCTCGTCGCTTCGGGACTTTACGCTTCTTCTTTTTTTGAAGACGCGACATACAGCCTGTCCTCCTGTGGAAGGATAACTGCTTCTGCTAGGTGGCTCTGCTGTCTTAACTGTGTGTGTGTAAGGCGAGAGATTCAACCGGGACATCTTCCCATCCACAGCCCAAGAAGCCAGCTCAAACTAGAGCGTCTCTTTTGATATAAACGCACCTAAAAAAGCTCAGGTGGAGGCAAGGGAAAAAAAGTACATCTTAAACATTTATGGACTATACCAAGATGCACCATTTGAGCACAAAGTTAAAGCCAAGACTGCTCCAAAACGCATGAGACGCCTCAGGACTATACCATGATGGAGCTGCTCGGAGTTGTGCGTAAAAGCAGCTGCTCACCGGACAGGAAGTGAACTAATTATTATTAAACCCCATCCCTCATTTCCATATCTAGTGTGAGTTGGCTGGACCGCAGCCAATCACCCACTGAAGGGCAGCAAGAGTCGTAAAAGCATTATCCTTCCTCCATCATAATTACACTGACATGCGCAATCTGCACACGGGCATCAACACCAGACACTGTTCGCTTATTTCACCGACCCCGCTCCCTCTAAAGGGTCCCATTCGCTGGTTGTAGATGATCCGGCGAAAGGCAGCAGCCACTCGCAGAGAAAGATCAACATGTCCCGCCGCAAGCAAGCCAAGCCGCAGCACCTCAAGTCAGACGAAGAAGCGCCACAGACCGGACTGCTGCGTAAAAATGGTATGTGTCCGGGAGTCTTTAAGCGACTATTTTTACCTCAGCTGCTGTTTGACACAGCTGAATATCTGTTTGGATCACCAGCATAAAGAAAAACAAGAAATGCTTCATTCAAAGGATTATACTACACAGAACACGTTTAGGTATAGGAATAGACTAAGACAAAACGGTGTTTAGAAAATGTAAAAAAAAAAAAAAAAAAAAAAGTCGGCAAAACTCCATGTCGCCAGTCAGACGAACGATAGAGTGATTCAACTTGCTAAACTTTTCAGTTTCTGTCTGACTTTTAAACGTTTAATTTGATATTTTTTAACATAATTTAGTTTCCACAAGTAAGATTTCAGTTTTAAAGTGTGCCAAATGAATCTCTGCCAGACTAAAAAAAAGTTTATGATCAGGTCAGGAAAAGAGAATTGACTGACTTATATTTTAATCAGTTTTCAACGTGTTTTTAAAAAAAAAAACATCCAGATTTATTAACTCGTGGAGAGGTACAAACAAGCAGCTGTGAAGATGATGGCACTTCTGAGGAATAACACCAAATAAAACCATCATCGTGTTTTAATTTAATTTACGTTCAACAGTCTTAGGGGCGGTGGAAACAGGGCCTAATGTGAAACGCACTGTACCGCCAAAAACATCAAAATACACAATGAACCCACATAAATAGCCACTAACAATCAATGACATATATCTAATGTTATTTAATGTTTTAATTCTGCAGATTATGTCCAAAGTTATCCTATGTTTTGGCTCGAGGCCTTCCTGACAATTTATTAAACTTAAATTGAAATGAAAGACATTGACATTATAAACCAGGAAAAAAATTACATGAACATGTAACATTAAGAAAAGCAGAATCAGTTTGAAATGGTTTTTTTATGTTCACAACAGTGTATTTACATGCCTGGGGACTCTTGTATTTTAATATAATGCCTTATTAACATTGCTTATATATTGAGTGAAAATAATTTCATAAATAATATAAAAAACTAAAGATTCAATGGTTCACAGCATCTATTGTTTATAATCTTAATGTTTTGTAAGGAGACAATACTGATAAAATGATTATCAGTAATTATCAGCATTTTTAATATTATTTGTAACCAGACCTCACTTACTCAATCATATTAGCAGCCTGTGTTATGAAACACCAGAAGCCTTACATAATTTCTAATATTTTAATATTTAATCAAACAATTGTATTTTCTCTTCGTGTACCTGCAGGAAAGCCTGGATGTTATTTGAACCTTTTAATCAGCTCTAACAGCTGAGGATATCATATCTGCAAGAACATTTTAACCATAAATTGACCTTTAAACCACTGAGTTGATTTCAAATGTTTATCCAAAACTGACTGAATTGTAAAATTGAATTTGGCCTGAGATCTTTTCCTTTGGTGCAAAATCTATGAGACCACGGTTTTGCATCCTAGCAAACTATAACTGGCAGTATATACATTTAAATTAATCTAAATTAATATAATGTAATATGATTCATTTCGCATCTGTGTATTAATTTATATTATTGTCGACTTTGTTCATATTTATGGCGACATTGTCTGTTTATTCTCAAAAGCAAAAGGCCTGTAAAACAAGAAACCATTATAACACGTTAATTCAATTCACACTCACAGTTCTTCTTATGTGTCTTTATTTACAGTTTTATGTCACTTTCTTATTATTTGTAGCTGTGCAAAGGTGTCGAGTGTGAGAGGCCCTCCTCACTCATGCCCTCCCACAGTCCTGCAGCCAGGCGGGGGGCTCCGCCACTCTGAGATGGGCTTTGATAGAGCCTGCTGACTTAACCTTTGTCAGCCTCACCCTGTGAGGGGCAAGTGCTCCGTGTCTGGATCATAATACAATTAGTACATCTGAACCATCGACCTCTGAAGCCCAGAGGTCACACAGAGAAGCAAAGAGGCATTATCGCTGGGCTGAGAGTGTGTTTGCTTTGCAGCTGCAGCTTGATCTTTTTTTTTTTTCTCTCATTGCCAAACCACACAGCAAGAAACAGACATAAATCTGTTTTCTGCTCCCAAAATTATGGATAGAGTGAATTACGAGAGTGAAATTTTTAAATAAATTTCTGTCATTGTTATTATATTTGGACATATAGTCAACGCTTTAAATCAAAGCTGATCTTTTCTTTGTTTTCTCTGGAAGTAAATCTTACAAAGTGCAGACAAAATGCCGAGCTAAAACACGGAAAGCGTTTTCGCTCCTGTGTTTGCTGAATCGCCTTGGTGATCTTCAGACCACCCACTTGGTTAGCCAACGACTGATTATTTACTTCTGACAGGTCGTACTTTCAAATAGATTTTGTTCAGTCCACACTCATTGCACTCTGCTTTTCTGAGCTGAAAAGAGTGTAAATCAGGTTTTATGATCTCAGTTAATGCAGGCATTGCACAGTGTGTTTGAATGAAGATTTGGTATAATTGTTAATGTACCTAATATGTTTGGCTTGAGCACACTGGGACTCATTGTTTCAGGTGGTAAAACCTGGTGGTAATTGGAGTGCATTGACTACAACTGCAAACACACATGAAGACAGACATATATATTCATCTTCACTCCAACACAAACATATACATATGTTTAAATAGTTTTTTTGCCCAAATTTACTGTGTTTAAGATATATCACATACACACACACACACACACACACACACACACACACACACACACACACACACACACACACACACACACACACACATACACACACTGCAGTGTCATAAATTATTTTGTTATTAAGAAGTGGCAGAAAAAATTCTTTCAATGGATTTTTATCTTTAAAATAAGTATTTAATGTCATGGTGCAACAAAAATGTTTGCAAAGTGATTTAATTCTAAAATCCAATTGCATAGTCAAACCTCCACAATCTCATAAGATCCATCCCACTCCTTTACTCGTTATGAAATGGTTATTCATTAATTGGTGTGGGGAAGCCCGAGTGTATGTAACAATGATTTACTATTGATTTCCCCCAAAATCTTTCCATCTGCTATCGCTGTCTGTTTCCTAATGGGGCAGAGCCTGAGCAGATGCAACAGTGATTGTAAAGTCAAAAATCTTTTCAAGAAAAATGTCACGTATCAGCTACTGTACCACAAGAGGAGAAAGCAAGCTAAGATGTCAAAAGTTCACTGTAAAACTGAAAGAAAAAGAGTTTTCTGAAACTGTGTTGTAAGATTTAGACATAACCAAATGTAATAATCTGATTAAAAAAACAGTGGGCTAACATAACAATACTAAAATACACATTGCATAATAAAAAAATGTAGTTAGGAAGAAATCACGTATGCTTATTTGTCCATTTAGTGGCTTTATCTTGTTTTTCTTGCTTTAAATGTAGATTTTGTTCCAGTAAAACATGTTAACTTTACAAATAAACTTTAGGTATTCAGATGTAGTGAAGAATAGAAATAACCCCACTTTCAATTAAAGGAGTCAAATAATAAAAATAGTATAATATTAAGAATATTACATTATTTGTTGCCTGCTGCTGCTTGTCTTACAATCATTTGATACAAAAAGTTGTGTTCTTCTGGAAATGGAAAAAGACAAGTAAGTTAATCAGAGCTTCGAGTACGATCAATAATTAAACAACAAACCTCAGTCACAGGAAAGTGTGAATCAAAATAGTGATTGTCAACTGGCTTCACATTATTTGATTAAACTTCTGGATCCCTAATCAGGGTAAAATGAAGACAAAATGTTGTGAGCGCACTTTTTGTTTTTTTTGGATGACAAGTTACTAAATTATATAAATGTTCACAAAATCAATACACGGTATGAAATTTCATTATCTGTCTGAATGCACAATTGCGATTTATTGATTTTTCTAAAAGATTTTAACATTTAAAAACAGCCAGTGTGATTTAAAAACTGTTAATACTTTAAAGAAATGTTCTTATAGAGCCTGTTGAATTTTAAGTTTTACTGTGGTATCATGTAATAAAAATTAACTGTCATGCAGCTGCACAAGCTATAAACTTTAAGTGCTTGGGAAAACATTTACTTTTCCAATTCCGCATATAAATTCAGAAAAATAAAGTGGCTACTCTTTGCAATTAAAACTTTTTAAGTGGCTTCAAAGATTTTAAAAAAGAACGCTGTGTAAAAATACTGTACGTACAGTATACTCTCCCACACTCCCTATGTATATGTTTGTATTAGTAGAAACACAGATGTTTTTGTCATTGTAGCAGCATTACATCAAATGATCTGTTCCAAGTTGTGCTTTGCATCATTTTATAGAAACCTCCTTTTAATTCAGCTTGACATGTTTGTTATCTTTGGGATCTCTGGTGGAATTTACAGTTCTGTGTGTTTTAACAATGTTTGGAAAGATGGACTCGCTGGTGGGTCTGTGGGGATTAATTACAGTGTGGTAAAGGATATTTGTCTATGCAATTAATGATCAATTTTATATTCTTAATATTTCTTTTTTTCCCCCTGGTTTCAGGCCTCACAGAAAGTGTTGAGAGAGAGGAGACTAGTGGAGTTGAGGGTCACCACAGCAGTGAGGAAACACACATTTGTGACAAATGCTGTGCTGAGTTCTTCACTTGGACTGAACTGAGGGAACATCAGAAAGTCTGCACTGAGGATCCCTTGGTGCTGATAGTGAAGGACAATGAGGGGATGCATGTTCCTGAGGAATCTTCTATCGGACCCTCTCCGGTCCCTAGCATGGCATCCAGTGACTCGTCTGCAGTCGAGTCAACAGACGCTGGCTTTGAGCTGGGAGAGACACTGGTGAATGACAATGACAGCCTGGATAATTTAGAGGAAGGGAGAGAGCGGGAAGAAGCCATGGAGCTCGAGCATTGCCCGCAGGACAAACACACTACAACCTCCAGCCCTCAGCCTACAGATTCAGCTGAGCCCACATCACCCCAGATGTCAGCTGCTGGCAGCTACAGCCGGCCGAGTACAAATGTGACGTTGGAGATCCTTCATAGCACCAGGGTGGCTGTTGCCCAGTTCTCCCAGGGGATCAACAGCAGTGGCACTGGAGGAAAGGCAGCTTCAGCAGCCATCCCAGTGATCCTGGAGCACCTGCTAGCTCTGCAGCAACAACAGGTCCACCAGCTGCAGCTTATTGAGCAGATCTGCAGCCAGGTAGCCATCATGAACAGACAACCAACCCAGGCAGCGTTAAACCCAATGTCCAGATCCCTGTCTCTAGCACCTATCCCTTTCCCATCCCAAGGCATCATCCCTCCTCCTATCCTGCCACTGTCAGGAACGATGCCCTCAACCATCAATGGACAGGCTGCTGTTTCTTTGTCTTCTGCGCTTGAAAAGTCACAAAGTCTCCCCTCACAAACTGTATGTAGGCATTCCACCTTTAGAGACGTTACATGTACCTCAGCCTCCTCAGAAAAATCAGCCCCACCTCTTTCCAGCTGCAGCAGCAGCAGCAGCATCTCCACATTATTGCCTCCATATCCAGGCTCACACACGTCCAGCATTAGCTGTACTCAGACACTGAGCTCCTCCAGCCCACTCTCCCTGGGGCAGAGCAGTCTCCTCAGCTCATCCTCTAGCCTGCCATTTCTACCTCAGAGCCCCCCAAGCAGTGTCATTTTTCCCAATCCCTTGGCTAGCATTGCCGCCACAGCTAATGCACTTGACCCTCTTGCAGCCCTGATGAAGCACAGGAAAGGAAAACTGCCTAGCGTGTCCTTGTTCGAAACGAAGCCCAGCCCAGAGGATCCCTTCTTCAAGCATAAATGCAGGTTCTGTGCCAAAGTGTTTGGCAGCGACAGTGCTCTGCAGATCCACCTGCGCTCCCATACAGGAGAGCGGCCCTTCAAATGCAACATCTGTGGCAATCGCTTTTCCACAAAAGGGAACTTAAAGGTGCACTTCCAGAGGCATAAAGAGAAGTATCCTCATGTCCAGATGAACCCATACCCTGTGCCAGAATATCTAGACAATGTGCCAACAAGTTCTGGGGTTCCCTATGGGATGTCCATCCCCCCAGAAAAACCTGTCTCCTCATGGCTGGATAACAAACCTGTTGTAGCAACTCTGTCAGGCTCAATAGGTCTTCCGCTTTCCTCCAGTGTTACCAGTACTGGAGGCTCAAATTACCCTGTAAGTGTAACACCATCCATTAAATCTCCCTACCAGTCAGCTACTGGTGAATGTGTATCTTTGTCACCTAACCACAGAGGCAGTGAGGCTCATTTCTCTCCTGTTTCAGAGTCTCCGCAGTCTAACCGTGAGACAGAAGCATCCAATATACTGAAAACCGAGGGGGTACACCTGCCTCAAAACTGCACCCTGAGACTGAGAGCCAACCCAGTAACAGAGGCAACCAGCACCACAATCCCATCTGTGGCCACCACACCTGAACCTGTCACTTCAGCATCACCTGTCTCCAACTCTCCACCTCTCTCATTAAACTCAGAAGAAAGTACATTCACAGCAGGTGGCCTCATGGACTCTATGCAAACATCTGAAACCTCAAAGCTTCAGCAACTGGTGGAGAATATTGATAAAAAGATAACAGACCCCAACCAGTGCGTCCTCTGTCACCGTGTCCTTAGCTGTCAGAGTGCGCTGAAGATGCACTACCGCATTCACACTGGCGAGAGGCCCTTTAAATGTAAGGTTTGTGGCAGGGCTTTCACCACCAAAGGCAATCTAAAGACTCACATTGGCGTTCACAGAGAAAATCCTCCAGTTCAAGTGCAACATTCATGTCCCATATGCCAGAAGAAGTTCACCAACGCTGTTGTTCTTCAGCAGCATATCCGTATGCACATGGTCGGGCAGATTCCAGACTCAACTCTGTTGGACGGGCTGCAGGAGATGGATGGTGACGTCTGTATCAATGAGAGGAACTTTGACAGTCTCAGCAGCAATGGAAATGACCTCAATGATGATATTTCCATGGAGGATGATAATGAAGATGATGATGAGGAGGAGGAGGAGGTAGAAAATATGGAGGAAGGTGTCAGTCTGTTTAAACCAGTGAGCTTTGTTTGCGTTTCGCCTCCTAAGTCCTCTGCAGTTGTTTCAAGTATAGCAGCCCTGGAGAACCAAATGAGGATGATTGACTCTACAGTAAGCCTAAATCACTCCTTTGGTATTCAATCTCTGACAAATGGTTTTAATGACAGCCGCCAACTTAATACTAAAGGCTCTTTATCGGAGAAAAGGGTGGAGAGTTTTAGTGCAAACAGCCCAAATGTGTCCGAATCCTCCTATTCACCTGGTGTATCAGCGTCTCCTATTCAAAGCAACTCAGAAGGCATGATGGTGAGATCACCTGCAGTGAACAACAGGCCAGAATCTCAAGAGTCTTTGGCAGTCTCAGTGAAGAGAGAACAACCTGAGTCTCCAACCTCTGCATCAGCAGCTTCAACCGCCCAAGAGCTGAGAGGAATACAGCCGGGCAAACTATGTGTGAAAGAAGAGACTCCTTATAGTACGTCACTCCAACTGAGCAGAGAAAGAGGTACATTGAAATGTCTTGTTTCCTTTTAGTGAAATTGTCAGCACTTGTGAAAGTTCAGTTTGGTGTTTAAAACATTTTAATATCTGTTGAAAGTTTGAATAATGTTACATTTTATTACTGCAGGTCAAACCATTCCCAGTCTGGTTACCAGCACATCATCAAGCATGATAAAAACGGAGGTGAACGGTCACAGTCAGTCAAACAACCCGACCGAAGGGCAGCACCCACCTTTCAGTGTCCACATCCCTGCAGCTTATCCATCAGTCGCCAGCCCAGGAATGACCTCCCTGCTCGGCACTGCGCCTCCTCGCCGAACACCGAAGCAGCACAACTGCAACGCCTGTGGAAAGAACTTCTCGTCAGCCAGCGCCCTTCAGATCCACGAGCGCACACACACCGGCGAAAAACCGTTTGTCTGCTCCATCTGCGGCAGAGCTTTCACAACTAAAGGCAATCTGAAGGTAGATTTGAATTAATTACTACATTCTAAAACTAAATCCTTCAAGTGTTTCCACTGCACGTTTCAAACTATGTGGTGTTGTATAGTGGACCATACTTTCATCACAGGGCAAGGCAGCATAGAGTACAGTACATGGCAACAGTGTAACCTCTCTGCAGCTGTAGAGAAACAAAGCATTCACAGGGTTTCTCTTGCATAAATGGGCTGTGTACCTTGCCAGGGAAAAGTGCAGAACAAAAAAAGAGAAAGTAAAGCCAGTTCATAAAGCAAGTCATTAAACTGTTAAAACATAAAACATTCCTGGATACATATTCTACATTGCATACTCACATACTTATTCTCAAAAAATACATGCTTTTATATTTACAAAAATTATCACAATCATTACAATTTCTCAGAAAAAATAAAAAAATGACCAGTTATCAAAACAGTTTAACTCTATATCAGAAAAGCTATAGGCATTCAAAAACCCATTAGTTTAAATTTTTTTAAGTAGGCATACCAATATATCAATAGAAAGTGTGACTATTAAGTAGTTTAATGGAGAGAATAAAGTACTAACTGTTCCATTGGAGCTGGCCTGATTACTGGGGCCATCCATGCTTAATGTTTTTTGTATTTTGGGGGGGAAAAAACATCCACCACATGTAACATGTTCTGATTAAATCTGCAGGTTCATATGGGAACTCACATGTGGAACAATGCACCGGCCAGGAGAGGCCGTAGGCTGTCGGTGGAGAACCCCATGGCCCTGCTGGGTGGAGAGGCAATGAAGTTTGGAGAGATGTTTCAGAAGGACCTGGCAGCTCGAGCAATGAATGTAGACCCTGGATTTTGGAACCGGTACGCGACAGCTATCACCAACAGCCTGGCCATGAAGAACAATGAGATCTCAGTGATTCAGAATAGAGGCATCTCTCAGCTTCACCCTATAACTGCAGGCATGGACAGAGTGAGCACCGCAGGAAGTCCAATAACGAACCTAAACAAGACTGGCATGGACCTGGGAAATAATAGGCATTTTTCTATGCTGATTGATGACAGTAAAGAAATTGGAATCAATTGAATAAAGCTAAATGGTGATGAAATACTTATGCAAACTATTATGGACATTAAAATATTTGTAAAACATATTGTTTGTTCTTATATATTATATATAGACTTAAAAAAGAACTTTTTATCAATTGACAGAGAACAGTAGGGTATTCACATTTTGCTATTTTACTTTACAGTCATTTGTGAATGTTTTTCTTTTCTATACAGTACATAAGTTGTTTAACTTGTACCTGAGAATTCCTACGGTGCTTTGACGTATGGTTGCTCTGAAGAAGGGAACATATGTTCAGATCAATAATGCAAAGAGTCTGCTCTCTTCTGGACAGCTGCCCAATGCTGCTAGCTGGTGCAAAGCACAAAAATATGCTCATAAATATGATCCACAATTACAAACTGCAATGATCTGTTGTCAATGGTATGGTGAAAATTTGTCATTCTTGAACAACAGCTGAACAGAATAAAAACTAGAACAAACAGTCTGTATGTTCAATTCACAACCTCACACTGTTTAAATACTGAATTTTTTTTTTTTACTTGTCTTTGTCATTTAACACACTACTTCAAAGACACTGGAGTAAAAAGTCCAACATGAACAGAGCTCTTGCATTCATTTAATTTCATGTAGCTTGACATGCATAACTAATTACTACTTTTACTTCTCTACTGGACCTCATGCATTGTGCAATCCCTTAAAGTCTTCAAGACAAAAAATGTCTTCAAAAATCTGTATAAGGACAAACAGAAGAGGCTCAAGATTGTTCCGATTCAACTCAGACTAAATGCATTTGCAAACATGTTATTCCTGTATTCTTATTTATCTAAATGTTTTGATAGTAGCCCTACAGTGAACTGTACCTTTCTCAAGCATACTACAAAACACAGCACTCTGGATAACAACAACAACAACAATATACATAATATATAATAACAATAATAATTATAATTTAAATAAACCATTTTATCATTTTGGTGCAATAAATACGTTTTGTATCATTTGAAATGGTCTCTTTTGAAATTAAACCTACTGATGTAAACAGATGCACGTTCCTGCAGTCCATCTCGACTGTGAACGGTGAAATGAAAAAGTTTATTTTTTTCCTAAGAGCAACTCTTCATTTATCAGAAGCACATCAGAAAATAAAATTCTGTGGGGGGGGGGGGGGGGGGAGATTTCGTTGGAAATGGCGGTTACAAAGTCTGATGGGAAACACGGGCCGATTAAAAACTCATTAAACCATATATGGAATATAACATGATGGGCTATGAAAAATAAACAAAGTAAGATAAAGTTGATAGCTTTAAACTTTAAACTAAAACAAACCGGATGGAAAAGGCGGACAAGTTGAAACCACTTGTTAAAAGTCTCCTAAACGCTCCAATGTTTCACATCCTCATTTTATTAGAAACTAAATTGATTAAATAGTGACTGACCAAAGTGAATTTAAGCAAGGGATCGTGCATGGCGCTTTCACTGTCTTCTGGAAAGCTCAAACTCCTCTCTTGTTGCCGTCTCCTACGCCAGATTTTCAGTGATTAAAAACATTTCTATAAATACTCATTATTAGCTCTCATCAGTTGACTAAGAGCTACATTGTGCTAAGGCAACAGAAAAAGACATAGACATAATTCAATAAAATATACCTAGCAGATAGCCTATTATTACATCCTGGTACTTCTTTGTTCGAGAGTTGTCACAGTTACGCCATGTCTGCTCAGTCAGTGAACGCAGCATAATTCCTGAACGTTTTTTCTGTGTGACGTAATGACGTGTCCTGCCCAGCCAAGATGGCTGACAGCATCCCGTTAAATCCAGTGCGGAAGAACTCGAAGAGAATCACGTATTACAACTCAGCCAGATCTTCAAGGTATGGAGGGCCCAGTGTTTCCTGTTCCATCGGTCGAGTACTGAAGAAACAGACGTTTGTCAAAATAACTTGTTTATGTTTCGCTGCGTCGCTTTGCTCCCAGGGTCCGTGTTTGTGTTTATGTGTGTGTGCGTGCGGGTATTGGCTGTTAGCTTGTGTTGCTAGCACTGCCTTCGCATTTTCTGCTCTGTTTTGTTATCTCTCCATCGTCCTCAAGGCTAAAATGTCAAATGTTGAATCTGACTTGAATAGACAAATAGGTATACTACTTAAGTTAAAGGTAGTGACATGTCTTTTGAAGGCTGCACCGCTCATTCCCCCACTCTGGTATTTTAATTCAAAGTCAATGACAGCTGCTGTTTGTTAAACTAAGTTCGTCATGTGCTGTAGAAACTTGTGCTGTATGCTGTGGTCGACATTTACCAGCCTGTTCATTTTTCAGACTGGACGAGAATGAGCTAATAAAGCCATCAGGGTGAGGAATGAACAGGAAGTGAAGTAGGCGCATGACCAGGTACTTTTAAACCAAATAGGAAGCTGTTGAAATCTATAATAGTGAGTTAATATGTGTATTTAGTTGCCCTGAGTGGTGAAATAAGTATTTAGACACTTTATTAAAGTAAAAGTACCAATGAAGCTATGTAAAAGTCTGGCATGAAAAATCCCACTAACGTAAAAGTACATAAGTATTAACAGCAAAATGTAGTTATGGTAGTAGAATAAACATACTCATTTAATCCCTGTGACTGATATGTTATTATATATGACATCATTTGATTATTAATGTTGAAGCATCCGTGTTAGAGCAGCATGTGACTGTTGTAGCTGCTGGAGGGTAGTCATGTGACCACATTGTGGACAATTCAATTCCTAATTGACAGTAGTACAACAAGTACTCAAATCCTTTACTTAAGTAAAACCACTCCATTATAAGAAAAATCCTACTTAAGTAAAAGTACAGTATTATGTATGTAAGTATAATGAGCTTGATGTAGTTAAAGTATTACAGTAAAAGTAGTGGTTTCATCCCTCTGACTGATATATTATTATATATGACATAATTTGATTATTAATATTGAAGCGTCTGTCTTAGAGCAGCATGTTACTGTTGTAGCTGCTGGAGGTGGAGCTAGTTTACACTACTTTATATACAGTTAGCTAGTTTAGTCCAGTGGTTCCCAACCTAGGGGTGGGGCCCTTCAAAGTATCAGTAGGTAAATCTGAGGGGTCTTGAGATGCTTGATGGGAGAGGAGAGAAGAAACAAACTTCTGATTTAGAAAACTTTTCAGTTTTTGGACTTTTTCTCTAAATTTTAGATTTTTGGTGAAATATTGGATCATTTGAACATTTATTGAAATGAAACGATGTGAGAAGTATAGAGGGGAAAAATCACTATTTGATGGAGCTGTTAACAACTCATAGACATCTGAAATGTGACCCTGACTACACTTGGTTTGTACTTGGTGACTTGGTTTTTATAAGACATTACAAGACAAAAAGTTTGGAAACCACTTGTTTAATCTTTAATGTGTTGTATTTTAAAAACTTGTTATATTATCCATTGTGTCAAATCTTCATCTGAAACGTAACTAAAGCTGTCAAATAAATGTAGTGGAGTAGAAAGTACAATATTTACCCCTGAAATGTAGTGGAGTGGAAGTAAAAGGTAGCATCAAATGGAAATACTCAAAGTAGAAGCACCTCAAATTGTACTTAAACACAGTACTTGAGTAAATGTACTTTTTTACTTTCCACCACTGGCTGCCCACCACGAAAGTATCTGCCACGACTGGCTTTGCATGTGAGCATCTCCTCCTGAGTTATGATTATGTTTGTGTACCTTTCCTCTCTGCCAACATCACACTTGATCTCAGATTATGAGGGAAACACCTCTGCCATGCATGCTGTTTTCCTTTCTCTTGCTCTCGGTTATAAAATTCACATGACAGTTTATTGGGCCCCGTGGAGAACTTGTCAAGCCTCATTGTGGAGGTCAGACTTAAATGAAATGTCACAAATGAAGCTTTTCCATGTATGGTTTGCAACAGTGCTGATGCTGCACAGGACAGCTAGCAACACTATGTTTTACAACCAGCCCACGTTAACACTTGTTTGAAAGTTGAATAGTTATGTAATCAATTGTGGGCGTTGTGTGGCAAGGAACACGGTGGCTCACGCAACTTGTTTGCAAGTTTCCACACAACTCTCTCTAAGATCTTCTTTGTTGGTTGCTGGTGACTCCCATGTTGGCTCAAGTGCAACGGTAGCTGAGTCCAAAACCTCAAGACTTGATTTGCAAGTTTACGTCCTAATGTCGAAATTTACTCAGTGCTTGTGTTTACCCAGAGGCGCTGATGTAAGTGTTTTATTTTAACAGTCTGGTTTGGAATCGCTTTTTATATCCTACAGTTTTTTTTGAGGGGGGGATCTTCAGATTTATTTAATTTTTTAATTTTATTACATTTTTTTATTTAAGTCACTTTATTGATCCCAATGGGAAATTTGGGTTTCCAGCAGCTCAATGTAAGCATGAAAGTAATAAAGCAACAAACAACAGACAATAAAAAAGACAAGACGTGTAAGAGTAAATAAAACCAACAGCAAAAACATGTAATGTCTAAAAATAGCCCTTTCACTCCTGAGTAGGGCTAGGCGATATGGGAAGAATCAAATATCACAATATTTTAGTCCAAATACCTCAATATTGATATTTTGACAGTGGATAAAGGCAGATAATAAAACAGCCTGTTAAGCTCAAACTTACATTTTTATTGTAATGCAGCCTTTAAAAGCAGGAAAAGACAACACTTATCATCTCATGATATTACAATATTTAAAATCTAAGACGATATCAATAAAATATCACAGTATTGATATAATATCGATTTATTGCCCAGCCCTACTCCTGAGCACAGTCGAAAAGCTTTTTGCCTCTGACTGTCAGCGCATCCGTGATGACTGGCAAGACCTTAAATAATCCTGTGCCTCTCTTGCCTTTACCATGTCCCCCCTAGTGTTTGGGAGGAACCATTTAACCAAATCAAATACATAGTTCCTACAGTCGGTCTTAACATGTGTCACTTGAGAGTGCCTCAGTAAGGAAGATACTTGAATGTCACATGGTTTTAAACTCTGCTGCTCTTTTAGGCCACTATTTAGAGCAGGATCAGCTAACATGTTGTCTAGCAAGCCTTCATACCCAATTAAAGCAGACATTAAACCAACATCACAGGAGGTTTATTTAGTACTTTAGTGCCTTTTTGGCTGATGTTGTTACAGTAAGTTGTTTTGCATTAGTGGCATGTATTCACTCACTTTATGCATGAATGCAGTGTTTGTATGAGTGTATGTTGTGTGTGTGATTATCTTTCAAAAATTAAAGCACATGATCGTCTTATTCCCAATAAAGTTACATTAGGTGGGGAAGTTTTACAGACAGCTTCACAAATCAGGATTTGATGTTCCAGATTTAGAAATGTATCATCTCAGCACCCAAAGCTTTTTTTTGTTGGTGCCATATTGTCAGATGTAAAAAAAAAAAAAAAAAAAAAAAAAAAAAATCCCTTTGTAAGACTTGTAACACAGCTTTGGGGAAAGTTTAATGTGTATGGGTCAGTGACAAATAAGGGTTGGCAAGATGAGCAATTCAAAAATATCTTAAAAATAGTTTTAACAGCAGCATCAGGTTTGTTAAAATGTACATTTTGTATTTTTGTTGGGTTTATTGCATTTGAAATGACAAAAGAATGATACATATTTTATCCACCTACAGTGTATTTAAGTGTACTTATACAAATAGTTATTTCATTTAAAAACCCCAAATGAAAAGGAAAAATGTATAGTATTTATACATTTAATTTTTCAAGTATTATGTCAATATTGAGATTGACATATCCTAAAAACAACCATTTTCAAGTTTTGACAAATGATGTAAAATTTGTTTAAATATAATTGTAATGTTGGGTTGCACAAGTGAATTATATTTAGTCCACATTTTAGCTCACATAAATTTTCCTATATATAATCAGATTTTTATCATAAAGTTACCGCCACTGGAGCGCCGTGACAGCCACAGATGAAAGACAGGCGCTGCAGCCGGGGTAGCTTTGTAGTATCGACTGGTGACCTGTGAGGATTGTCAGAGAGAAAGGAGACAGATGAAAACTCCGCTCTTCAGCACCACTTTGACAGGGAAACAAAGTCAGGTTTAACAAAGCTCCACAGAGTATAACATCAAGCTTTAACTCTGAATACAGAGCAGCGATTGCGTTGTGTTACCTGTACGTGAACTTCTGCTTGAGCACAATCAAGGATCCAGTTCCTTATTGTCAAACATAGGTAAAAGAAACTGTGTTTGGTTGCAGTTTTTTACCTCTTTATCCTTGATTGTTTCCCAAATTTAACTCAAATGGAGACGGCAGACTCTGAGGTGTTTTGACTTTCTGTGGGCAGCTCTGCCTTGTGTGCAGCCGTGCGGCTCTCTCAGTTCGCAATGATCGAAATGAATGAATTAATGATCCTTGTATACCGGTATGATGTATACCCAGACTCGATAAGGAAGAACGTTTTATAAATGAAAATAAGCCTCAGTAAAGAGATAAAACGCTGCTCAGTCTTTGATAAACAACCGCTCTGCTGGTGTCAAATTCGTCAGTAGTCATTAGACAGGACGTGCGCAGTGCTTTCTGGTTGTTGTAGGATTCCCCTTTAAGAGTGACAGGGCAATCTACAGCCTTTTTTCCCCCAGATTGCTCTAGTCAAAGAGCACCAAGGTAAAAAATAATAGCACTTTTCTACTTTGTAGGTAAGAAACCATCATATTCACAGTGGGCAATTTCCCCTTTTAATACCTAATTTTGTTTTTCTGCATCATAATTAATTGGCAATACATATTTATTGAAAGGATGAATATCTACCAAAGTGAAATCAGTCAGTGTCATTAGATTCAGCAGATTCAGAGGGTACTGAAAGAGTTACAATTGCTTTAATTAATTTAATACATTCAGAAAAACCAGTATAATGTTTTAATGCACTTTTAAAGCTCAAAAAAAGATGAGATTTTGTGAAATTCTGAACAGCATAGGCACTGCTGCATGTCAACAGAAAGAAAGCTGCTTTGACTTTATAGTAACCAAGAGAGCAGCTCTGCTTATAGTGAACCTGATATCCCCTCTGCTACTCAATACTCACTGCGGTCTGCAGTAGAAGATCTGTCACATTTAGCTGTGTTTCAGTAGAGGATTATTGATTTATTCTCATTTAAATATCAAGTTTATTAGGAAAGACTTTCATTTAAGATTCTGTTTTAGATTTTAGACGCATCGTTCTTTATCATCCTCCTATTATGACCAGTTTGTTTTGTTATAAGTTGCTGTGGTTTGTTTTTTTGTTTATTTTTCTCTTTGTGTGTTTCATTGTTTGACAGAGTAACATATGAATTCCTCCTGTGTGTTCTCAGTGAACATATAGCCTGGGTTTATAGTGACTTAGCCCTCATTGTGAGCTCGTGTAGGCTTCTCCCGATGAACAGACGTTCTCAAGTCTTTAGAGGGGCCTCATGAATAAGACATTATCTGCTCCTCAAGAGTGTTTCCAATGTCTTTTTAAAATGTGAATAGGAGGTGTGCTATACAGTACTTAGCCATAGAGGAACTGAGCCAACTGTGCTGACTAGCTTTAATCCGTGCTATTCTTCAGTCTTTCACCACATTTTTCACATCTGGTGGTGTGAAAAGAATTCAACCAGCTACAAAATTTGGCAGGCGTTGTTCACACAGCCTGTGTGTAGATGTGTATATATATTTGTATACTTCATAATCCTTGTAGATCAAGAGAGGATATTAATGTTAAAAAATGCATCATATAATTCTCTGTGCAACTAAGTGTTCATTTAATTTTTAAATAGAAAATCATAATTATTTGAATGTACAGTATATCTTTTTTGCTGTGCTGTTACCTTCATTCATCTCAAGGGAATATTGCTTGTTGTGTTCTTGATTAATGGATGTATTGGTTGGTCTGTGAACCCCTGAAAAACTGGAAAAATACCACTTACCATTTCTTAGATCCCACATTCATACCCTTTGACTCAAGAGTTGTTGATATTTTTGTTTGAAAAATAACTGAAACAATTAATTCTCTGTTGATCGACTAATAGTTGCAGCTCTACATCTAATATTTACATGGCTGGAGAACAGTATGTGTAATTGTACTCCAGCCAAAACATTTTGTCAGTCCTCACTTTCACAACTCTGTCTTAATATTTTATTTTATTTGATCTTACTGTTCCTCTGTCATCACAGATACTCTCTAGAAGATGAGCCCTCTAACCTGGATGAGATGCCTCTGATGATGTCGGAGGAAGGCTTTGAGAATGACGAGAGCGACTACCAGACGCTGCCCCGTGCCAGAGTCAATCAGAGACAGAGAGGACTCGGCTGGTTCCTCCTAGGAGGATGGAAAGTCCTCTGTGGCAGGTATTTATAGATCCATCACATTATTGTTTGTCATATGATTTTTAATGACTTTACTCAAAGAAATTAGGCGCAGATCAACAGCATAATCTTGTATAGCTCTTCGTTTTCCCCTTCTCAGGAGAGATCCCATTTTTAGACAAACAAGCAGATATAATTTCTTAAGAGATTTGCTATTTCTGTTACATAGTTTTATCACCTAAGTACAGTGTCCTTGAGAGCTTTGGATATTCATGTTAATGTAAGATAGTGAACGTATTACTATTATTACACAAAATTATCAAGATTTTAAAAATTGAAACCTATCCATCATATTGATTTCCAGATATAAAGGGCACAGGATATTATGTGAAGTTTTACTTAAAAACTGAAGTTCAGCATAGTCCAAGAATGGTTGCCAGGTCGGGGATTTTAAGAGGAAAATACAGATGAGCAATGCTTTTATCCTCAATAAATTACTCTACTCCTCCCATTCGGACCTTTACTGACTCTGAAAGTTGAGTTTTGTCATTCTGTAAATTTATGTGTAGTGTATATTGTCAGTAAGTATGCTTGTGATGATCAGTTTGGATTTCAAACGCACTGGTAGTTGTGCATGAAGTGCAAAGAGAGGATAAGGGCATGTTTTTGGTCGAGTTCCTCGATGCGCATCAGCAGTCCAAAAAGATTTTCAGGTCAAACAGAACGGTGTGGTTTATTTAGCTAATGATTAATTTGACAGATTTTGCCCTCTAAAGATGCTCCTTTCTGGCTAAGAGAGGAGTGTTTGTTTACGCCAGAACAATAAAGTGTAACATTTGTAAACAAATGTTTGTGCAGCACTTCATTGGCCAAAAAAAAAGGGAATATTTGCTTTTGCAGAATATTGCGTATTCATCGTCATTTTGTTGTTAGTAGTGCATCTCCAGTTGAAGCAGCATATTGATCCCCCCTCCCCATCCCCCCCACTAATGAACAAATCGGATTTTTCACAGCTGACCAGTTTGATGCTTTCCAGTAATTTTATGTGTGCTTTGTGTGGGATTATAAAACACAAATAATTCACACTGAATAAGCCCTGACTGTTCAAATGGCATATTATTTAAATAGCATTCATTTGCTCAAATAATCTCTCTTATGAATCTGGACTCAGAGTGCACAGAGACTGAGAACATTGAGGCCAATACAAACAAGACTTTTACCAAAGTTGATTTATTTAGTTTCATGTTTTGCCAACTTGCTTAAAAAGTGGAAAAGCCAAGTCGATCAGCATGACGGTATACACCGACACTCTCCCTTCTCTCCCCCCCAGGTGCCAGTTTAGGTCATGCTCACATCAGGCTGCTCTGATTGTAATTTCCCCCCACACTACAGCATGTTTGCATTTCATGGAGATATTCTAGATAAGCTCCAATGTAGTCATTAGCAGGTTGATAGAAAGTCAAATACTTTTTTAGAAAGTAAACCTCAATCTACAATCATCTCTCTAATCTCCTCATAGAACTTTGATGGTGTCACACTAATAATACAAGTACACAGAGGAACAAATGGTCCTTGCATGTAAGAAACAGTCAACTAAAGGTAAAACTAACAAGGAAGAAAGAACAAATGTTTTAAACATTATGCCATACAGTTTATTTGTCTGCATACATACAGCATGTGTGGTTCTTGACATTAACCGACTCATTCAGCTCTGAAATAAGTCAGTTAACGAGAGCATTAGCAAGGAAATTCCCTCCTGGAGAGATACTAACCTTTTCAGATCACTCAAAGCGGTAGAAATAAAGGACTTCTTTATAAAATTGTGTCAATAGAAGCCTTGAAGATCTAATTAACACGGACAAGCTGGGAGATATAAATAAAACCGGTACTGTAGGATGTAGCAGGGCACAGCTGTGGAGTTTATTGGCCACAATTAAGGAGAAAATTAAGATGAAATAAGATTGTTTCATTGCAAAGTCTTGATATTTGTTTGGTTGTGTGTGTCTGCAACAATATCACAAACTACTGGACCCATCAGCCTAATATTTTTTGTGCACGTTTACGACTGTATGCTCAAGGACCTCTCGTGGTTGCAGTGATTTCACAAATGTTGAAAAACCTATTTTATAACGTGTTTTATACCGCCATTAACTGCCCACTCTCACCCCTGAAACCAGCTGGTATGGGGCGAGAGTGATCAGCAACTGTGGCAGAAGGCACTTCTGTCAACCAACTAGGCTAAAAACAAATCTGCAGACTCACAAACTGACATATTGAAAATTGTGTTCTCATCTTGAAGTGGAGCGTCTGCAGATTAATTCCATACCTGATATGTTATGATCCGCTAGAGTTAAGCATGATACAAGATGAGTAAATCCTCATTTTCGTTAGCTTTGTCGCCATCTTGACTGTAAGGAAGTCAGGAGGGACAACTGAGTGAGATTCAACTTTTCATTGTTTGGGAGAGTAGAGGTTTTATTTTGCGTGGTGTGTTACAACAAAATGTTCTAAATAAATAATGTTTAAATTGAGAAATTCGGACTAATAATCCCATTTTTAAAATGTATTTATAGCTTATTAAGTGTATACAGTTAGATGGATCTAGGAGGATGCTCAATTACTGTATCATTACCAGACTATACTGTACATGCTCCCAGACACACCTGGTGGAGATCTGTACTTTAGTGAGTGCACTCTTCTTGTTAAAAATGTGCCCCATACTAAGAGGTCATTATTTCAATAATATAGTAAGAACAATCCAAGAATTTATTTATTTATTTATTTATTTGTATTTGAATATTATTAAAATAGATGGAAAAAATATGGATAAATAGAATAATAATATAAGATATAAATTAAAAAATATATAATTAACACAAACGTCTTTTTTTTCATTTCAACTGATTCTTTGGCTGATCTCTGCTTTTCTATCACTAGAAGCATATTTTGAGTTGTCCTCCCCATCATAGGACATGTGGAGAACAGGGCCAACAGGGCACCCTGAGTACAATCATTTTGAAAGAGTGAATGTTGAACCCATGTAAGAATCAACCTATACACTCTTAAAAAAGTGTATGTATTATTCAGTGATACGATGTAATCAGTATATTTCTTTTTATTATATCAGCTAACCATATAATTTATTGCTTGAGTTTCCTAATTTGTGCAATGTACCTCTCCTTCCCTCCCTAATTCTGCTGTAGCTATCAGGTGAAAAATCAGTCTTTGGCTGCAGCTGCATGAATCAAATTCAATCAAAATTCACATGCAGTCAGTATCTCTCATTATCAAGTGTCTGAGAATGTATGCAACCAAACTAAACACAACCTTAAATTTATCAGCATTTGGTTGGTGTTTTTGTATTTACCCTGGATAATGTTTTCCTGTTTCAGCTGCTGCGATTGTCTGGCACATGTATGTCGGAGGAAGAAGGAGCTGAAGGCCAGGACGGTTTGGCTCGGCTGCCCGGAGAAGTGTGAAGAGAAATACCCCAAAAACGCCATCAAAAACCAGAAGTACAACATCATCACCTTTGTGCCTGGGGTGAGTTGGCTTCTAGAGAACAGCGTAGACCTGTGGCCTGTTTTTAAGTGTGTCCATCTTTCCTCATGTTATACAATGCACATTTTAACCTTTAATCTTTGGTTCTAAGTACAGCATTTATGGCTCTTGTTGAGTTCTGGCTTTTATAGTCCCCATAGTGGCAATTCATGCTTCCAGTTAAAATATGTTGATCTTTACAGCTGAACTGTATGTAAAGCACAGGAGCATTCATTGCATCTATTCTAATGTTAACTGTTCTGACATTAAGTTAAGGGTTTACACTGTAGGGGACATTAGAGGTCCATCAGACTTACTTATTAAAAAGCAAATGGTTCCATGATTAAGAGGGTTGCCTTTTTTCCCAAGCTATAAAATGTCAACTGTCTATTAGAGACGTAGATATTCTCATCAGCGGTGAACAAAACGGCTGTTTTTCCTCCCTCCACTTTGAATTATTAAATACACACAAATTGAGTTTAGCAGTGTGCATTTTTCCCTAAAGGTCAGGGGGTTCATTAACTGTAGAGCATCGTCCATTGATCCCATTGTCTCTGCTAATCTGTGACTAGATGCTAGGCTCTCATTATTGCAAACATTATTCAAAATTTGACCTTAGATAAATAGAGTAGTAAGGGATCCTTGCTGATGGATAGCCCATTAGCAAGGAAACCTTAATAAGTCACAGTTGGGACTCTGGTATGTGTGAGTTTAGAAATTCTCTGGTAAATTCCACCTGACACGATATCTGATGCCATAAAACTCACCCAGGTTTTATCAAAGGAAAGGCCCTTTTTCATTTCCGTTATTGTGGTCGTCTGTCACGTAGACTTTTTTCTGCAAAGCAATTGAACCAACATTGTACCAAGTTACCCGACCATGTGAAATCTGTACCCTGAGTGCCAATTGAAACAGAAGTGTCAGAGTTTCCATTAGGTTAATGTAAACTTAACAGCATTAACATGTATCTTATTCCACCTTGGAACTTGTACAGTAACCCATCCTACCTGCTTTGCTGTCGCTGCATCCTCTTTGTCTTCTCCGGCAGCTGTCTTCGTCTTTGACTCACATCGCTGACGTGTTCACTCACCTCACTGAATCCATGTCTTCCGTCCCCTCTCAGGTTCTCTACCAGCAGTTCAAGTTCTTCCTTAATCTCTACTTTCTGGTGGTGGCCTGTTCCCAGTTTGTGCCATCGCTGAAAATCGGATATTTGTATACATACTGGGCACCTCTGGTAAATAAATGTGTTTTTACTCTGATTTGTATGAAAAATTATTTTCAAGAATCATGATTGTAAATTAAATATTTTGGGGGTTTGAGCTGTTGGCCAGGCAAAACAAGTTGTGATGTGCTATTTTTTGACACTTCCTAGAGTGAACAATCAATCCATCAATTGAGAAAATAATGTACAGATGAATCAATAGTGAAAATAATTAACACAGTTCAGAAGATATTGGACTAATCTGTTTACCTCATGGCCACAGTTTAAATTAAATTCCTGTGTCGTACTGATGATCAATATGTTTAAAAGAGGAAAAAACGTTTGTGTTGTTGTGGCATCATTAGAGAATAAACTTTAAAATATATTTTCCCGAAGTTTTCGATTACAATTTTTTTAATCAACATTTAAAACTAAGCTGTATATGTTATGATAAGGTATTCTGTTGTCAATGTAGCTTTGTTAGTGATCCTGATGTGGTGGATCTGTTTCTGAAATCCTCTCTTGTCGCTCAGGGTTTTGTGTTAGCCGTCACAATGGTGCGAGAGGCTGTGGATGAAGTGCGACGCTACCAACGGGACAAAGAGATGAACTCTCAACTCTACAGCAAGCTCACAGTGCGAGGTGAGCGAAGGACGTGAATGAAACCTGTCCGCAATCCTCACGGCTGTCACTGTTTGCTGACATTACGATAACGGATATTCCAGTGAATAGTCAAGCTTTCCCCATGCAATTAAGAGACGCACTCTGGATCTACACTTGTAACAGAAGTCATTCTTCTCGCTGTAATTGCATTGATTTTCCTCTCTCGATTTCTCAAGACTGTATGAGCTAATATCTGTCCCTTTGTTGAATGTGTGGTAAATCCCCTCGTGTGATATCTGTGACCCATGCTGAGGATGTAGCTTTCACACCCTGTGTGTGTGCTCATGTGCATGTACACACTTATGTGTGCTTGTGGTCATGGCAGAAGAAAAAGGGTCGCTTAGGATGTTGAGGCAATATAATTGAGAATGACCCTATGTGCCGTTGTTTTTGTCTATGGCTCAGACCAGAGATGAAAACAGAAGGGTATTACATTATCATGCTGGAGGTAATCAATCTGTTAGAAGGTGAGAGAGAAAGAAGAGCAAGAGCAAAAACTGGGTTGTGGTTTTAAGAGTCAGCGTCATTTTCAAGGGTCAGAAATCAATACCCTCTTTTAATTTCACAGCTATTAAAAAATTTACAGCACATCTTAAAAAAAGTGGAGTTATGTTGGCTCTCTGCTGCTGTCAGTAGTCTTTCACATATCTCTACATCTAACCTTTTTCTTTTTCTTCAGGTAAAATACAAGTGAAGAGTTCGGACATACAAGTTGGAGACCTGATTATTGTTGAGAAGGTAAGGCTCCTGTATATGTCTTTGCATGCAATATTATAGAGTTTCCTACCACAAATGTTTACCCCCTGACATACAGTATGTACTCACATGTAGTCTGCCACTTGTTTAACCTATATATTGCGGAAGCTTACTTTTATGCCTCCAGGTTAGATTTTATCGTTAGTTTTGGGGTTAAACACAAAAGACTCAAGAGGCAGAATTTTATCAAGTAAAATTTGATTCTATTTTTAGAGTCTGTTTTATATACTGCTTTTGAAGTTTTCTAACTTTAATTAAGCAGGATGGAAGCTCCTCGGCTTTGAGCTCATATAAAGAGCACTTGCCTCTTTCCCAAATTATTTTCTGCATTTTTTGAGAGGTTTTTCAAGTAATTGTGTTCTCCATTCACATCAATGATTGAACACATCAGTTCACATTCTTCCCACCTCCAAAGAAGAAAAATGGGATTTTTTTTAATAGTCGACCACTTTGAAGTAGATAGAATAGCTATTCACTTTAAAGCAGGATTTGAATGAACAGCAGACTGTGTTAATCACATTTGTTTTGTGAATGTGAAACTGATGATTCCCTTTTCATACTCACCTGTTTAGCGTGTGATGAAATCTTGTTGCTGCTGTAAAGAGGAAAAAGTTAAATTCCCATTTCTGTTTGTCAGACTTTCAAAAACTGTTTCTCTGTCACTCTCTGGTCAAGGTATTGACCTTGTTTAATTATTCAGGAAGATTCTGAGGGCTTTTTGCCACAGTGCTCAATAACACACAACCATTTGCACTCTTCTTTTCTTTTTGTAGAACCAAAGGATTCCTGCAGACATGATATTCCTGAGAACATCAGAGAAAAATGGTGAGCAGGGGTAAAGTGTTGGTGTAACTTTATCAATGTGAAGCAGGACAGTGCTGGAAAAACATAGTCATGCTCAGCAAAAGACCATCTGGAATGATAAAGGTTTTAAAATAAAGAAAATATTCTCATAAACTTAAATTCTTTCCCACAGATGAGATAAGTTAGAAATAAGAAACGGACTGAATGCTATACAGTTGAACTGTGTCTGCCCTGTGTGGCACCTTAATGAACGGTGTCAAGATCATTTGGGTGAGAAATGTGACTTTTCCCTATACTTCCAGTCCTTTGACATCATCCGATCAAGGCAGCCATATGATTTATGTCACATTGTTCGAGTGACTGATGAAGCAAATTCCAATTAATCAATGAGCTGCGTCAGATCCTCGGTCTTTTCTAAGGGGCATCGGGAGGAAATGTTCTGAGGACATCATTTCCATCAATCTTTGATGTGCCAATATGCTTGGCAGGGAGTTGTTGATGTCTTTATGCCTCTAAGACACACACGCACACACAAACAAACACATCTTTGTCTTTCACACTCACAGTCTCATATACTTTGTCTTTTACACCCTCACACACACACACACACACACACACACACATATCTCGGTGGTGCTATATGACAAGCTGAACTGCCATTGCAGCGGAAGGAAAGAATGAATCATCCTCCTTGTGTTAATGTTTTCCATCATACTTAACTCTCCAGGGATGGTTTATAGCTGCCCTTTACCCTCTCTGTCAAATACTTGCTCTCATCCATCAGTTTCATATGTAATATTACCTCCGATCAATACAGGTCATGACTGCTCAACGTTTATCGGGCCTTGTTTTGTCCGCAGCAGCCACAGATGCTTTGTGTCGCGCTACAAGCTCTGAATGTATTATGCTGTTGCTGCCGCACATTGACATGCCAGTTTATTACAGTAAATTAATTTTACATGCTGAATGTATTTTATAATTTGTTAATTTATGATAATGTCTTATCAAGGTGTGTGCGTATTTAACATGATCTCTTATTTAACCCCTCCAATCAAGAAAATGCAAAACACTCTTTTGTCGGCTGAATATTGTTTAAACCAAAGATTTCCAGAGATGCCAATATTTATTTCTGAATTTCATTCAAATATGTATAAAATAATGCTAACATATGTATAGTTATTTGGATTTTGTGATGAAGCCAAATAGGATCTCTTCTTCTTCTTTGATTTAAATATTCCAGTTTATAAATGTGATATTACATTAGTGAAGCTTTGAAATAAGTAGATAATGTAACATTGGAAATGTTTATAAGTAGCACATTTACATAAACACATTAAGCACTGTATAATGACAACAAGACTCTTGTCACTCTCTGTCAGTGCAGACAGTGTCAAACATATATTGGACCCAATACATAACTTAACGTGTCTATCTCTGATATTCCAGGTTCATGTTTCATCAGAACAGATCAGCTGGATGGAGAAACAGACTGGAAACTGAAAGTTGCTGTCGGCTGCACGCAGCGGCTTCCAGCAGTTGGGGTATTGATAAACTATAATGTACTGAATTTCTTTAACTTTCTTCTGGCTCTGGTAATTGATGAAGTGACTGCTGTAAATGAGTGCTCTGTTGTCACTAAAAGCATTGGTCATCAAATGAAGTTGTCTGTGCCATGACGGAAATCTAATCACTGTTGACAGACAGCAGGAACAATCTAGACCTGACAGCAGCTTCCTTTAACTGGAGGCGATACTCATCACTTAAGATCTTAAGATTTAAGTTGAGTTGATGGGTTTTTTTTGTTGCCACTTAATGTGATCAGAGAATTAAAGTTTCAGCAAGTCATCTGATGACTGAGCTGTGGCATCCATATTGGGTTTCAAGAGACATGAAGAAAGCCACTGTTGTCTTTGCTTTTAGCCAGTATTCAAGCTTTTCATCCTGTTATCCATCAGTTTTTGGATTATTTCATACTAGATAATGGATTGATCGCTTTCCATTGTATTTGACAATTTCTCCCAAACTGATTTGTTTTGTCAGGAGTCAAAATGAATCAGTTTGATGCTTTTGTAAGATTGTTTTCACACACAAAAATGTGTTTGAGAACACATCATAAGCAGCACATGACTTCAGATTATTAGTCAGATTCTGCAGACTTTGAATACCAAATGACTAAAGGTCGTAACAGTATTGGGTAACAACTGATTTTAATAATAATGTTGCAATTTCTGCAAAAGTATGAGATTTTTTTTGTTTGTTTAGTTTTAAAACCAAACCAAAGCAATTGAAGTGTCTGCTCTTAACTAATAAGTCTACATTGTTAAAGTCTATATATTCATCAGCCACCTTGATGCCTATGAAGGTGTTTTGGTCCTTCAGAGTCTCTGTAGTCCCTTTGTCTGTAAAATGCTGTAGCAACTCTACTCTCCATCGGGGGTTGAGTAAAATAATCTTCCCTGCTCCTCTTTTAACTGCTCTGCCCATGTTCTCACCAGGAGAACACTATCTGAGCATGACTGAGAGTTCCCGGGCCGCTGCAGAGGCTGCATGCCTGCCTGCCTGTCTGCCTGAATAATTTAAGGGGGCGGGGGGGGGGGATGTGTGAGGTGCTTGACAGGGTTTAGACTACAATCCTACTTGTCGGGATGACTTGAGAGAAAAAGATTTTTATTTTGTGTCTTCTTCTCTGTTCATATTCAAACCTCTTTCACATGTTTGTCATTTCTGTTGTGTTACTTATAATAATACTCAGGATTTATTTTAAAATGAGGATACCGGGATTTATAAACACCACACACACATTGTAGTTTACATATTTCTCTTTTTTACAATATAATCTTAACTCAAGCTCCCCTAATAGCTTTTTCGGAAAGAGTTGTCTTGATTTTCTCCATTAACAGACTAAACTCCATCTGACTATAACTGTAAAAGGTGGTTGAATTATCATTTTAGGCATTGCTTTACATTTACAGTGGTTTAAAGTGATTGTAGCAGTAGAATGATTGAAAATTGTACAAACAGCAGTCATGACGACACTAAAAGGTGTAAAAATCATACCTAGCATCCAGTCAAAATTTTAATCATGAAGAATTATTTACATATGAAACTGAAAGAAAAAAAATCTTGTTTGGTAAAGGAATAACTAATTGTGGTAATTTAATTCAATAAAGCCCGTGTTTGACACTGTGTACATTAGCTAAAGACTTTATCTCCTCTCTGTGTGTCATTTCTCTTCATCTCAGGACCTCTTCTCCATCAGCGCTTACGTCTACGCCCAGAAGCCTCAGCTGGACATCCACAGTTTCGAGGGAAACTTTACAAGGGTACAGTAGCTCGCTGACGTATTTATGACCTGTAAAACCAATCTTAAACGCATGCAGATTTTTTCTATAGAATTTAGATTGACACAGAAGATGTGTATCACTGCTATGTGTTGACAAGTGGCAACAATGAGGGCTTGTGTGTCCATCTGGGCCTGTTGTTATCTCCAGCAGGCATGCCTCTTACATCACAGGCAGGTCCTCCTAACTTCAGCTCCATCCATCCCATCTTGCTTGTTGCTCAGTGATTTTTTTTTTTTTTTTTTTATTAATAGCAGATTAGCGCAGCCCCCACAGAGAGGAGAGCTGCAGTACAAAGGGAGGCTTTGTGGCCCGTCTTCACTCTTGGCCACACACCAGGCTTAGTGAGCGAGCACTTCCTCCGCTCATTCATCCTCCGCAGCCTTCCTTTGCATAGCGTGTGCTTTTAGTCTGAGCAGGATGGGAAAAAAATGGGTTCCCACAGATCCACAGCAAATGAACTTACCTATTTATGAGGGTTTCTTTTTTCTTTCTTTTTTTTCTCCCCCCCTTAAGACGGATATGGTGGCTTTGTTTCTGTGGTCTTTATTGAGACCCTCTGCAGTTATGAACACCGTAGTACGATGCCAATGTCAGAGCGGTCAAGCATTCTGCAACCTGCCATTTATTTTTCATGCACCTCTTCCCATGTCTGAGTGGATTGACAGGATGTGGGTGCTTAGGTATCATAATTATCATATCAGTCGGGCAATTTGAGACGAAACTGGAGCCTTTACTCTGCACTCTTGACTCGAGCCACTTTCAGCATTCGTCTTTATTTAAAAGAGAGGGGTTAAAAAAAAAAAAAAAAGGAGGAGGAGGAGGGTGAAACAAGAGGCTCTCAAGGGACTTATTTATCACTGAAATCTCATCTACGTGCTCTCTCTATACTGTCTTTAAAAGGAGCCTCTATCAACATGCCAAATCTAGTGAACATATTGATAAAGAAGCTACTGTATTGCTATAGTCTGCACAACTGTGTCAGGTGCTTGTGAAAATTAATGGCACAATAGAGCCTGGCCATTCTGGTCCGACTGTATAAACTCACTTGAATTAATTTACATCAGTTGTATGCAACTACTAACAATCTTATTTCAGGTCAATTTAGTTTGCACTAAAAAAGGCTTTTTGTCCATAATGGTGAATAAAATGACCACCAAAAAATAGTGTACAGATGTTCTTTTTTTGTAAAGTTTGGTTTCAAATAGGGTTTAAAATCATCATTTTTACATCCATAACAATAAGTCATTTCCATAATATTTTAGAGAGGTCACTATGAATATTGAAATCCATCAATACCATCACAAAACATGTACCTGATGTCCTCTCCTATGGGCACAGCTAAAGCACAGAGCAGTTCAGTAGTGGAAGACACTCTAACTTAATCAGTATATGAGCCCTCAGAATTGAATTAAATAAAGAAGTGGAAGCCTAAAATAAGTTCAGCTTCAAGTCGACTTTGATTTTTGCAGATAATTTATTGTTAAACCACATTGATTTTCTTTTACTGTGTAAGAGCAAAATTCATGTCTGTCTGGTCTTAGTTTTGTTCCTCTGAGGCTACACTGGAGGACATAATACAATACTAATTAGAAGTCGCCTAATTGCAGGAATAAATTCTCAACATCAAGGTATTTCCTTTAAACAGGTAACCCTCCTCTGCCACTCTGCTTTTGGTAAGGCTTTTTTTTGCACAACAAGTGCTCCAACAAGGGACGTGTTGAGTTATTAAGTATTCAAATGTAAAGGCAGTTTTAAAGTAAGCACATTTTACATCTTCAAAAAGCACTAAATATTCTTGACTTGTCCTTTGACAGCAGCTAACTTATTTTAGAGTTATATATTGATGTTACTAGAGTGTCCAACTTCAGAGAATTAGCAGCCACCCATAAAAAAATCTACATCCACTTGAACTACATTAGGCGAAATTATTGGAGCATGAAAATGGCGGTGACTAGCTGCACTTTCATACCGCCACAACCATACCAGCAGGTCAATTTATGCCTACGTCACACAAATTGTTAAGTTATCAATTTCTTTTTTCTCACGTAGGAAGACACAGACCCCCAAATCCACGAGAGTCTGAGCATTGAAAACACTCTGTGGGCCAGCACAGTTGTAGCATCTGGTAAGTGAATGACATTTTCATTTTGAAATCTGATGATGATTTTCTAGACAATGCCACATAGACACATTTACTTTGCTGCCCACTACTGCCATAGAATGTGTTTATGTATAGTTTACATGTATAGTTTGCATGTATAGCTGGCATGATGAAAGAGGGGGTTTCTTCTTGTCACATCCTCTTAAACACACTGACTCACATTTTATTTCAATGAAATTTGCATAGAACAAATATGTAATGGAAACAAAACTAGTCAACAGCACAAATTCATGTGCACCATCCTGATTAAAATGATTCTGATTGATGTACTGAAGTTGTGTTGAATACAAAGGATTTATGTCACTGTACCTTCGAGAGGTTTGATTCGATACTGCGATATAGTGCCTGTTTGTAGAAGTCTCAGAGATCCACAGTTGAGGTAATCCTCCCTTGATCCAACTGAGCGACTCCCCACAGAAAACGGTTGTGTCAGTTGAGAGTGTTTGTGACGCTCCCAGCGATGGGCATACCATTGATTTGCGGTGTTGCTCTCCCCCCTGGCCTGACCTTGACCAGAAGAACAAACACACTCACACACACTCGCACAAAAAAGCCTGACTTAGACCCCTTACATCATCTTTGCTTGGGAATGTCATTGTTCCCCCCACAAGCCTCTCCTTGACAGACACTTCATTGCTTCTACAGTGGCGTTCTGGGCACTTGAACCGGCCCAGATCACCGTGTATTCACTCTGTTACAGGCCCCAGTCCAGCTGTGACAAGAGAATTAGTCATTCGCATATTCAAATTGAAGCCCCTCTGCATGCTGAGCCACAGACTATTTGTCACATTGTTCAATATTTCTGAAGTTAGAAGTCAACGAGAGCAATTCATCATCTTGCTCCTTGGGTCCTGTAACCTTTGCTCCCTTTTCTTGCTCTCTGTCTGTCTGAACATCACTTTGCTAGTTTTGTTTTCTCCTCATTTTTTTAAAACTTTCTTGCCATTTTTTATAGTTTGGGGATTTGAGGGGCAGTATTAAGGTTTATTAGTGCCTTTGCACTCCCATTAAGCTCATTTAATATTAACGACTCATTAATCCTTTGTAATAAGGCCACCGTAATGAATTGGCAAATAAAGATGGCAGCGTATTGATCAGGTTTTATGAGCTTCCATAGGGTGTCTGAAGGCCCTGAGAGTCTAAGCGTATTAAACTCATGGCTGTTGGGTTGAGTGGCAATGAGACAAAACTGCCTCAGCTCAGCCTTATTGTGTTTCCTCTCATGCAGTTCATCTTACTTGACCAAGATGAGTGTGTGCATGTGTGTGTGTGCGTGTGGGTGTGTGAGATGGTGGGGGTGAGGTTCAGTTAATGAGCAGCATTACTTTCCTTGTCTCTCTCTTTGGCAGGCACGGTGATAGGGGTGGTGATCTACACAGGCAAAGAGACCAGAAGCGTACTGAACACATCTTATGCCAAAAACAAGGTGAATACTTTGTTGTTTTTGTAATCCTGCAGGAAATACTGCAAGTTCTGCGATCCGTTCAAGAGTTTTTGTTTGCAGATAACTTCCCTGAAAGGATGTTTTTTCAATTTTTTTCAATAATAGGATTTGTGATTAGGGTTAATATGTCAAATGTATATCTGAAGTGTCTCATTGCTGACAGCACTCAGTTGCTCCTGAGTTAATGTGATTTTTTTGTACCCTAACAGTTTTATACTGATTTGAAATGATGAAATTAATATATATACATTTTAAATGAAGATATGTTAATTTGACATCTTCTGCAAACTTGGAAAAATTCAATATTTTTTCCCCAAAGCATCAACATGACTCAAGCATAAACATACATGTTTTGTAAAAGCTGCAGAGGGTGAAACACCTCACACAAAGTAACATCTGTTCTAAGTACCCCTCATGCCATCTTTTTTTCCCCTGCCTCTAATCACTAATCAATCACTATGGCAAGGTGGTTTTTTAACCTTGACTTTCTAGATAAAGTTGGACCTGTCAATGCAAAAGGTCAGAGCCAGTTGCTAATTAACCTGAAGGGAAATTAACTAACAGAGGATTTAAATGACATTTTCAGCAGAAAGTTAATCCTACAGAATCCCCATTGAGCGTTTTGTCCCCAGATTGAGGAGATTAATGAAAATTTGATTCTAAATATAAGATTTTACCTGGAAGATGGTTGAAGTAGATAGACACGGGTCAACTGATAGAGACGAGCATCAGCAGGATCTCAGAGGCAATGTTTTGGCTGCGGTGCATTTGCCACGCGATGACTTTTACACACAAAGTTATCACCTACAACTGTTTGCTCCTCTAAAACACAGCAAAACAGAGCCCCTTCCTGCTGCAGCACAGTTTTGACACCAGTGTCTTTTATTAAGAACGCTGATGTGGCCGGTCGAACGGTGGGGGCCGGTGTTTTGTGTAAGCTCGACAGCTGAGTGGAATTCAATATTTCAAGGAGATGATGTCAGAAGTGCCAATATGGAGACTGGAGATTGGCGGAGAAAGTCGATACAATGCGGCTAAAGTCGCAAGAACGTTTTGGCCACATATAATCTGTTGTGACACCAGCCAGGACAATGCCTGCACTTGATCAATCTGACAGGACGTCAGACATGGACTCACTCTTTGTCTCAGTATTGTTAGACAGAGGTCTGTCTGAGTAAAGAGACAGAACAATGTCATTTGACAAGGAGCTGTTCGCCAATAAAGATTGTTTATTTGGAG
Source organism: Scomber scombrus (assembly GCF_963691925.1). Lineage (NCBI taxonomy): Eukaryota > Metazoa > Chordata > Actinopteri > Scombriformes > Scombridae > Scomber > Scomber scombrus. Next base: position 10,348,142 of record NC_084985.1, read on the forward strand.
TACATTTCCACGTTTCAATACTCTGCTCTTTCCACATGTCTCTCAAACTCTTACAGTGAGGAACCGAAAATATAAAGTTGTTTACTAAGGTTTTGAGAATCTGGACTTTCTTTATTTGCTGGTGCCACGAGCACTAAACAACACACTACTTTCTGACTGAAGTCCAGATATTCTTTAGTTTTAACTTGATGAATATTCATGTCCCTGGATTGTAATTCTTCTTCAGACTTCACACACATGTTAAAATACAAACCACACAGGCAGATCGAATCATTCCTTTTACTTTTAATGGCCAGGAGATGAATGGAGTAAAATATGCACTTTTATTCATTGATAGCATCTTTCGGGTTGAGGTAATTGAGTCCTTTTTCCCCCCTTGACTGAATGAATAATGACTTCATCTGATCCCCGGCAAGGCTTGGAAAATTTAGACTAGCCATTGTTCAAGCAGAAGGGGATCCTTTGCTTTTCAGGCATGCACTGTGGTCTCTGTCTTAATTTTTCTTCATTTTAATCCACCCAAACCCCCTATTTTTCTCAATAGCTCAACCATGAACCATGTAGTGAGGCACTGGGGTGGGGTGATACCCACCCGCTCACTCCCCTTACCCTACCCTTCTCCGCACTCTGCTACTGGGAGTTTAACAGCGACTGATAAATCAGTCACACTGGTCTCCCAGCTCTCCCCAGTCCTCAGGGGAATGGGCTTGGTGGGGGTTTAGGCAGTGGAGGAATTTTCCTGCTTTTTATATGTGCTTGCCCCCTCCCCTCCCCTCCTTTTCAGACCAGTTCCTTTATTTGAGGGAGGAGAGATGTTATGTTCTGCTGTTTTTGTAAGCATGGTGCGTCAGATGAAAGCCCTCTGTGTACAGGGCTTTGCTGTGAATGCTGCCAGAAAGGGGAAGGCACTTCTTTATTTGACATCTTTTTCCCACATGCTCCATTGGCTGGGAGATACACTCGAAAAATAAAAGACAACTCTGACCCCTTTTTTTTTAATTTTTTTTAAGCCATCTCAATACGGGAACTCTCTCTATCTTTGAGACCTTTTGACCTTCTGTTGCATTCAGGGACAATACTTGAGCATGATAATATGCAGTTCGTAGTTTGTCACAAAATAATGCCACCTCTAAACTTATTTATGCTTTACACACAGTCTGCATGAGAAAAGCCTGCAGCTAAGAATGTCTTTCATTGGCTTTGTTTTTCTTCCCCGTGTAGCATATTGTAAGGTTTTGGGAGCAGATGGGGAAGTAACAAACAGTCTTCTCTAGTATAGGTTGTCAGAAATGGATTAAGATGTTCACTCTTAATCTCCAGTCTGTACCCAGTCTGTAGTAGGGGTGCAATGGATCCCAAAACACACGGTTCAAATTGTAACGTGATTTTTTTTTTCTGATAAGCAAAGAAAAGAAAAAAAAAGGAGACAAATACAAATATAACTTTGCTTTCCATTTATTATGTAAGCATGCAAACAACTTTTGCCCATGATCTTAAATGAAAACAACATTCAAGATGTCCACTTATTGAAATAATATCTTAAAATATTCAGTACTCAGTTGTTGAATCAAAGTGAAGTGCAGTATGAGGGCTGATACCTTCTTCCATTAAACATGATAATGAATTAAAAAAAATAACCTGTGTCAACATCATCAAAACTTGATGCACCTTACTTTAACAAGCCACCAAATAAATATTCACTGGGTAAAAACGCACCAGTAACTGAAGTTAGCAGCTAGATAAATTCATTAGCTGTTCAGCTGCAGCACATTAAACAGCATGTAAATATACCCCACGACATACACAGACATCTATGGTTCACATGCATGCCGAACCGTGGGGGGCAATCCATATGGATCACAGATCAGCGACACTCTGTCACACAACCACCCAGTATTAATAAGATTTTAAAGAGTCTGTGATTCCTGATCATGTAAAATGCATCAGATTTGACTTAATTTGCCTTTTATAAATAATAACATGTTCTAACCTGCTTCAAAGAAATGAGAAGGACCATTATTTGTATCCTTTTTGACCTCTGACCTCTTGTCCTCATAGGTTGGCCTACTGGACCTGGAGCTGAACCGCCTCACCAAGGCCCTGTTCTTGGCCCAGGTGGTTCTGTCTGTGGTCATGATAGCACTGCAAGGGTTCGTGGGTCCTTGGTTTCGCAACCTCTTCCGATTTGTTGTGCTTTTCTCTTACATCATTCCCATCAGGTAATTGTTCTCAGTGACTTTCTAAATCCTTTCAAATCATGTTGTTGTTATTTCTTTGCTATTCTGTGACCACAACCAAATAACCATGGCCGTGCAGTGATGTTTTTTTCCAAGAAGAACATATTTTCTCAAAATGGAAAAAATTAAAAGTACGGGAAGGAAAATGATTAAAATAATTGAACGTCTACCATCCCTGCATTGAAACATAAGCTGTTCATGTGTTTCTTTTTCAGCTCTGTACATTGTACAAAGACACTGTTCTGACATTTTTCAGTGTTTGTTACACTTTGGCTTCTGTTTTACTGTTATTTTGTCTGTGATGGATTACAATTTTATTGTTCCTTGTGAAGCTTGCGTGTGAATCTGGACATGGGAAAGTCGGCCTACGGCTGGATGATCATGAAAGATGAAAATATCCCAGGCACTGTTGTGAGAACCAGCACCATCCCTGAAGAACTGGGCCGGCTGGTCTATCTCCTGACAGACAAAACGGGTAAGAGTACAAACTTGGTGAATAAAGATTACATTAACAGTTGATTTTTGGCACTTAAGTTAAAGCTTTTATTCAAGTTGACATTCTGTGCAATATTATATTTCACTTTAAAAAGGTATGAAGGATGTGTTTTTAATTGCATAGGGTGACAGTAGGTTTTATATTTCAGTTGTTTCTACGGTGAACTCAAAGAAACTACAAAACCCTTTGCCCGGTTTTATGCTCGGCTGCTCTACTCATGAAGCGTAGCACACATTCAATCCTCGATCATGACTGTATTTGCAAGCATACGCAACACGTTACTCTGTACAAGCCATGAATGCATATCAGGTGTTCTGTGGAATTCACTCTCTTAGAAAAGTTGAACCACAGTAACATTCATAAGAGTCATACAAAGTGGAACCTGATGTTCCTCTGACACAGTGTATTAAAACGGAGCGCATGATAAAACAAAATAATTTAATAAACCCAATAAAAAGCACAATAAATCCTCAGAGTTTCCAGGTGCTATTTAGGCCTCCTTTGACTTCTCTCATTTCACTATCGTGGCCGGATTCTCTAATAACAAATAGCTGCTCTTTACAAATGCTAGACATCGTGTCAGAGTGACAAACTCCTGCGGTGGTCCTAACATGCCTCTTTGTCTTACCCCACTGATCTAGGTAGGAATAGATTAACTTGAGCGCCTATTTATCCAGGTTGATAGTTAAAGCACATGGAAAGAAGAACGATCAATCCATTAGAATTGGTTAACCCTGTGGCTCTTAATGTTTTTGGAAGTTAGATGCCCTCTAATCAGCTTTACACTCTATCAGCACACATTCTGGCAACAGGCATCCATTAAACAACACCATTGCCCTCGTTTTCAAAGTTTTTGTTTTTTTTCTTTTAGTTCTGAACATTCACTCAGTCTTTTTTGTATGCAATGTTGTGTCTTGTGTGTTAGTTAGAGAGGACATGCAGTCCATATTGGTAATGAGATTAGGTCAATGAGAAGGCAGTCACACCACCCTGCAGGTCCCATGATGCATTGTAGGCAGTCCTGTGAGGACAAACATTGTGTTTTCTCTGTGTGTATGTGCATGTGTAAGCTTTGAGGAAATTTGCTGAATACCTCGGAATATATATATTTTTTATTTACATGACACTATCTTAATTAAGGCATCTGTCATGTATTTTTACCCTCACTAAATTTTCATAGAATTAACTGTATCTCACTTCACATGTTTAAGCTTAAGCTTTGAGTGAACAGAACAGATACATTAACTGTTTGATTTGATTTTCTTATATCTAAAATTATATTTAAATGAGGAATTGAATTAGGAATTAAAATGTTATGATCTTAAAATGTTACTAGCTAGTGTGGCGGACTCGCCTTAATACTGTAGGTGTATTCTTGAAAGACACATTTTGTTAGCTTTTGGTGGTTGATGGGCCCCAAGAGTTGGGCTCTGATGAGAACACAAATCATTAAATACTCATTAAGTGACACAAGTAATTCAGATACAGTTTTTTTATGATGTCATTTCTTTATGATTTGTTGGTTTGTAAAGTCTCAATTTGTCTTTTGACCTGCAGGAACTCTGACACAGAATGAAATGATCTTCAAGCGGCTGCACCTGGGGACAGTGTCCTATGGCATTGATACTATGGATGAAATACAGAGTCATATAGTTCAGTCATATGCACTGGTGAGTCGTTTTACTGTCACAGAAAAAACGTATTTACACTACACTAGGAATTCAGATTGTTCCGTCTTAATGGGGACGTGTGTGATTTTGGCTATCTTTGTCAAACATGGTCAAAGTTCCTAATCATGAACTGAACATATGTAAAACAGTTCGCTGCAAGTCAAAGATCAGGGCTTCAGCCTGCTCTGAACTCTTAGTTTGATACATTACCTCTATTTCCTACTCATGGTGACATCAGATTGTTTCTGTATGTCTACAAATGGTCGTCTCTTCTGTAGCCTTTGTCTCATCGGCAGGGGGGGGGTTAAAGAGACATGAGCTCTACTAGTCTATTTAAAACAGAGGCTGAACTGAGGAGTTGACAAGGGCCAGTATAAGATAAATGAGGAGTTTTTTGAACTGTAAATCATGCAAAGCTACTCTAGTGGAGTCCAAAAAAGAAATATAAAGCTGGAAATGAGCATAATGGGTCCCCTTTTAAATGTTCCAGTAGAGCCCCACAATGTAAATATAGAACAGGAAATGTTCATGATACGCCCCCTTCAAATGTTATAAAATATAGATGACAAGCTATGTAACACTGGCCAGAACCAACCAGAACAAAGCAAAACTTGTCACTTACAATATGACGATATGTTTCCAGTTGGAGGATGAATCCCTGGAATAGAATACCAATATGCACCATATTTCACTATATGATGTTCCTGCCTATTCCCTCCTCTCCTTGTACATTGGTTTAATCAATTTTTATATTTAGCTAAGGATAAGTTTTCCAGGAAAGAAGCCCATATTGTTCATTCATCATGTGGTGTCCCTGAGCGACTCCCTGTACTGTAAGCAAGTGTTTTCCTCACTGGGTGGCTCAGATCTGGCTGCGGTCTTGACAGAATGATATTGTTTGCTCTCAGCCAGCTCCAAACAGCTGGTCGGTACTGAAACCATCTGCCCCACACCCTTATGTGTAATCTCAGCTAATGAAAAATGACTAGTCCTTTTTAGCGCTACGCAGCCAAAGCAGGACTAAGCAGCAATGCATCTGTCCAGCTGAGTTTTACTATGATGCTTTTTTTTTTTTAAACTTTTCTTTTTTTCTTTACTATTGATATATTTCAAGTCTGCTCTCACAGTGACATGTAAAATATACACGCGCATACACATAGTGGGGCTACATTTAACATTTATATGCTGTATTAAATGGTTTGTTGCACATTATAACACTGTTGTAATCAGGTATTTGGGTGGATATAATTGGTTATTCATGTATATAAATATAACTCATATGAAACATCCATAAGAAATGTTTTAATACTTAATGTTTGATAACATGATTAATGATCAGTTAAAACACCTCTATAAAGAATTTGAAACTGGTTATTTGTGCATGCGTAAAATATTGCCGCATATGCATATTATTACATAATAAGTATCTAAAAGTTGACAAGGTGCTATTTTTTCCCTAAAAAAAACATTTAATTTAACAGTGTTGTTGGACTAGTTGATAACCTCTAATCACACTAATATAAAAAAATAAAAAAAAACCTGTGTTGTGCCTTGTTGTAACATCTTTCTCTCATTGGACAATAACTTGTCTGACAACATAACTTAATGATCTCTGCATATGTCTCTCATTTGCTCTTGATGAAGGTTGTCATTTTGTGTCCTTACTGTACTCCCCCCGCCATCCCATTGCCCCTCCTTTCCTGCCTGGCAGCACTGAAGGTTAATAATATGCCAAAATCAAATGCTTCAGTAGAGCGCGTCGCCTCTGTCAAATGCAGCTGGCACAGTGGGCTGTCTGCCTGCTCGCAAGTTACCGCACAGTTAAATTGATGGTTGATGTCAAAACAGCGGAGCACATAAAAGGCCCTCAAGCCAGATATGACACGATAAAGACGGTGATACACCACTTCCCCTCGCTGTGTCATTTAGTGTGTCATTTAGGGTGTCAGAGTGAATTGGCTGCAAGTGTGGGATTAAATTAAATCTTCGTCTATCATGTGCAAGTATCCCATAGCTTTTAATGTGAAATACAATATCTGGGTCTGAAGAGATTAAGTAATATTGTTCATATCCAATGTTTAGAAATTGATACTGCTGGAAATGTTATTTATTGGTAGTTTATTTAATCAAGTTTGGTTTTTTGACTGTTTCTCTTATTCCTCTTAATCTTGTATAGAATTGATGTGTAAGCATTTAGGCAACAATAAAATGTAACTTAATGATTAGAGTCAAATACACTCAATTCATATAAATCATAGATGAATTTATGACATTATTTATTTTGATGTCAGGTGACCTCCCAGCCCTCCAATGGTAGCACCAGTGGCTCAACACCATCCCGAAAGACCCAGACGTCGTGCCCGAAGGTCCGCAAGAGTGTCAGCAGCCGCATCCACGAGGCTGTGAAGGCGATCGCCTTGTGTCACAATGTCACACCTGTCTACGAGTCACACGCTGGCGTGAACGGAGAGACGGAGTCTGCCGAAGCCGATCAGGACTTCAGTGATGACAACCGCACCTACCAGGCCTCCAGTCCTGATGAGGTAATTATGAGCTAAAATGAACCATTTTTCAGCATTTTCAGTCGAATTTTACTGCTTGGAATTTTTAAAAATGCTGATTTTAATTCAAAACATTATTCTTATTGCTCGCTGTTATTTTCAAAGTACTTTTTTAGCAAAGCACTGAACGCCAAACTTGCTGCTACACTCAAATTGATAAAATATTTGCAACCTGTCACTGTGTGTATACTGTATCTCTGAATATGCTGTAAGAGAGAATTCACTTTTCACATGATGTAACATATTGAAAAAGGTTTCCAGTCAGGTTTTGTTGAGGGTTTGTGGACACGATTGGTACTTGGATCAGTTGTTAAGACTTAACTTCATCCAGATCTAGTATTTCTTTTTTATCAGTGTTTTTTTATTTCCAGCCATATGCTATTTTCAAACCAAAGAGACAAACCAGAGCCTGTAATGAAGGTCACACCTTTGCAAGTTTTTGACAGCTGTTAAATATTAATAGTTTTACTTTTATGTTCCTTCCTCTGCCGCTCTGGCTGAAGAACGAACAGACCTCCTCGACATTTTCCTCCCGGTCTTAATGTTTTATTGGCGATGCTGCTAAATAACCCTTGTTGGTCATAATAGTCATTTCATGAAGAGAAAGTCAGAGGTCATGAACTCGTAGTAGAGGTTAAGCCATTTAACCATCTGTATTTGCTTCCTGAGAATTTACTGCTCGAACTGAAAGAAGAATGCAGCACAAAAACGATCCCCTAATGCAAATCCATAGCTTCCTTTCCTCTGGCTGTTTCTCTGTGTAAGCCAAGAGATGTAGTGTTTATGACTGAGGGTGCAGCTAAGCCTTTTATATATAGACCTTGATTTTATTAATAGAGAAGTATAATTAGAATACTGTTGATAATTGAATGCGAGGATCACATGGAAAGATTTTTGATCCAGAGTAGTTTGACAGCTATTTAAAGAGGTGTTTAACGTATATTGAAGGGGAGCTAACCTCCCATTCACACACACACAGGTAAAAACCATTGGCATGTTTATTACCCATCACATGTGAGGCTTCGTAAAGCCTTTGTGGGACTTGCATACTTTGTGTCGTATCCTCAGCCAAGTCCAGCAATCAAAATGAAGATAAAAAGGCGGCGAAAGATAAATCTCAGTTTTCCATTTTGCCTGTGTGTCCTCCCGGAGTTGATGTATATATTTATTTATATCCCTGCTCACTCCCTGCTCTATCTATCCCCCTCTCCATTGTCTCACACTGCTTGGATTGATCAATATTTAATTTTCTCTCAGAGACGATGAGAGGTGGAGGTCTGTGATTGTTGGTGGAGCTCTCCCTTCCCCTTCTACTATAGTCTTTTGTTCTTCCCCTGTCCTTTTATTTACCTCTCTCTTCCTCTCCCTCTCCCTCTCTCTCTTTCTCTTGTCTCCTCGGTCTCATTGACTACAGCATCAGATCTTGGCCACTGAACCTCTGTTAGCGACAGTTTGTTTGGCCCTGGCTCTGTGCTCGGCCTGTCTAATATAATGAGGCGTCATTAAGGAGATGAAGTGGGCTGGCCACCGAGGTCAGAACGGGGGTCATCTGACCTGCTGGTCAGCCATGCTATGAACAGCGTCCTCGTTTGACCTTTGACCCTTGTAATATCAGACAAGAGCATTTTACTGTGTTGTTTAATGACTGCCATGTCCCAGAAAGTGGGTGCTTCATCATTTTCAGCTGGATGTAACTGGCAGCTTCAGTGACTGTATGAGACATATGAACCATAAGGGAGGAAAACTGTCTCTTGTATATGCAAATAAAGTGGTTGGACCTGACAGTTACCTTTTTAAAAGTGATCGCAAAGCTAGCAGCCAGGAGGTTTATGATTGCCCAAACTGACAAAAATAGTGTCATGTTTTAATCATTTATAATGGACTGATAATCATCCTGTGCATATAGAGCCCATATGTTGATAATGATGGTTCGATGTGAAAAATTCTTAAAGACGTGATCATATGGGCAATGTGCCACACTGTCATAGAATTGATTTCACTAAGATGTGACTAAGCTTCCCATATTAAATGATTAGGATTTGAGTATTTACAAAGTAATCTATTAGTACAGCTAATTAAAGTAAGTTTTGATTTAGAGGGGTAGAAAATGGCTGAGAAGGATTCTTTCAAGAAGAAGTGTTTAATAGTGTTGGAAATTAGGGATAGAGAAACTATTAAAAAGAAAAATCCAAACAAAAATGTGTCAAAATATCCCAATATTAAGGCTCTTGAGTGTTTCCCCTTATATTATCTGTGACATCAGAGGAGGAGATTTTTACTGTTAAGGGTCCGTTTTCATCATGACATGCTTTAGCTGCTGTTAATTTTAAAGGCAGTCTGCCATTGTGATTTACATGATCACTAGAACATTGTGAACACAGTTGAAATGATTGATCAGGTTGTTTAATCCAGTCTGCCATTGTCGTAAAGTAGTCAGCAGCAGTCTTTTCTATTACTGTCGTAACACATGATTCACATGCAGTTTGTATCAAAGTTGACAAAGCTTTAAATAGTTTTTGTAGAGCTGATAAAATAGATTGAAGAGCTAAGGTTAGGTTCCTCAGCACATGCTGTGTGTTCCAGTGTATGTGTAGCTATGTACACACACACACACACACACACACACACACACACACACACACACACACACACACAGGATAATGACACACAGATGTGTGTTAAGTAAATATAGGCAGCCCTTTTTACGGAGCTCAAAGGGGGAGCAGGAGAAATGATAGGGTATTAACAGGAAGTTCCAATTTGTAGGTCAGAGTATAATAACAACCTTTGAGTGAGCAAATTGAAAATGAACCCATTGAGAATTGAGTCGTGTGCAGCTGAACGCTCACTCGGGGGCCGCAGTTCCTGCTGAGGAGAAAAAGAGGAAAGAGAAACAGAAAAACACTTATCTAGAGCTGAATGAGAAGAGCCCTGCCGCTCTGAAGATACCCAAACTCTCTGATGCCTTGTCTTTCCACTGCAAGTGAAAGTAGATGATCAGCTGATGGTCGTCCTTATATATAAGTCAGATGGGTTTTTTTAATAGTTCTTTGGTAGAGACTGATTTCAACATAATTGAAAAAAAAAAAATATAGTTTTACATCCCACAATTTTGTTGAATCCATTCTCTCAATCTAAGACTGTGCTTTTTGTCACTAAATCACACTAATTGCAAAGCCAGACTAATAAGCATGAATACCCGAATACTGTGCAAAAATGCATTTAAATGTGTAGAGAATGCATTTTTTTCTATCTTCTCAATAGGACCAATAAGTTTAACACTAAATAAAATATAAATCTTAATGCTCATCTACACTTCTCCTCAGGTGGCGCTGGTGCGGTGGACCGAGAGCGTCGGCCTGACCCTGGTGAACAGAGACCTGGCCTCCCTGCAGCTGAAGACTCCTTCAGGACAGATTCTCTCTTTCTACATCCTGCAGATCTTTCCTTTCACCTCAGAGAGCAAAAGGATGGGCATCATCGTCAGGGTGTGGACCTTTTAGATAACAAAATGATGCGTTAATTCTGTGTGGTCTCATGTTTCTTTGGTTTTGTGGTTATTTCTGTCAGTCGTATAGATGCAATACATTTTTCTACCTTATATTCTTTTACCTGAAATATCCAGACTTTTTTTACTTTAGTGGATTTAATGTCATAAAGATTGATTGATCTTTATTAGGCAGTAATATCTGCTTGTGTACATTAAACTGATCAGTAAACTATTAAATCTACTTTTAATAGTTCAGGAGTACTAATTGTCTTTTTTGTCATTTGATTTAGGAGGAGTCAACGGGAGACATCACTTTCTACATGAAAGGCGCTGATGTTGCTATGGCTAGCATTGTACAATATAACGATTGGTTGGAGGAAGAGGTAAAGACTCCATCCTGAGAATAACAAATTAACCTCACATGTTTGAAGCATGCAGCCAACTCGTCCATCAGCGATCATGTCTTCTCTTAAATTTATAATTACTTAGATTTCAGTCCTGGCTATTTTGGTGAAAACTGTGGTTACTGATGATGACAGTGAGCATGGTTTAAAAAGACTACAAATCCCAGATTTCTGGGCACAGCAAAAACTCCTCGAGCAGCTGCCTTTTTTCAGAAATACAACAGTAGAGCAACTGATGTATCTAATAGCTACAGAGAAAGTGATTAACATCTTTTAAATAATTATTCATTTATTTTCCATACCATTTATCCTCTAAATGGTTGTAGGGGGTCTGTAGCCAATCCCAGCTGACATTGGGCAAGAGACCCTTGTCCATCAAAGGGCTAACATATAGTAGGCAAACAACCATTCACAATTATGGGCAATTTAGAGTGACCAATTAACCTAAAATGCATGTTCTTGGTTTGTGGGAGGAAGCTGAAGTACCCGAGAGAACCCACGCAGGCAGGAGGAGAACATAAAACTCCACACAGATAATTATGTCAGCCAATAATTGCACATGATGTAAGTACAAAAATGGAACACAATAAAAACTTGTTCCAATACTGCCCGCAATATTTAAATCTCATCTGCTGTCAAAAATGCCCCAAAACTTTTTTGAAAATCATCATGTTTTGTTTTGTAGACACATTTTCATAATATAGGCCACCCAGTGTTTAATGAAGCAGCAGCAGTAGGAAATAAGGCTGAGGGAGAGTGAACTGTAAACAGTGAGGCTGATATCAATGAGGTAAAATTGCAAACTGTAATGCTGGATGTTGTTTCATGGGAACCCCTCATGTCGATCCCACACAGGAACGGCAGACTCCACTAGTAACAATGACAGCAACTAAATATAGATGTAATTACAGAATATAAATATATTGAGTGGCTACTGCTTGAAAAATGCTGACCTAAATCGTGTCAAGTACAGGGTTTGGTATTATAAAAAATCTTCGGGTTTATAATTTAAATAATCTTTTAGTAACACTATTAATGCTTATTTGCTCACTTGAAATGAACCAAGGGTTAACAACATATTAATATAGGAGTAGTTGCTCATAGCAGTAGACTTCTAGTACGATAACCTTCGGTAATGAGGACATTCATCAGGAGATCAACAGGCTGTGGCTACACCAGTTTGGTGGTCGAAGGTCTTGTGTGCATATGTTCATAATTATATTGGCATTATTGAGTCATTTACCACCGGGGGCAGCTTTTGATTTAATTAGTGACCTAGATAAAGTTGAAGTAATTACAGTATGTCATATTCTCGAACAATGGTGCTAATGATGTCCTGTTGGCTGTAATATCCCGCTGTCAAATCAGTCGGCGCTACAGTTACTCTGCTTGTCAATAACCAATCAACTGGGCAGAATCGCCCCATTGGTGTTTCATATCAAAAATGAACTGCCATCCATCCCTTTGTTTTAATGTGTCCTCTAAATTTCACCACAGGCTATGTTATTCACTATTGATTTATTTTGGTGTTGGTAACAATATGCATCTATTGACTGTACTGTACACAGTGTACTTAAACAGCAGCTGCTCTGAAAGAATAGATGATCTGTCCTATATTTAATTAAGATTTTAGATTTAGATTTGTCCTAGAAAAACATATCGCTTTGATTGTTTGGTTATTCTAACCAAAATGTTTAAATTAGGACCACAAATAAAGCTTTAGAAAAAAATGGAATACAAAATTCTCCTGAAAAATCAACGTAAACATTGTTCTCTCCTTTCTCTCAGTGTGGGAACATGGCCAGAGAGGGTCTGAGAACGCTGGTGGTGGCCAAGAAGAGTCTGTCCGAGGAGCAGTATCAGGACTTTGAGGTATGGATGAACCCTACTGTATGTACTGTACATGCCTTACATCCTTTACTTCATTCTCCTAAAATTAATCTCTCTGTTTTTATTTTTGAATTGGAACTAGAGCTGATAAATCAATATTAGGACTACTAATACTGTGGGATTATATCTTTAATGTAGTCTTTTTACATACTTTCCAAAATGAAAAAAATAGAAGGCACATATTGTATATCTGCAAGAAACACAACATAGGCTTCACAAAAATATTATTTATCTTTCAAATCTGAGCGTAAGCAGGGGGTTAGCCATCCTGATTCCCAATAAAATTGCTTTTGAACAGACATATGAACAGAACGATAAAGAGGGCAGATTTATCCTGTTTAGTGGAACAATAAATGGAACTGAAATCACCCTACTTAACGTTTATGCTCCTCAAGGAAGTGACCCAAAAATCCAGTAATTCAGTCTTTATATGTTGAGGAGATCTGAACATACATCTGCAACCCAAACTGGCTGTATCAAATCATACACACACCTCTAATATAAATATACATTTCATATGGATATATGGAGAGAAATGCAAGGCAGCACACATACTACCCCAGAATTGACTGCCTCATTATTTTTAGTAAAGATAGGTCAAGGATCAGGGACTCGGGTATTGGAACAATAGATCTAAGTGACCATGCTCCGATATATATTACAATCAATTTAGAGAACTGCCGAAGAAACAACATGGAGATTTAATTTGGGCCTTCTTAATGAGCCTTCATTTAAAAAAGCAAATGAATAATGAAATTCAAATGTACATAATAGAAAAGGATAATAGAGAGATTTCACCGCCTATGATATGGATGCAGCAACGGTTGTCCTAAGAGGCTGAATATCAAAAAAAGGGTCTTGAGTGCAGAAATAACTAAAAGAATTGAAATAAACAACTAATAGACTAAAAGCTAACATATCACCAGGAACAGACTGCCCTTACTTGGAAAGAGGCTATCGTATCTCTTACACCTAAAGAGGGAAAAGATAAGACTGAATGTGGGTCATACAGGTTGATTTCGATCCTTAATGTTAATTAGAGATGAGAGGATTTATACATGTGTCACACACAAGATAATATAAGAAACACTTTACATATTATGGATCAAATACAACAACATAAGGAAGAGGTGATGATACAAATAAAGTTTAGACACAAAAAGTATTTGACTCTGTCAGCTGGAAATATCTTTACATATTTCCAAATAAATATATGTATCTTTCTATCTTTGATGACAAAATATCTCACTGTAACATGTATGCAACTGTGTGAAACCAAACTGCTACAAGCATTTTTATTTATTTTTCCATTTACCTCTCCCTCTCTGGATCATGTATAGTTATTTCTATTTCTTCATCGCTATTTTATCTCATTACATACTCTCTGTGTAAGTAATAACAAGGCACTTTAAAATAAAAAAAATTAAAAAAAAAAAAAAAAAAAAGAAAGATTGGGCTGGCATCACTATTACCAGCCCAATTTAAAACATTACTCTCCCTTTCTTGTTTCCTCCCTCAGGATAGAAACAGTTTTGTTGACAGCATTATTCAACATTTCTCTTCAATATTCCCTGTCTTATTCATTTTTTGCTGTCTTTGACAAATTAAATTCTCTACTTCTCCGCTTCTTCACTCCCCAATCTCCCCTATCTTCCTTCTTCGTCTGTGTGCAGAACCGCTACAACCAGGCGAAGCTGAGTATCCACGACCGAGGCCTGAAAGTCGCAGCGGTCGTTGAGAGCCTTGAGAGGGAGATGGAGCTTCTGTGTCTGACTGGTGTAGAAGACCAGCTACAAGCAGATGTCAGGCCCACGCTGGAGCTGCTGAGGAACGCTGGCATCAAGGTCAGCAAGCAAATGGAACACTGGTGTATTCAGATTTTTGGCTGGTTATCTACCACCACTGAGACTTTGAAATATACTGTAACCAGCAACAAACAAAAGGATGAGATGGTAATCTTTCTTTGACACTTAATAGTAATCATCTGTCCATAAAGCAAACAGTATTAATAATGCCAGTAGATTTAAAATATTAGTAAAGGTAAGGAAGCATTGAGAACATACTTAAATCCATGGAACTGCGCTCTTAAATGCTTCATCTCACATGTTTTCTGTTTAGATCTGGATGTTGACCGGGGACAAGCTTGAGACGGCTACATGCATCGCCAAAAGCTCCCATTTGGTCTCAAGAAGCCAAGACATCCACGTTTTCAGACCAGTACGCTGTTTCACTTCCTCTCCGTCCCAGAGCTTTGTAATCATGATGCGCCTACTTAATGGGAGATAAAAAGCCTAAATGTTCTCATGGCTAATTGTATTGTGTGGCTCTCGAGCAGGTCTCAAACCGAGGAGAGGCCCATCTGGAGCTCAACGCCTTCAGAAGGAAACATGACTGTGCTCTGGTCATCTCTGGAGACTCCTTAGAGGTACTACAACACAGTGCAGCACACAGGGACGGTTCCCTTCACAACAGATGATGCTGTGGATGCAGCCAAATAGGCAAACAGAGAATAAAAACGTCATCCTCAGCCAAAACTAACACTTTGGAGTTCAACCAAGGCCTTGAGGATGAGTAGAGGGAATAGAATCACACAAAAAAAACATCAGTATTTTGTTATGAGACAGAACAATCTGAAGCTTTGCAACAAGGGCTAAGAATTTATAACACCTCTGCAGGATTTGCATATGTATTTTTACTTGGACTTAAACAATGAGCTTCTCTAACTCAGCAATGTATAGAAAGAAAACATATAAATAATCCAGAACTTTTAGTATACAGTAAACTATATTGTGTGTCTTTATTTCTGTGGTGTTGCAGGTGTGTTTGAAGTATTACGAGCATGAATTTGTGGAGCTGGCCTGTCAGTGTCCAGCGGTGGTCTGCTGTCGCTGCTCCCCGACTCAGAAGGCCCAGATCGTCACGCTCCTCCAGCAGCACACAGCCAACAGGACTTGTGCCATAGG
The DNA here is from genome assembly GCF_963691925.1 of Scomber scombrus. Taxonomy (NCBI): domain Eukaryota; kingdom Metazoa; phylum Chordata; class Actinopteri; order Scombriformes; family Scombridae; genus Scomber; species Scomber scombrus. The sequence goes on from NC_084985.1 coordinate 10,363,853, forward strand.
TGAGTGTTGACAGGAAGTTTGTTTGGCTCCAGTCCACAGACAGCGTGGGAAATTCTGTCGTTCCTCCAGGGAGGAAAAAGTTAGACAATGTGTAACACAATCTATCAGACAGCTTAATTTAATAGGAAGTCCAATGGATGGTGGATTGGTTAATGCTGATGAAGTGCCTCTGAGGTAGACACAGTATTATCCTGTTGCTAAATTGCAGTTGTAATTATTTAACTGAACTGACCATTTATATTAACACATGCACAAAAACTGCAGCATATTACTTCCTGTAGCCACAAGATGGCAGTCAAAGCTTGCTAAGAATAGCACTTACAGTCCCTCCATCTGCTACTTGTGTAACTACATGCATACATTGTAAAACATCATGTTGCTGTTTTTATTATTTTAATGTATGTTTCTGTTCTCTGACAGGTGATGGGGGAAATGATGTTAGTATGATCCAGGCTGCAGACTGTGGTATTGGAATAGAAGGAAAGGTAAAGACTTTCATAAGTGAACCAGTGACCACAAAGCTTCATTATGACCTCAAGTGTTTTCCTGTATTAGGTCTCGTTACGTGATGTAGGCTAGGGAACTCTTATATGTCTTGAATAAACATATTAAGTGCTTAGTTCATTAAGTAGTGAAATTTAAGTACTTGAAAACCTTTTTTATTGGAGATACTTTTCTCTGAGAGCCTCATGTCTTTTTAAACTGTAAAGAGCTTTATTGACACTGAAATGACATTTAAGAGCTTGAACGGATGTTTACACATATTGTATCTTCCTTTAGTGCTGTTCAACAAAGCAGTAACATTTCTTCATCTTTATATTCCTGGTTTTTCAAACAGGAAGGGAAGCAGGCATCGCTGGCCGCAGACTTTTCCATCACTCAGTTTAAGCACATTGGCCGTCTGCTTATGGTTCACGGCAGGAACAGCTACAAGCGCTCTGCAGCGTTGGGTCAGTTTGTCATGCACAGAGGCATGATCATCTCCACCATGCAGGTACAGTGACAGTAAACCACTGATGATGACATTTTTATTTATTTATTTATTTTTTGACAGAACTTTTGCTGGATTTTAATGATTTTTTTCTGAACTGCTTCTTCTCTTTTGAAGTCATGTTTGCTGATGTTTTGTTCTGGATGTCTGTTCTTAATTAGTTGTTTTGTTTTTAATATGTGCTGTGTGGTGAAGCCAAAGACAACTTTCCACATTGTGGACAATAAAGTTCCCCGACTAACTAACTTTATAACACTGTTTTTCTTTTCCATCCTCAGGCTGTCTTCTCTTCCATATTCTTCTTTGCCTCTGTTCCTTTGTACCAGGGTTTCCTCATGGTTGGGTATGAACATTTTCCAAATGTCTTATGATAAACATATTGACTTATTTTATTGTTCCTACCACCTCCATACATAGACCTAGTTGAGAGGCTGACTGTACTGTTGCCTGTAAGCATTGTGAACACTTGTATGGTTTATATAATTACAGCTTCACACCAGCAGGAAACAAATGTGTGGATAAATGATCATCTAACCTTTTAGTTTGAGCCTCTCCATCTTAATATTGTTCATTTTCATGTACTCTGCTGCTCTTTCCTGCAGATATGCCACCATCTACACCATGTTTCCTGTGTTCTCCTTGGTTCTGGACCAGGATGTAAAGCCAGAGATGGCTCTGCTTTACCCAGAGCTTTACAAAGACCTCACTAAGGTACTTTACCCTTATTTAGAATAAAGTCACTTCATCCTCATCTTTCCACTAACTGCTCCTGTTGGTTGTACCAGATGAAAGTATATTGAACTCATAGATGATGTTTCTCTCTTTCAGGGGCGTTCATTATCTTTCAAGACTTTCCTCATTTGGGTTTTGATCAGTGTGTATCAAGGTAAGGTGTACACCATATTCTAAGTCAAAACATTAGCTTCATAAAAAACAAGTACAAATAACTTACTAGAAATAGGTTTTTAACAGAACCTACCATATAAAAGCTTCTGTTACAAAAGACCAGTGTGGCTTTACATACTGTCAAAGCAACTCTTCACCTACCATATCATCAATTTTACTGTGCCTAATTCCAGGGTCCCCTGGCCCCTCCAAACTCTGTTTCTCAGTATCTTAGGTTTCCAACCGCCATCCGCTTTTACATGCAGGCTTTTGTCTGACCAGTAAATCGATATTTCTGTAATCGCTAAGCCATGCAGCGTGTGAGAAAGATCTATGTTCCTGCTCAAGCATGACTTCCTGACAGCTCAAGGTTTTTAATTAAAGGCCAATACCAGGTCTGTGGAGAAAAACGAGAGAAATGTGAAGACGATATGAGAGGACGACAGCGAAGGAGGAAAATATTAGGGACCAATCAAGCTTAATTCATTACAGTGTTTGACTCGCTGGAATGCACTGTATGAAGACTGTATGAAAAAGCAATTATGTGATCAGTTAGAGGCGATTAAGCTCAATTTGTGTTGTGTTATGATCAAATGAAAGGCTATCAAAATACAGTAGGCGCCCAAAGATGAGTGAGTGTCTGGACGCTTGAAGACATTAAACAGGGTGAAACACACTAGAGCACATTGTGCATCTTTCACCCTCATAAAATGTTATTGAATCAGTCCTTTTCCCCCAGACACAGTAATCCTTAACTCAATGTCCCAAGCAACTATTTGTGCTGACTAGAACAGACCTGGGCCGAATGGCTTTTTTAAAGTACTTTTTGTGATTTCTTATCAGCTACCTTTGTGTAATACTAGTCCCACATGGATAATCAGTAGAGCTGCAACGATTAGTAATTTGAAATTTATTAAAATAGTTGCAGATTAATTTTCTTTCAATCAAAAATGCTAGATATTTGTTGGTTGCACCTTATCAAATAAGGGGGTTTGCTGCTTGTTCTCATCATTCATGAGCGTTAATGAAATATCTTTTGGTTTTTGACTGTTAGTTGGATAAAAAAAACCCAACAAAAACAATTTAAGGACTTAAATTTGAGCTCTGGGAAGTTTTGATGGGTGTCTTTCACTTCTTTTTGACTTTTCATAAACTAAACAATTTATCAAGAAAATAATCAATTGACGTCAAAGTATTTTTAATTATTTTAGGGCATTTGTGTGTAACCAATTTTTTGTAATAAGTAATTCCAAACTTGTGATACGTTAACAAGTTTAAAACAAGCATTAACTATCTGGTTCAGAGCCACGTTTAAGATGCTGTGGAACATGAAACTGAAATCCTGCATGAAAATGCTTAACCACTTAAAACTGATCTGACTTGGCGATTTCTTCCTCCTCAAACGAACTATTCTGATGATTTCGTGTGGTCGATTTGTTTCCTTTGGCGCCACCAGGTGGCATCCTCATGTACGGCGGGTTGGTGCTGTTTGAGTCGGAGTTCGTGCACGTGGTTGCCATCTCATTCACAGCACTCATCGTGACGGAGCTGCTGATGGTGGCGCTGACGATTCGCACCTGGCACTGGCTCATGGTGGTGGCAGAGTTCTTCAGCCTGGGCTGCTACCTGGCCTCGCTCGCCTTCCTCAATGAGTACTTTGGTAGGTATCCATTATGTCAGAGGTTTTGCAGAAGTTGTATACAGTATAACCTTGTATCTTTGAAAAAGTTAAAGGTATGCATTAAAATTCTTGAAAGGAGACTCATGTATTCAAGCTTGATGAAAATTGTGCAAAATACTCATTAAATTCTGACAAGAATACACAAGTTTTGGCACAACAGCAGTTTACTTACTTTCATGAAGCATGCAGCTAAAATAGCTGCATGCTTGTCTCATGTTTGCTTACTACAAATACAGTAACTGTGCAAAGGATAACTTTACTCTTGGTTTTTTTAAGGCCAGTATTGACTGTACGGAGCACTTCAAGGAGATCACAATCTTCTTCTGCACCTCCTTTCTGTTCAGTTTGCTGTAACACAACCTGGCACCTAAGTGTTGAGCAGTAGCTCAGCTCTGTGCTTTTATTGCTTATCCCTCTTTTCTCTCAATGTCCTCCTTTGCTTTGCTGTTCACTGCTAACCTCTGTTTCTGCTGCACCTCTTTTGCTTCTGTATGTTGGCAACAGGCATAGGCAGGGTGTCCTTTGGAGCTTTCCTTGGTAGGTTTTGCAGCCTGTAAATTCATCTCATCCATCTCTCTGTATTTCTATTGTGTTCGATTGATGTTTTTAATGTGTCTTTTAAGATATTTGCAATGCATTTCTTTATTGTCTTGTGTCATTTCGGTCCTGCCATTCATTCCACTTTCCAGTTTTCATTTTAATGCTCTGACAAAAAACTTCAACTTTAACTGTGATTACATTCAACACATCAAAGACCAGCATCTGATTTTAAGTTTTCTAACCGTATCGCAACTGTTCATGGTCTATTTTCTAATCAAGTGATGTTGACTCTAGCATTACTTGATTAAATGCTCATCATCCTGTGCAATCACAATACTGAGACGTGTACTTGAGCTGTTCTCCACTCCTTTTGCTCCTCCAGACTTGTCGTTCATCACGACTTGGCCTTTCCTGTGGAAGGTGTCAGCCATCACGCTGGTCAGCTGTCTTCCTCTCTACATAATCAAATACCTGAAACGCAAGTTTTCACCGCCGAGCTACTCCAAACTATCCTCATGAGCCAAACGTGGATTACTTGTGTTATGTTTTGTAGTTCTGTGCTTCTCTGAGTTTTTCTATTTTCAGCACTTTTTTTACTCACTGACTCTCAGTGATGGACAGGCAACCCGTAGAGGTCAAGGAACCACTGGAACAATCGAAAATGAAGAGAAAATTAAATGATTAATTTTTGGACTTATGTCACTGAGACTTGGGATTACTTGAAAAGACAGAGCACATAAGAAAGACTTTATTATAAAGATGGATTTTGCCACACAACAAGATTGAAATGATGTAAGTGACTGCACTTAGAAGGCCTGAAACTCGTTGACCCCATTTTGTCAGAAAGGGTCGATCTGCCTTCTTTTCTTTTAAAGCATTTCAAACAAATCAGCTTCAAGTGTCATTTTATACAGTTCTGATGCATTACTTTCACCGTTTAAATTTTTATGTGGAATTCAGAATTTTTTTAAGTGTTATTTTTATTCTAGGTACTAATTACATTTGCTAGTGTGCGTCTTTGAACAGTGAGTTGCTGTAAGGGATAAAATAAAATATATATTATTTACTTTAATGTTTTCCTTTAATGTTACTGTAAATAAAGCCTTTACATGCAGCATTGATTACTACTGCGATTAATGTAAACCTCACTGCGTTTAACTCTACTTGTACAAATGTGCATTAACCAAAAATAAGAACATTTACGACGACATTCAGAAAGAAAATGCTGATTATTTGTCCAGGGAGGAAAAACAACCCTGAAACTGAATTTCTGTGCATTTTCTGCTGTATATCCTTTACATTTTTAAGACCGTGAATGACATAATCAGTCTATCATATACATAGTATAAAACCAGCACTCCATAATTACATTTAATGTTGTATTCTGCTTATTTGGCCTTGATTATTCTGCATTGCATTTATTTTACATTTATGATGTCTGTGGGTGATCACCAGTCCTCCTGTTAGGATATGGCAGCTCACGTTGTGCCTCATTATGATGTATGTCAATGTATTGAAGCTGCATTTAAGAGCGTTGGATGTTAAACAATCAGTCAGAGGTTTTCTTATTACCTCTGCAGCCACATCTGAACTTCCAGGAGCTTCAAAGCTGCTGCTCTTCTCAGAAAAGTTTTTTTTTCTGTATGGTTGAATACTCGAAAAGTCACAAAAAGGACCCTGAAACATGGAAAGATGTGTATTTTTAGGGCTTTACTGACGCTATATGATCCCTGGGTTTTTTTGTGACTTTGGCCTTTAGTGGACATTGACATTCAGCTCTTGTTGAGGAGGAATGAGTTTTATCATTCACTCCATGTACTTTAAGTGTTAAGCACAGTGGGGAAAATCACAATCGGGGAAATGTTCAAAATGTACAATTCAACTATATTAGGAAGTAGTTTAGCTATGTTTATTAGTTAGGTTGTCATGAATCATAATTGAGTTAAACTCAGGTTGATCGTTCCTAAAATACTTAAATCGTTGTATCATTTTGTTTAAATTGTGGCAACCATACTGTAAAATGTAGCTATTCTATAACAATGAAGACAAATAGTGGATGTAGTTATTTGGGAAAGAGGTGCGACTGTGACACTTCAATTCAAATTACATTCAGTGTTTTTAAATTTGTGATTTCCATTCTTACGAAGAGTAATTCCAGATGTCAATCACTGTGTTTTCTGTTGAGATACGTGTTTTATGTGTGTTGTTGTATAAACTTTTCTTTCTCGTGAACTTTCTGCGTTCCATGTCCTACACTGCAATTTCTAACAGTGTCTGTTATTTATAATATTGTTATTGATTAATGAATAATAAAAAGAAACAGATGCCAAAAAGTTTCCTGTTTTTATGTCTGACTGGAACCCAAGATTTTATCATGTGGCCACTAGATGGAGGTAGAGGCTCAATACTGGACAGAATGAGGATGTGGCACCATGTAAAGGAATATTACACTCAAAAGTACACAGTATTATTGAACTTTTAGAGAATTTGCTCCTTGTGCAATTGATGAAAACACTGTTGCTCCTCTGAGATTAAAAAATGTCAGATGTTGCTATTGTGGGGTGTATAACAGTATATGAAGATTTTAAAGTCCCCCTTGGTCACTGCTGTTCAATCCAATAATATGACATAAGTGCACATTATTAAACTTAAAGATTGACACATCATTAAGGTAATTTATTTGAAAAAGTATATTTAATTTGTAGAAGAAATGTATCTATTTCTTTGTAAAAATGTAAACCCAGTAAAAACAAATCAGGTCTGTCCTAAAACAATAGTTAGGTGAACAAATTCACATTAATACATGTTTTTCTTGTTGTAATGATTCCTTCTGTTCATACTGGCCATTAGGAGATCCTTTCATTAAGCACTTTCAATGTAAGTGATGGGGAACAAAATCAAAATCATGTTAGTCAAACAAAGTGCATATCTTTCAGAGTTACTGACTTTTTAGTACCTAATTGCGTCTCTTTGTTAAGACGTTTCCACTGCAGTTGAACAAGAAAACACTAATTTTATATATACTAAAAAGACTAACCTTGAAAGATACCCACTTTATTTGACTAACTCAGAAGTCTTTTCAACACATTTTTGCACATCATTAAGGTTGTGAATTTTTTCCCCCATCACTTACAGTATTAACACAATTTGAGGTGATCCTCTAATGGCCTGTATGAACAGGAGGAATGATTACAGCGAGGGAAAACCTATTCCAATGTAAATATGGGTGACTGACTGTTGGTTTAAGAAAAACTTTAAAAATTGCAAACCTATTCTTTAAGTATTATGTTCAATTTTAACAGGTAATACCTTTAACACCATGGTAAGCCCTCGAAGCACTTGCACACATGTATCACTGTCACATGCTGTAGGCCTCTAAATCAAAACATCTGAGTATACAGTAAAGTATAAGCAGAGCTGCATATAAACAGAGCCATAGTGAAGTAGTTTTTAAACAAAGCTCACTGTCCAATTACAGATTGTGCCTTTAAAGCACTATAGAGGAAGGTTTAATGTATACTTAAAAAGACGGATATGTTTAACCATGTAATCTAAGACAGTCACTGAGTAAACAGACAATGTGTTATCAATTTCTCCCCTAGAGGAGGAAGTACTTTGGATGGAGGGCGACCCAGTGATGAATGTGATGGTCTGATGGCTTTAACATGTTAAGAAATGATCTCTTTCATCTCCTCGTGTTCACTCTGTGGCTGCACATCGACAGTATGGGAGGGAAAGAAGGGCTGCACCATATAGGTTGTATTTAACTGTTCTGATGTGTGTCTTGGAAGGTTATTGTGGTGCGTTTTCCAAGCTGAGAGTTAATGTGCTGCATGAAGAGCAGTGATGGACCAGATAATGTTCATTTGAATAATGATTTATTGTGCTAACAGAAAACAGTTTGTCTGTGTTGGAACGATCTTCTTCTCATGTGGGTTTTAAGGATCAATCTACGGCTTTTTGATGAAACATTTTTATGTTAGATCAGTCTGGGGGCTTCCCTTTATGTACACATATTTTAGCACTTTGCAGTAAAAAGAGCAATAAAACTAGGAACATTTGAGCTGCTGATGTCAAGCTACTTTCAGGTTCATACCATGTTAAAAGATGTGTGTGTGTGTGTGTGTGTGTGTGTGTGTGTGTGTGTGTGTGTGTGTGTGTGTGTGTGTGTGTGTGTGTGTGTGTGTGTGTGTGTGTGTTTACGTATAAGTATAACTTAAAGGATAGGTTCACATTTTTTAAGTCTATATTAATGTAATACTCACAAGCCCATACATGTACAGTAAAAGATGAGGGAAAAATCCACAAAAACTATATTCTAAAGTTAACTTAATTAATTAATATCTTAATTAATCTGAACCTAAACTTTGAGATTTTATAAATTCCAAGCAGAAATTTTAATACAAGTGAGCACAGATTATTAGTCTTTAGGAGGTCTAAAAGAGGATGCAGAGTGGACCAATTAGAAATATTTGAATCCTGAGGATCACTTTGAGACATGGCTATGATAAATAAATCAAGACAGAGAGTATATCATTAATTTCATTAATTTAAGATGATGTAGCTTCTGTTTCAGTATTATAGACAAACTTACGTTTGTATTCCTTAACAAGACTATTTAGGTTTAATAGTGTTAGAAATGTTCAGATCATTACCTGGATTTCTCACCCAGGCAGTTTATTCCATGCAGCAGTTTGACAGTCAAATGTGTTTACACATATTCAGTGCATACTTTATGTAAAACCTGCACAGATGAGTGTCCAAACGTGCCCTGCAAAGACAACCACACTGAGCCTTTTTTCTGCACAATCTCCTGACAGATCTGTAGGCTTAGATTTAATTGTGTGCATGTAAAAACATGAGAGAGGAGCTATTACATTGTCAGAATGGATGTTAACAATCGGACGTTTCATCTCTTGTACAACAAATTATCTCCTGGAATAGAAAAAATGATTTCATAACTTAATTTGAAGCCCTGCAGAATGAGGCGTTTTTGCAAAACACTTCTCAACTAAATGAGATTTTATCCAGCCCAGAAGTGGGGTACAAAACACTTATGCTGCAGAAATTTCAGATGGAACATTTGTCAAATTAGTATTTTCTTTTTTCTTTTCTTTTTTACATTTGTGCTGTTTTTTTATATGCTGGAGGGAGACCTGCCATTATGCCATTATGCTATCTTGTTACTAAGCGGCTAAGTGGCTTCTCCCGCCATATTCCATCAGACTGGGCTTGTTTTAAAATTCCACAGCACCCCGTTTGAATTAAGAAACAACAACCAGTAGAGATAAAGTTACTGGTAATGATATTCCCCGACTGGCTTGGTGGGGGAGAGGAGTGTAGAAGTCTTAAGGAAGACGAAACTATTCCTCAATCCAGGGGTCCAAATGGGAAGCATTTCCAACATTCAGTTATTTATTCATACAAATATATCAGTTACTGTAATTTCCTAATTTCATGCAGTGTATCCATCTTTGTCAGAGACAACATTGTGTTATTTTGTAATGCTGCTGTGACTGTAGGTTTGCTGGTTTAAGTCCCATACTAGCAAACCAATAATATCACTGACGTGCCCTCAAGCAAGGCTCTGAACCCCCCAACTACCCCAGTGGAGCTGCATAGTGGCCAATAATATGAGACTGTGGTTGTTTAAAAAAAAATTATTGAACATCATAAACATACAGACCTATAGCATTTAAATCAAAAATTGCAATTCAAAATATTGTAGTGCAAAACATAATTCTATGTTAAGTAAATAAAATATAGGAGATATGTAAAATACAAGAAATTAAAAAAAATTAAAAAGTAATATTTGACACTTATAAGACCCTTATCCAATAACAACAAGACAATAATAACAATGGAGGACAGCATAAGTTAATCATGGGACACACAAAATATCTATGTGCAAATTAAATTCAACCAGGAAAATAATAGTCTGGGAAAGACTCAGAGAATCCTGCATTATGCATGTGGGATTTATCAATAACACGTTTAACATTCATTGTGTAACACAAAGGTTTATTATTACATTCACACTTAGTAATAATATCGCTAGCCACAATTGTTGTAGAATGCCCAGTTTTATTAAAAATAAACTTTGCTATGTCTTTCCTAAATGCAGATGTCAGACTGTGGTTGTACCATGGAGCAGTGCTTCTTAAAGTGGGGTCCTTGAGAGGTTTCCAACGGGTCCCCAGCAAAAAGGGGAACGATTTATTTTCACTATAATCCATCCATAACTAACACAATGCCAGAATGTATGATTATGTTGGTCATGGGTTTCATAAACTTTTTGTAGTGAAACATCTAAAGGGAAAAAATCAAATTATTGTCTGTGATCTAACTTGTGTCAGTTTAGGGGTCCTTGGTGTGAAAAGGTTTGAGAACTACTGCCATATAGACATAGTGAAGTGTGACGTCAACCACTGGTTTGCACAGGAGAAAGTTTGCAGCTTCTAGTCGGCACCATGTTTTCTGATTGGACCCAGGAGCTTCCAGACAAGGAGTGTGGTGTGTTGCCTTTCACACTCTGCCAACTCGCCCCGCTTCCTCTGACCGAATCTGGGAACACGAAGCGCTGCACACTTGGGCTAAGCTTTAGTTAAATTATGCTAACATCAAACTTTAACTTACATTTCGAGTGCTTCTTTTCTTCAACTCCACGCTTACTCATCAAGTGACACTTGAGCTGCTTTCATCTCTTTCTCTTCAGCCGACATTTCGCCTGTTTTCAGCTCTTACTCTTCAGCTATTTCAAGTAAAAACCAACATTTCAGCTGCCTACAGGGCATTAACTACAATGCTTTCAGTAATAGCACTTCAACCGATTTTTGCACTTACACACTCATGCAAAGAATGAACATTTTGTTGTATCTCAATGCTGCACTTACAATTGAGCCTTTTCTAGTTCATACCATACTAATCAGCATCATTCCTCCTGACATTTTTCTGCTCCCTCCTCCCACTGGATGATTGTTTATGGACTCATAGTGACTCATTTTCTCTGATTATAATAATATGTCTTGACCAAAAAATATTCTGTTTGTGAACTTGTTTTGGTCTCTTCTTAATAGTATTTGACTTCAGTCTTTGTTTATCACCAGAAGTAAGGAAATATATTCAAAATGCTGAACAGACACTGAGGATGTAACTGCATGTAATGATTAAAATCATGTAGGCACAAACTTCCAAATGTGCCAAAAGGCATCTTTTACAGGCCTACTTCTCAGTAACAAACTGGCCTATGGTAACCACACTTCTCTGCAGTTACACTAGCTCCATTCTTGATTTATGTAAACGACTTTGGACACGTAGAGCCTGTGCAACCATGACCAACAGCAGAGAGACAGTAAAGTGTTGTGTACCATGGGGAGCTGTTGCTTAGTGTTATGCCTGAATTTCATGCCGGCTCTGGGACCGTTAGGGAGAGAAAATGAACCTCCCGGCCCTCTGCAAGTGCTCCCTCGGCGCTGAAAACTCCTCCCCTGGCTGTAACCTAGCAACGGGCCTTCAAAACAGGAAACAGAGCAGGGGATTCCGTCACAGCAGCCGAGAAAAAAGGAGAACATTGATGGGAGACAGGAAGTCTGACTGTAAGGATGGCGGTGAGGTGTGGCAGGGGGGTCACCACTGCTTTGACTGCTGAATAACAACAAAACACTCAACCTGCCTACCCTATAACAAAATGACAGCCAATTTTAAAGGTGCAAAAAGAACAATATTTACTGCCTCCTACGCAGTGACAAAAGCAGCATTATTCATGCAGCATTTTGCATACGGATACACTATTTTGACTACACCACTTGCCTTTTTTTAATCTCTCGTGTCTTTTCAGGCCACTGTAACCTGTGCCAAAGATATTTTAAAGTCTTAGTCATAAGTAACTTAATGTCCCTTGAAGCCAGATATCTGATCATAGTTTGAGTTTAACTTGTTCTCATAGAAACTATATTTAATGTTTTATTATTCTACGTCAAGAAACACTTTATAAAATCACAGTTATGAGTACACATGTGGTGCGAGGGGTGTGCTAGCTGAGTCAATAACACAAAGAAGTACAGTAATAATTTCTCAGTTTCCTTCCAGTTTTTTTTTCCAAAACAAGCAGGTGATTCAGCAGTGGGAAAGCCGGCATTTTGGGCTGCTTGTTTCTCAGTTTATGAATAACTTACAACGCCGTCCAGTGTTCCATTTTGTTTTTGTTCAGACACAAATAAAGTCAGGCACTGGATTTTGAGGGTTAGAACTGTGGAAAGAAAAGCGAGTCTAGGTCTTTTCCACCCCACTGCAGCCAAACCACGTCATACCGGGAAGGGTATTTGAACAGTTTCGCAGTAGCCACATACGGGATAGCAGACGACAAAAATGTGGGGGCTTGTCACAGCGAGACCACCCCCAACCAATGATGCTTCACCCCTTCCCAGACTCTTAATATTATGATACACCAGGCAAAACTTTGGGAAACACAGTTGGGCAAAGCTCCTGGCAGCAGCGATCACAGTGAGACGACGAGACAAAAATGTATTTGAATGTTTCCTGGAAACAAGATGATCTACAGTCTGATTAAATTAGCCAAGCGACTGTGCCACTCATTAGAAAAAGACTGCACCATAAAGGATGCTGTGTACAGTATATTGCTTTGTATTTGCATTGTGTTGCCAACTCTAAGCTCTTCTGTCAGCTCATAGTGAAGGACACACAGTAAACACAGTTTGACTTTAAGGAATATGAAACCCTTTACAGTTATAATGTGACAATCCTGTGATTTCAAAAACATATGTGTACATGTAATCCATCTTCAATCTTTTTATTATATAGATGCACTTGGGGAATGTGAACAAGCAACAAAAGTGTGCCACAGGGTCTGTTCACTTGCTGCTAAATAAAAGTCCTGTGGGATTAAAGTGACATCTCAGAGCCAAGTCTTTGCTATCCATCTAAGTTGCTCAACAATTGCCCTGTGTTTCACTGCCTTAAAGCCCCAATATGTGAAAGTCAGTCTTTGTATTACAGAGCAGCAGTTGACAGTAGGGTTTTTGCTGAGTGTGTTAGTACGCTATGACATCACTGTTGCATGGGGTTACAGGTGCAACAATGCACACCAGCCTGGTATCAAACTACTCTTTAAACCTGCAGCTGCTGTTCGTGGTCTGTCACAACCAAGAGAGCAGTGACAGTGGACCAAAACAGTAACATGATGAGCAGGGGCAACCAAAACACTGAGCTAAAAGTTGCTAAAATGCTGCATAAAGCTAAAGGGAACTGTTAGGTTGTGTGAATATTCTCTGTGGGCTCATTACCATGATTGAGCCCTTTTACATTATGTATACTTTTTTGATTTATTGTTAATATGAATAATGTGAATTAGTGCAGCTTTAAATCATAAAAATAAGGACTTGATGCTTGTTTTCGACTTGACTACTGTGAGATTTGACAAAATAAAGACTTGAGACATTTGAGTCTCAAGTTTTGACAGTGTCAAGCAGGACTTGAATAGGCACACACCTTGAATATTTTATATATTTTATTTGGATTCCCTGACTCAGACTCAACTTTTAAAAAGCAGATGCCAAATGCTGTGTCATTTTAATGACAGACCTGACAGACTTGGACTTGGACTTACCCTGGAGGATTTCAAGACATGAGATCTCACTAAGACAAACAAAACTTAAAACTAGCTCTGGTATGAAATCACATCAGCACCTTTTGTGTGACTCACAGCAGTGAAACACAGCTTTTTTTTATATCAAAGAGGGTCTTTTCTCTCCATTTCGTCTGTATTATCAGACCAGGATATTGGTGGTGTTTTTCATTATCTCCTCTGCCCTTCTCTCAGTTAGGGCTCTGGATCCATCTGGTCTGTAGTGGCCTGTTACCAAGGTGTCCGCTAACCAGCAACAGGCCTGGCTGGAAAAACTACGAGCCCGGCACCGCTGTGACGTAGAAGAGCCCACGAGTCAATCAGCAGCAGAGCTATTTATTAACTGCAGATGGGTGGAAGTGTTTACTGCAGTGCATGTTACAGTTACACATAGCTATGGAGTAGCAGTCCCCCCCTTTTTGCCCCAATTAGACCTCTAACCCCCATGACAGCTTTCCATGAGGTCAAAGAAATGACTGGGGTTCTTTAAATGACTGGGGAGCCACCACGCCACGTCCCCATGATGAAACAGACAGCTAGGATTTCACAAGTGCCGTCACTCCCTCAGATACTCTGCTGGCTGGTCAGCTCTGCCAAAATGAGATCCCAATGGGTGAGGAGGGAATATTGCTTTGGATGTGGGGCATGCATGCCATGTTGTTGCACAATGGAGACAAATGTGGATTAAGAGGGGATTTCAAAAACATTTTCTCCACCGCTCGTCACTGAAATCACACAAAGAGGGAAGACACAGTTTTACTTTAAAGACAATCATGTAGTTAGGCTCTGACGTTCATGGAAGTAATTTGCATCTTGATGCAGTGAGGCATAGAAAACATGTACCTTATCAAAATATTTCAAATTTGATGCAGGGCACTTTGCATTTTTTGCATTTTGTAAAATAAATGTATCTGCCTCTTATATTCTTGATCTTTTGCAGGTTTGCAATTAGTCACTGCTTTCTGCAGCATTCTTCAGTGGGAGGATAATAGAAGATCTATAAGTATATCAAATTCTAAAACAAGATGAGACAAAGTTAGTTTGATCTGTTTAAACAAGCTATGCATTGAGTGAATGTTGTTTCCCTCTAGGATGTGACAGAATACTCACATTCAAATGAAGGCTTGCAGGGACTAAAAGTTACTTTGATGTAATGATCACATGAATATAGCAGATGCAAGAGCAGAGTGTGAGATTATTTAGCCCCTCTCCAATTCAACTGAATGACAGATCTTGGATATGCAAGTAGTTATCCTGATACATTCAGAGAATCAACAAAGAAAATCTAAAATGACCTAAAAAGATGAAAATTGTATTGCAGAAACATTACTTTGGACATTGAAGATAACAAGAACAACCTTTAACTCGCAAAGAACGTGAAAGACCAGTGTCTGGTTTGTCCATTCTGAGCACCTGTAGAAGCATGGAGGTGCAATATGTCAGCCTCCATGGAAGGGGACTTGCTCATTCTAAGGTGACGAAAACAGGATTCTTAGTTTCAGGGGATACTAAGGTGATACACTGATTACAATATACTTGTAAAAATTATATTCCATTCCTTCTAAGTCCAGTCCATTAGATGCCACTAATATCTACAAACTGCACCTTTGACACGCCATAACTGAGAATAACAGTGGCATGGCACGCCACCACCTCTAAGGATCACACCAAACAGGGTCAGCTGATAAGATGCTGCATTGCTGTAAAGTAGCTTCCCACCTCCAAGGATAGACAGACTCTTAGAGAGCCACCATGTGACTATTGTCATCACAGAAACCACGGGCCTACTGCCAGTTGCTGAAAGGTCCAGACCTGCCAAAGATAGCAACAACCCTGCCTGCATGGGACTGAATGCGCTGAGGAGACAAGCCGAATAAGTATACACTAACCACATTGAGCGGCTTATGGAAAACTCTATGAAGATTCTCAGTTCAGCGTGTCAAATGACTGGGTATAGGACTTGATTTTTATATAGTACTTCTATGCAAGTATGGATAATTATGTGTTTCATGCCCCGCAGACATGCAGTCTGTCAGTAGGAAGTGGAAAAGCAATTATTTGCCTTTGCAACAACTTCAAAACCCCATGAGACGCTTATGTGCAAGATCTGAAGAAAGTTTTATGTTTTATGTCTTATGAAGCGGCACTTGAGCTATACGTATGTTCTGGCATGTCTGGCTCAGGTCACCTGTCCTCTTATCTGCTGCTGCTCCAGCTGCACTCTGAAAACTCAGCAGCCTTACACTGAACATCCGTCTGCTGTTACCACTTGATGAATGACTCTTACAAGGTGAAAATGACAGCAGTTTTATGTAAAATGCTCACGAGGATTAGTCTGCACATAAATCTTGATTTAGGAGATTCCATGTGCAGTGTCTTGCAGCAGCACATTGATAACTCCTTTGTACATGATGCCAAGGGTAGCAGATATTACAGACAATGTGGGTGGAAGCTGCAGATTAATGCTGTATGTGCTCATTAAGTCAGTCATGGATCATGGGGACATAGTTTGCATTACAGGGTTTCTTTTAACATCTGTCACCTAACAAATCATGGTCTTTTATGCTCTGCTGTGTCATTTTTTACTCAATTTATTCCATTGTTTATATTCAGAAGGGTGTTCACCCTGGCTCAGGTTCTACGGTATTAGCTCTTGGAGGTGAAGTAGTACAGGATGTTTTTTCCAATCAATGGAGGTTTGTGTTTGACTCTCCCGTGGCGAGGCTTATTTTATTCATCTCGGAGCCTTCAGGCTTCACGTCCAGCCTCGTTAATTGGCCTCATTTGCCCCTGGAAACCCCACTGAGAGTGAGGATCTCCATTGGATCCACATCTGATGGTCAGACGTTCAGCTGCGTCAGAGTTGGGATGGGCGGTGCTGTGCCGAGGTGATCCCCGAGTTTAAAAAGCGCAGAAGTCCTCAGCGCGCTGGAGCAGTGCGTCATAGCGACCCAGCAGCCAGGATCCCCTGACACAGAGTCAGATATCTCAACACAGCAACGAAAATAGCCTTTCTGAGGGCAAACTTGTGTAGCTCAAGTGATGATTTATTCAACGTTTTAATATTTTTTGTCGCATCTCGATTAGATTCTTTCATTTTGGATGCGCGTTGTTTTTTCTTTTTGGAAAAAGAAACAGCTGTTTTTCGACAAAGCCTTTTTTGACACTATTATTTCTCATTCTCGTTGTTTGTGTGCGGTTATTCAGCGAGAGAGGATCCTTAACAACAGCTGGGGAATATATAAACTCCGCTATATGGATAAGGAATCGCTCCCCTCTGCAACTGAACTCCGAGTTTGATCTCAGACGTTGCTCCTTACCCCAAAAAGAAAATGAAATCTGCTGAAGAGGGTGAGTTTTAGTTTATATTTACTACTAAACTTATTATCACTGCACAGTAAAGCTGTTAATGTTGCATTCATTCAACTTCTCATCAGTGTTTGACACATCCGGATGCGATCCACTGAACTGTGATGTTACATTAATTTAGGGTGTTAACTGTACCTTTACTGTCATTTGAATGTCTGTATTCAGCCAGAGTCCATACAGATTTTAACTGTATTAAAGCAGGAGTATGGACAGTCGATGTGCGCCCCTCCCTGCTGGTTTGGGCAAGGTGGGCGTGGCTCTGCTGCTCTCATGACTAAAAGTGCTCCCAAAATAGTCAGAATTGAAGCTGTGCTAATGACTGACATGGCATTGTGGGTAACATAGTGAATGGTTTAGAGGCCAGTATTGAGCAGTCATTTGATGGCACAGTCCCTCAGGCTACCTGTTAGGACTGCAAACTCCAGCTAATTCACATCAGTCTAATTATAGGAGACAAACATTTCAGGGCTACTGTGTCACACACCGCAAGCTGCATTAAATGTAAGCATAATTTTCTTTTATTACAAGGAGTCATATGGTGCAGCACTGATGTCATAGACTTTATGGCGGGGCCCCTAATTCTCTTAAATTTACAGCAGACAGGAGCTGTGGTGACTGCAAGCTGTCTGACTGCATCTGTCTGCCGTTTTCCTCTGTATCAATGTGCTCTACTGTGGTCACATACACCCAGCCTCATGCACAATATAACCACAACTCCAGTTCCCATGTTCCCCCTCCTCGGCCCCTGGTTGTGACCTCAGCCTTCGCCCACAGACAGGCAGAGTTTCATACGACCCAGCGGGAGTTTTGGCACGAGACCATAAGCTTCCCCCTGGTTGGATACAGCATGCACCTTTACAGCATGCGAATAAACGAATCATGTCCCTCCTGTGTTTATTTTTGATGGCTGTTGGAACATGAAACTGGCCAACAAAAGCATCAGTGTGTGTTTTTATAATGTTACAGTTTATGGTCTGCAGCATGCGCATTAAGTGGCATACATCTGGCAGTGTGAAGTGGAAAAAAACCACCTGGTCTTGCCTTTGGTTATATTTAGACTGGAGTTATTTTTGGCTCCTTTATTCGTGTCGCCCAACTAATTTCCTTCAAACAAATTGAGCCATTCAGATATGTTTTGTGTCACTGGCCTAGCTGTGTTGTAACTTGACTATGCTTGGGGATCTCCATTTGATGAAGCATTAAGTTTTAACCTTCATACCTTCTGCATCAGGAAATAGCCAGGGCTTTATTCAGTAGGCAAGCTCTTCTTTTGCCATTATAGGCAACACTTCTGCAGCAGCTCTCATAAGACCCAACTTGGCAACTGTCTCAGTAAGGGAGCCAGTGAATGTGTGTTTGATTATCATGGTAACAAACTCAATCTGTTTGCCTTCCAGATGCATATGGCTACACGCCAAATGTCAGTCTCTCCCTCCCCCTGGGCAACCCTTGTCTTCCCTCGCAGTACCACAGCCTCCAGTCTAGCCCCACTATATCTGTCTCTGTCACCGAGCCTCAAAGTTATGACACCCAGGATGACATGAGAGCGCCCGGGTACTATTCATCTTCAAACATCCGCCCAAACGGAGCCCCGACCCTGGAAAGCCCTCGTATTGAGATCACAGCCTACGGTCAGTTTCCTGAGGATGAGGTGGAGGAGAACAACCTTCCTGTTGCGAAACGAGTCAACTCCATAGTGACGCTGACCCTCCCCAGTGCAGATGGATATCGTGACCCCAGCTGCCTGAGTCCGGCCAGCAGCATCTCATCTCGCAGCTGCCACTCTGACGCATCCTCCTATGAATCAAGCTACTCGTACAACTACGACAACTCCCCCCAGAACTCCCCATGGCAGTCCCCCTCAGTTTCCCCCAAGGGCTCGACCCTCACCCTGCCAGGTGGTTGTTCCCCACGCCATTCCCCTTCCACCTCCCCGCGCACAAGTGTGACAGATGACACCTGGATAGGTCAGCGTGGTTCCAGGCCCAACTCCCCGTGCGGTGCAAAGAGGAAGTACAGCTTCAACGGCAGCGGGGCGTCACACAAGCACTACGCATACTCACCCAACCATTCTCCAGGGCTGTCCCCACAGACTTCTCCTCGTCTCAGCATCACAGAGGAGAGCTGGCTGCCAAACACCAACCAGTACACCAACTCGGCCATACTGGCAGCCATCAACGCCTTGACCACAGATGGAGTGGCTGACCTCGGGGAGGGAATCCCTATGAAGGCCCGGAAAACCAGCATGGAGCACAACCCAACTGTCAGCCTGAAGCTGGAGCCTGGAGGTGAAGAGCTGAGTCCTGGTGAGCTTTGTCAAGATGAGCACCCCTCCAACCGCCTGCCCTTAAAGAAGGAGGGCTACTGTGGCGGGTTTCTGGATGTGCCACAGCATCCATATACCTGGCCCAAACCAAAGCAATACGTCAGGTAATAAGAGAGTGACATTCAAACCTGAGGGAAACAGCTTTTTGTGTGCTCAAGACTTATTAATTCGTAAAACTGCATATAAACTTTGAATTCTTTCATTTTTTTTGGCAACTGAGGAATTATGTGAGAATTTATCCATATATACATTTAATTATATATATACACATTGGACACATTGTGAATGTTTAGTAACCAGAAGTACGTTTAAGCATATTTTACATTTTATAACAGGTTTATCACGAGGTCTGTCTTATCACAGTGTTCACATTCTGCACATTCTACCTTGATAAGTGCATCTAAAATAAGCCGTCCTCCCTCCTTGTTATGTTGACATGTTGGACGTGTTTTCACATCGACAGCCCATCCTTGCCAGCTCTCGACTGGCAGTTGCCATCCAGCTCGGGCCCATACCGCCTGCAGATCGACGTGCAGCCCAAGTCCCACCACCGGGCCCACTATGAGACAGAGGGCAGCAGGGGAGCAGTGAAGGCCCTGGCAGGAGGACACCCAGTCGTTCAGGTCTGCTATATCAGCAGTTTTTAACTTTTTGGCTAAAAGCAGTGTCTAGTTGATACCCCATATAACAGGTTGCATATTTCTTCAAGCTGTGAGCATTTAAACCAAAGATGGGATTTTCCCCTTTTTGATTGCGTCATAAAAATATTTTTAGAAGTAAAATAATCCAATATTTCACAACAATAAAAAAATGAATCATAAGAAAGTGAAAAAAAACATCATTTTTTCATTCATCATATTGCAACTTCTCATGTTTATATTACAAGCCCCTTTTGTATCTTATGTTGGGAACCACTGAGCCAGACTATTCGGTTTCCGGTGATGATTAGACCAACACACGCTACAACCATTATCCTAATTTATTCTCCTTACCTTGTCACTCCTCGACTCAACACTTTCTCCTTCCTGGTTTTCAACTTCATGTGTTAAAACAGACTGTGGCAACATGTGTTTCATGACCTGGCTGTTATGTTATTCAAAGATGTCACATTTCTGAATGGAATACCATAGGTATGCTATTAGACAGACCAGTCCACTCAGTCAGTTCCTGTCCAGACAAGGGTGACTCAGACTTTTCCATTGCGTTGTCGAGTGCAACACAGAC
Source organism: Scomber scombrus (assembly GCF_963691925.1). NCBI lineage: Eukaryota > Metazoa > Chordata > Actinopteri > Scombriformes > Scombridae > Scomber > Scomber scombrus. The sequence continues at coordinate 10,384,512 of NC_084985.1, forward strand.
AGTTACAAAGTGATGTAGCATGGCCGGCAAGAGCTTAGTCATGAGCTTTAACCACAGTAGCAGTGGTGGTCGGGACTAAAGAAAAAAATGTGGACCACTGCAGATATGTTTTGGTTATAAACCCATCTGGTCCCCCAACCATTACTGCACACAGCTGACCTCAGTCTCTGAATAAATAAAGGGTCTGCAGCAATGAGTTTGGCAAAGTGAGTGGTAAGCCAGGCTGTCAGTTTAATTAATACCTTTTGACATCTTATTAATACATTACAATGGGCCTACAAGTTTACCAGATGTTCGTCACATATGGGGCAAAGTTTTTCTGTGTTTGCCTTTTGGTTTTAATAATAGGGTTTTTTTTATAATGTGCAGTTTTTCTCTAAGCAGCTAAAAAGCAGCACGCTCCTCATGTCCGTGGGTTTGAATTGTAAAATGCTAACATTGCTAAACAGTTATTTAAGACCAAACATAAGCTGTTTTCCTATTCCACATTACATATTAACTCTAAGCAGGCTTTAAATATATAGTGAGCCAAAGAAGTGTCAAAATAAATAAGTATCCTCTCTAGAGCCTGACTGATACTAGATTTTTGAGTCCAATTTCTCTTACAGTGATTTGAGAGTTAAAACTCAAATTTTTTAAAATTAATAATAGATCAAATGCTTATGTTCGTTCAGCTTTTTGTGGAGTTCTGACTCCAAGTGGTCAGAAAACAAATGTGATAACGATAAATTCACCATTTTTTACACACACAAACACAAGTAAAGTAGTAAACTTTTTTTTAAATTAAAAAACCCTCAACTGTGACCAATATTTGTAATGAGCAGGACATTTTACAGTTGACAAATAAACGTGTCAGTGCTCTCCGGTGGACAAACTCTGTAACATACCTTTGCTATTTCCTCTGGAAATGTTATAATTGTTGACCTCCAGTTCTTTACACCTTGTCATCTTGCTACTGTGTTGAAATGAACTCCAGGGTGTGTCAGTACACCACTGACATCACTGTTGGGTGTGGTCTGAGGTGGAAGTGGGAAATGGTACTTCAAAATGACAGTGCTGTCCTGTAAGTTCACGAATGGACACCCCACAAGTTATAAACCACTGCTATACACCAATATCATATATCTGTGGTAATAGAAATGACAGAATATAGACCTGGCTGATGTATTGTATTCATAGAAGTAAGCACAATGGTAAATCTGTGTGATTTTTGAAATTTGGTTTGAGTAGTAGTGTGACAGCTTAGAAATTATTAAATGTGTCTGTTCATGGAGATTAATTGGCAGTGGTGATGTAGTTTGATTGACACTCCTCAGTGCATCATTACATGGTAGTAAAAAATTAATTAATTACAGTGCATAAACAGCGTACTGTGATAATTAGTAGATGACAATTAAAAGATACATGAAATTGGGACACCGCTGAAGCCAACTTTCTTTCCCACCATGACAAGCTATCGTGTAGAAAAGGTTAAATTTAATAGAATTTGGATGGAAGTTCTCCTCATGTGCTTTTTGTTGATCAGACATCAGCGGAAAAAGGAAACAGAAGTATTTCGTGGAATAAGAAATTTGGAAACCAAAACTTGAACCATCCAACGTGTCGCAACATTAGCAACACATCCGTGCAGGACGTGTGTATTTGTCCATGAGAAGGTGCTAATGATTTAATGACAGGGGTCTGAGTTCAAGCCCAGCTGAAATAGAGAGTGTGTTCTCTTTAAACCTAAACCCAAACCTCCCCCTACTTTTCCGCCAGCTACCACCCCAACCACACAGACTTCCCTTTGTTTAGGAAAGTTCCCGTGTGTACGACTGACATCATCGCGCGCTGCGTCCTGCGGAGGCGGCAGCAGCTAAACCACACACGTTTCTGGCAGACTCTGATGGAGATGTTGGAGGGAGCCTCAGACAAGGCAGCCCCATCTCTGTGACTTCCTGATTACATGGTACACACAGCGCTGCAACCTCTGCTGCGGAGGCTGGCTGACGAAGCCTCCCTGGCTTGTCCCGTCGCTCCTCTGACTCAAACCCTGCCCAGACTTTACAGAGTTTATTCTGGAAGGGCCTGTTCTGTGTGGTTCCTTTTTCTCCACCTCCAACATCCAGCACAGCTACGTCGGCTGTTTTCTGTTCTTTTTCAGTGCCATCGCTGCTGCTGCCTGCCTCAACCACACCCGCCCTTACGCCAGCACAGACTGAAGTATGCCCCTCTGAAGTGCTGTGTGCAGTCCTCACCGCAGTTAATGCTCAGGGTTTCATACTGCACTTTGGTGGAGTGGAAATACCCCCTATTCAAGTCTGTGAGGTCTTCGTTTTTCTTTGTCTGAAGTCATAAGTTTCCCGTTGCTTAAAAGACACATCAAACCAGCTGTTTTGAAGTGCATTTTTGAAGATCTGAACATTATTATTTTGGGGTCATGTGTCTTTTCTTATTGCCTTGCGGATTCTTGGCTTTCAATCCTTGTCATCAAATTTAGATTCCTGAAGAACGTGTAATTAACAAATATCACGTGAAGCAAACAGCGTGACGGGATGAACTGTGGGCCAAACTAGGCTGTCAGTCCCTCGACAAATCTGAAATCCAGGATGGCATATGTGTGTGTTTTTGCGTGTGTGTGATCATCCTTTTTAGAGCTGGGAGGGCCCGTGATAGGAACGGAGAGGAAGCCCCCAGTCACTCTTACCCCTTTCTCACTCCTCGTTGGTGCCTTGAGCAGCCGGAGTCTCGGAATTCCTCTTGTTGGTGATAATATGAACTAGGGAGGGGCGTCTGTATTGCCAATGTCAAACTGCATGCGAGGGGGAGCGGTGGATTTACATGTAGTGGTATCACAGTGATTTAATTGCATCAATAAATCATAACTGTTGTCTGCTGCAGCTGCTTCATAAAAACACAGGATTCAGATCACTTTAAAGGTGAAAAAGAGAAGAGGCTTCTTGATAGCACGATTGCCACTTAGATCATGTTACTGTATACTTTAAAATGATGAATGAAAATGCCGACATAAGCGGTAAATGTTCCTACTATTGCATGCTTTGTGAAGTTTTGGAAGCAAAGCAACAGCTGAAAGCATTCAGATGAGATTATACAGTATTTCTATTTCCCTAGACTATGTTTCTGATAATAATTCAAAGCAAATAATCCGTAATCTGTTAGTAATTACATTTTGAAAGGAGCCACCTAACCTTGCAAGCGGGCTACCTCACTTCATCACACTCCTTCCTGCTGCCTAAATAAACAGCATTGCTAGGCAGCAACCCATTTCCTTACACAAATATACAGGGCTTTTGCAGGCTCTTAACCCTGACAGGGATCCTCCTCCAAATCACATGTTGTGCCTCCCCGGTCTGAGCATTTTACTCTCGATGTGGGTACTCCTCGCCTCGAGTGCTCCTCTTATGTAAGTGAAAACTGTGGTCTTCGTTTCAACATTTCCTCACCAATCGTTTCAGCTGACACTCGTACCCACAGTGGCGTATAATTAGTTGGGGTTCAGTGTCTGCCTCTATAACCTTTTGACAGAGTCTGTGGATGCTGATGTGCACATATTTTTCATTTAAAGACATTATTCATGCCTCCCAATGTTGGTTTTGACTGTTAAGGTCCCATTATTACACTTTAAATTTGTTTCTAATTTCATATTTTATGGCTCAATATCAGAAGTCTGCTCTTCGTGAAGTTATGCAACCAATTGTATTTTAGTTAAAAGTTATTACTGAATATATGTGACTAACTCTCCATACAGAAAACAGTCATAACAGTGGACCTGACTGTCCAACAATATCAGCTTCTAATTCAGTGTGAGCAGTTCAAGTGCAGCAACTGTCTGTTTTTAATGAAAAGGATGGAAAGAACTGAAGAGGAACAAATGGCTCAAAAGAAGCAGAATTTTGGAAAATGTAATAACTTGAAATTTTAATTGGGGAGTTTTTTTTCGCAATATATCATTAATGTATCAATTACGTATGGTGGAACGTGGTGAAATGCAAAAACCACCTCTATTTACATTCACATTGCATGGTTGATTGATGAAATTTTCAATGTAAACCAACGTTGACGGGGTGAAACAGACTCACATATGCAACACAGATACGCTCCACCGTCATTGCTGTCGTTTGATTAGGAGGAAGGTTATAGGTTGCAGCCTTAACATCTTAAATAACATTATAAATATATATAACACTATATACTATATACACTATTATATAAATAAGTAAATATGACCAATTTGTCCATATACTACTTTCAATCACATTATATTAATATGTACATTCCTCTTATTTGTTCTTATACTCTTTGTGCTTCACTCAGTTGTTTTGACTTCTAAATGCTAAGTATTCTGCTCTAATTTCTCACCTGTCACACTGTATGGATAACATACATAACTTTCAGACAGTGTGTCAGTAGTAGCCGCTGTTCTCAGATTTCAGCCTGTGGGTTTTGGGCTCCATGCCTGCACTCTGCTGTCTGGGTGGTTGAGGTCATCCTGGCAGGAGGCCTCCTGTCAAGTAACACCTATGGAGGTCTGGGAGTACTTTAGAAGCTCTGGGTTCAGCCCGCCAACAACAGCAAGTAATACTTCTGTACAGTCTCCAACTCAATTGTGCCATTCGGGATCATTTTACTGATAAAGATCAGAGCAGGGTCACTACTGAGAGTTTTCTTTGACCCTGATTGACCGCGGCTTGGTGGGGCTGACATGACCTTGACTTTGCTGAAACACTGGCTCAGTCTTGTCACAAGACAAGCGGCTCTCACAAATCACAATGCTGCTCGCTGTAGGTGGGTGGGTTTATTGCTCTCTGGCAGCGGCTGCCCCTGAGATTCAGCTACTGTAGGATCAACATCTTGGAAGGCCTGGTATGAACTGATGGAGTAAGTGTACATAGGCCACTGGTAGTAAATTAATGAAGATGAAATGTTAACAAAATCCTCAATGGGTACTTTGTTCGAAAACCATTGCATTGAGGGTCTGACCCCTGAAAGACCTTGGTTTGTTTTCGACCGCGTGCAAGTGGGTGCTTTGTTTATTTTTTCTAGAAGACATGACTTAACCACAACTGCATCTTTTCTTTCTCCGCCTCTTAGCTGCACGGTTACATGGAGAGCGAGCCTCTGACCCTGCAGCTGTTCATTGGCACAGCTGACGACAGGCTCCTGAGGCCCCACGCCTTCTACCAGGTTCACCGCATCACCGGGAAGACGGTGTCCACCCCGAGCCACGAGGCCTTGCACAATAACACCAAAGTGCTGGAGATCCCGTTGTTGCCAGAGAACAACATGCGGGCCATGTGAGTTATATCAGGGACTGTACTTACCCAGTGAGATATGAGTTGCTGAATTGTATGTTAAAAGATAGATACATCTTGTTGAAGTGTTTTTGGTTTGGTCTGGTTTAAATGAGCTAGCTAATGAAAAGACAATTCCACATCAAGTCTGGAATGACTCAAGACTTGGATTTGCCCCAAACGACTTGTAAATAACCCCAGATGTCTTGGTTAAAACTGGCATGAATCTGGTTGAAAAGTCAGTTATTTGCAAGCAAGTCATGTCTCCTGTCATTAAAGCTATGTACAGGTCAAGTCTCAAGTCCACAAAGGCAAATCCAAGTTAAAGACAAACTTTGCAGAGTGCTGCTCCTCTCCTCTCTGCCTGTGTGTCTGTTTGAGCGATGATGGGGCTCAGCTACACACTCACATGCAGAGCAGAGAGGCCACAACAGAAAGGATAAGCTGTGTGTGCTTCAGCTGCATTCACACAAAATCTGGCAATGTGGCACGTTCCAGCAGGGTTGTGCAGAGATGGGGGCACGTTTATTTGTGTTTTAGAATGTATTACCATGAAACAATCAGAAAATGCTATTTATTTATTTGAATCACAGCTCTGCTCTCGCTACTGCCACTCGCTCTCTCTTAGTTCACTTTCTAGCTGGCTCGTCCACCACTGCTCTCTCCCACTCTCTCTTGCTCTGCTCTCAGCTTATTCTGGTGCAGTTGAGCTGCAGGGGAGGAGCCATCTTTGAATGCTGTGTTTACAAACACTAACCAACAAATCATGTATAGTGTACCTTTAAGTCTCAAGTAATTGAGTCCATATTCATTTTTCAAGTTATTCTAGGCAAATCCATGTGAAGTTTTTTAGTTATTTGAGACAAGTTGGTCAAGGCAAGGGAAATCTCAAGTCATTAAAGACAAGTACAAGTCAAGTTGCAAGTCTTCGAAAACAAGTCCATGTTGAGTCTTGAGTCGGTTGAGATTTAAGGGTAAGTTCAAGTCAAGCCACAAGTCTTCATAAGTAAACTGCAGTCAAGGTGCAAGTCTTTCAGGTGTGAATGTTGACCAGTTCAACTGAGTTGCTCTTCCAGTTTTCCACCTGGCTACATTTTGCTACTTTTGGGCCTTAAGGCATGTTAGATTACAGTTTTTCTCAAAAAAGTTGACACTATGGACATAAGAGTGTTGTATCTCATATTTGCGTGCCCATGAGCGTGCATGCCTTCTTGTGAGTGTTTGGGTTTTGAACGTGATGCCCTCTGAACACAGACGAATGGCTTTCCCATTTTTATAAGCCTCAGTGATCAGATTACTGGGGAAGCTCAAAGCTGCTAACAGGGACGTTGGGTTTCTGTCTGAGCTGCAGGCAGTAGCAGGCTGCTAGCATCAGCACTTTCTCTGCCTTTTAATGGATGTAACACATAAGCTCCCCTTATACAACGACTTCACCTCAGGATATGGCTTCTCTTTTCTCACGGAGGGCACGCCTCAGAGTACTTACAGTATAGGCCAGGGATTTGTGTGAGATTTATTAGTTTTGACACGTACTCCAGTGTGACTTACTATGCTGTTGATGTTTTATTATGTGGTATAGAATACAAGCTTTATTATAATTCTGAAAAGGTTTTTCTTGATGATTTAGGAGCATGTGTCTTAAATTAAATCATTAATCAACCTCAGTCTAGATTTTTCAAGCTGATATGAAGCCACAAATATTGTTGGTCAACTTAGTATAACCCTAATTAACTCTTCATAAATAAAATGATTATACTGGAGGGCCTCTGGTATCGTGCTGTCCTTCTCAAAGTTTTTCTCAGGCACTGAACGGACACCTCAGTATGTGGTTTTGCACTCAGTCTGTCTGTGTAGGCGGAGAGCCGAACAGCTGGGCTCCTTAGCATCAACACCTGATTACTTCGCCAGTGAAGCAGACCCTGGTGTCTGGCAAGAAGAATGTCAGGGAGTGTTCGAATGTGTGTAAAAGTTGACATTAACTAGGCTTTGAGGAATGCGGCATCAAGTAGCACGGTGATGGAAAAGCCAGAAACCGTTTGGAAAGGCTCTAGGTATTTAAGTATGAAAAAGTTAGTTGAGTTGCAGTGCAGACAGAGAGTGGTGGGGAGGAGGAGGAGGGGGCCTTTTATTAAGTGTCTGATGATGGCGACTTAAACACTGTATAAAAAAATGATTATTACAGCCAAGTCCTGGCTGTGAGATTTGTGGACAGAGATGATATTTTGGGACGATCTCTTGTGGATTATATGAAAGATATTCATTATGTAATAAACGTTCCCAGACATTTGTGTCTATAGAGTTTTGACTTATACCCAAGAGTAGATGCATTGAAGTGTAAAAGCTGTATCAGGGGTGGGGGTGTTAATCTTCTGTTGAAATGACTGCAGCCTCCTACAGGACTGTGTGAGAGAGTCCAGATTAAAATACCTTATAAATCACAGTCTGATTAACCGAGAAACTGTAATATATGTCACAAATGCACGTGATGATTTGCCTTGTGGATAAACTCCAACTTGACCTCTTCACTTTGTGTCTCCACTAACGCAGAATCGACTGTGCAGGGATCTTGAAGCTGCGTAATTCGGATATAGAGCTGCGAAAGGGGGAGACCGACATCGGACGTAAGAACACACGTGTGCGGATGGTTTTCAGAGTTCACATCAACCAGGCCACCGGGAGAACAGTGTCATTGCAGGCTTCATCAAACCCCATTGAGTGCTGTGAGTACATCTTTGGTTTTCCTTTTGTAGTAGTGAATAATCAATTTACTGACTTACTACCAAAAACGGGATTGAGACCCTTCTACAGGTTTGGAAGATTCATTTTAGGGGTTGCAACTACAAAGTAGAAAAAAAATCTGCTGCACAAATTGCATTGTAAAACACTGGATAGCTATACCATTTCTGATCTCTAATAATAACTCAAAAAATGAAGCTGTGATAAAACTGCTGATAATTCATGGCCATATGACACATGTGACGAGGGGACGAGATCACAAGACAAAAGAATTGGGAGGGACTGGATTAATCAATTAGTCAGTAGCCAAAAACTTTGAGAATTGATTAATCCTTCAAGTTATTTATCAAGTCCCGGTTCACTGATTCCAGCTTCTCAAATATGAGGATTTGCTGCTTTTCTTTGTTTCATTGCTGTAAATTAAATATTATTTGGTTCTGGACTGTTTAATGACTAATCTGATATGACAAATTATTCACTTTATCAAAAAAAAAAAGAATTAGGCTAATGAATAAAATAAAAATAATTTTTAACTAGATACACTGCAGAACCAGAACTGCATACAAGCTGCATTTGACTTTGTCAGGATTTGTCTGTGTGAAGGCTATTTGGGCTTTTGCTCGATAAACTTCATTGACTTTCTGCAGCGCACTGGAGTTGACCTTTCACTGGATCAGGATAAACTCAGGCAGATCAACCACTTCATGTGGTTCTGGCAGTGAGAGCTGCCATTGAGATTAAGTCTTATGAGGTAAATGAAAGACAGTAGTTAAACCATGATCTCAGCCCCTTGAAATAGACCATTGTTAGTTTCTGAACGACTGCCACAAAGCAATTGTTTCTGACCAAAATTCACTTTGTGAGTGAGGCAGAACAACAGACAGTGGGAGAGAAACAGAGAGATGTGAGGAAGATTGATGGTTTCCAAAGACCAGGAATTAGAGTTTTATCAAAATCAGAAAGCAGAAGCATCAAATTACAAAAAGAGGATCCTCGCTTGACAAAAGATATTGATGTTTTATTGAACCTATATTTATTTATCCTAGTTGATTGCAAAGAAATTATAGATGTCTTTCACAAGGGCGGCCTGGCTAAGATGAACATTATATTTAGAGAGGAAAGGTTTGCAAATATTTCATAGCAAGTAACAGATCATTTTGGAAAAAAACTAAAAGTGAGTGAGGAATGAGCAGGGCAAGCCAGAACGTAAGAGAGAGGAGTAAGACAGTCACAGAGTTGAAAGACACTCTGAAACCAAATATTTGGGAGAAAACATCCTCTATAGTTGAGGAAAACACAAATAAACATATGAAACCTCTCCCTGCTTACTGGCAAAGAGGCATTTTAATTTTAAGATGAAGAGGTTGAGGTTTACAGTTTTACAGAGAGGTCTCTGAAAGCTGTCTAGGTAGTGATTCAGCCTTGGTCTGGATGCTCAGGTCTGCATGGGGAGTGGGTGTGTATTAGCTGAGCAATGAGGCCGGTTTCTGTTTTCCCTCCTACAGCCCAGAGATCGGCCCAGGAGCTACCGCTAGTGGATAAGCAGAGCTTGGAGACGTGTCCCGCCCCTGGAGGGGAGAGGATGCTCCTCGACGGACACAACTTCCAGCACGACTCCAAGGTGGTGTTCGTGGAAAAGGCTCAAGGTAAAGGAGGAGGAGTTTTTGGAGTCAGTGCTTCATCGTCTCAGTGCAGCTGTGTGTATGTGTGTGTGTGTGTCTGTGTGTGTGTCTGCCTCTCTCCGTTGTTGGAGAAACCCCAGGACTACTCCCTCCCTCCTCTCCCCCCGCCGTCAAAATATCCTCCATCTTGCCAGAGTGCCACATGTGGTGCACATTAATGCGCCGTATTTTTAACCCACCAGATTTACATTTGCAGAAGTTTCCATTGCCTGTTCTGCAGAGGAATGGGTCACAAATGCAGAATGTATTGTGTGTTTGTGGGTGGTTGTGCACGTGGTGTGTGTGCGTGCACGTGTGCCATGCGTCAGTATTTATTTCTCTTTTTTTCTTACTTTAAGCCGTTTTGGTTTGGAGGGAGAGGGGACTGCTCCCAGATGTTGATACAACGAGGTTTACAAACAGCAATTTCCTTGATTAGCTTTAGCAAAGCAACGTGAGGTACGGTTTGGGCCAAGGCTGAGCAATGTAAACACGTGTGATCCTATCAGCCTAGTGACTCATTCAAAAAAGAGGGAAGCCTTTTCATTGTTCCACCTGTGAAAGGAAGAATCCAAGGCTCCGTCTAGCAATCCAGCAGCCCCCTCCAGCACTATACAATGAAATAGTAAGATTGTTTATCAAAACAAGAAGTGATTGTATGAGAGCAGGCCTTGTTCCCCTCTTTCTGACCCCTTTGATTAATGCTGATCTCTTCCTGAGAGGAGGACAGATTAGAGTTTCTCATGTACCGTTTTTCAAAGGTTGATTTAATGTCACTGGTTGGCTTCAACCTCAGTTGACAGAAACAAAGAGCCACTTTTTAGAGCATGAGTTAGCAAACTTGTGAAGACAGACCTCCAGTCATGACGTATCTTCTTAGCTTAACTAGAAGCCCTTATAGCCTACTCATTAGATGAGCCAACAAGCTAATGTTGAATACTTTGGTTACGGTTTCATTACTTTGACTCAATAAGAGTGCATTTTCACTTTACATTCTTTCTTAAAATGTAAAGCTGTTTTATGAAGCATTACAAGTAGCTCTAGATCATGATCATGCATGAAGCAGAATATAATTAAAATACATTGCTTTACTGTTTTCTGGGTGTATCACTACAGTATATGTAAGCAGAGTAAAGTCAGTCCAGAAATCAGTACAGAGGAGAAAAGGACTTTAAATTGTTCAAAACAGAGAATTACCATCCTTTAATTAATTATGTCTAATATATCAATAAATATCAGGATATCAGGGAAACTAAAGTAAATCTTGACAGTCCTCAGGTCAAAGGTTGTTTTTAAAAAAAAAAAACAACCTTGTAATAATAATTTCAATCCCATAAAAATATTTTTTAATCAGATTTAATTTTCTGGGACGTGGTTAAAAGTTTAGCTAAGTTAGTGGATTTGCAGGGTTTTTTTTTTTTTTGTCAAACTTGTAGTACAATAACTGTAGTTCTGTGAGCTCCGCCCCCTGAGGTCAAACCCAACCAATGAGATTATTTCTGCCTCAAAAGTAGTCCTGCTGCCCAAAATATTTAAGTAAAACTCAATCTGAAAGCCAAAGAATTGTACTGAATGTTGTGGCGACAAAAGAATTATAAAACCATACACCTTCACTTAACGGGCTCGTTGGATCAGTTGCTCCTTTGCTTCTGTTTGGAATCTGAATATGACTGTCTTTAGGGCCATGTGCAGCCTCTGGGCTGGTGTTGATGGGTGTGCTCCCTTGTTTTTGATGAGGGTTTCCCCGCGTCTGGCACCAGCATCAGATTCCTGGGCAATCCTACCATGGAAACACTCTTAAGCCAGGCTTCCACAACACTGCCCCCCCACCCCTTCTCCACTTCCCTCCATCCTTCCACCTCTCTATCTAAACTGCTTCTGTGCCATCAGCTCTCAGTTCATTAACACGGTGAGCTGTGGGCTCCCCACGGATCATACTGGGTCTTCTTTACAGCTGCTCTCTGAATAAATAGATACAGTACACAATTACTAACATCAGTAATCTCTAGGGTGCAATGGTGTCAGTGGTACAATAAAATACAGTATAATAAGGCAAAGATGCTAAATCAGTATATGCATTTTGGTCATATGCTGCTTGTACATGTAGAATTAGAAATTTTAGCTTTTAATAATGCTTTTATTGTTATTTTGCTCATGCCAAAGCAGAGCTCTGAGAAACAGTTTAACGATCAAACTCATAAATCTAGAGCGGTGGATTTTGTTGCCATGAAGAATTTAAGCATTTAATTTTACCGATGGACAATTTTCCTGCAAATTTTCCAATAAAGCACTCTCACAAAATAACATTCACAAAGCTGCGGTAATACAACATGTGGGCATCAACAGATGCAAACGCTCAGAGTTGTGTGAATGTATGTATCCTGTCCAAGCATGTGTGTTTATGTTTGTGTGTGTGTGTGTGTGTGTGTGTTTGTGTGTGTGTGTGCGTGCATGCGTGCAGGCGCGCATGCGTGCACGCGTCAGAGTTTCCCTTCACAATTATACACAGGCAGGTTGGGTCACTCTGCCTTTAGAAGCTGCCAGCAAACCAAATTTTCATTTGTTTTGGTTTCTGTTTTAGTGTCCGGTGGTCTGATGTTTCCACTCTGCTGGCAAATGAAATGCTGGGGAAACACTGGTGTGTGTGTGTGTATTTGAGAGAAAGAAAAAGAGCTTTTTTTGTGCTTTTGTTTTCATGTACGGTCACATATTCATATTTTTTGTGTGTTGTTGTTGCTACCCATGACTCATGCAAAAGGAAATCCCTGTTTCCTCCATGGAGACACACTCTGTGTCACCTGCTCCTCAGCACAACATCTGAAAACAGTAACTACATGTCAAGCCTTGCTCTATCACACCCGCCTGCCCCTCTTTTCTCCTGCCTCAATGCCGCCTCAGTAGAAATAACCAAGATAACATCAGTTCAGTTGTCACTCCTGGTTGCAGCCAATCAGTCATAGGAGATTACTGTATGGCCTCGGCGCTGCAGACATCAGCCTGTAATCTAAACCCAACTCAATCTCACCTTGCTTTCATTTGCCCTGGCCTGCCCTAAGATACTGTCTCTGATAAGTCATAGTCACTCCTTTTGGGAAATTAAGGCCCTCCTGTCCTTTATTCCACTCTGGTTTTTTTGTGGTTTAGTGTTCTTGGTTTTGCTGAAAGAGTCCTCAGATGTAATGTATTGTATATAAGTAAGTAAAGGCTGAAGGTGCCAAGCAAACAGAAATAAAAGACAGTTAGGTGCAAAGATTGAACAAAGGGTAGAAAAAAAAACATTCACCTACAAGTAGGTACAATTTTAAATTAAAAAACCTTGCATGAAGTTAATGAGTTAAGAGAACAATGTTGTGACTAATATAATATAATGTAATATAAGATGGAATAAAATATGGAGGAGATATTATAAAAACCTGAAGCAAATAAAATGATTTGAAATGAAACTTTCACTACAACTGTAAACAAATTAGATAAGAAACAGAACTGTAACAAAATAATCAAAGCTTAAAGGTCTACTTACTGGCTTTTGTCAACATTTAACCACACCTCATGGTCTCCATTCAGCAAATTTCTTTTCAAAATTGTGGATTTGTGAATTTATCCCACGGCCACTAGGCAGAAATCAAACTGTGTGAAAGTCAGGAATCAGTTAATATTGTATCACATTTTGTCAGGTATTTGAGTTACTATCTTTCCTCTGCAATTCAGTACAGAAAGAAAAAAAAAAGAATTTCATACAAAAAAGTTGGATGATCTTTGAGTACAGTGACCAATAACTCTTAAATATACACATGAGCATGTGGTTATTGTATTAGACAGTCAATGTGAATCCCACACACATACCCAAAAATACAAACATTACAATATTAAAGCAACTTTAAATACACAAGGATTAATAGCAATGGTAGTTCTTTAGCTTGCCAATATCAACATTAAAAAATATATATCCAACACCAGAAAGGTACAAGACATATACATATACACAAGATGACCGTTTCTTGTACTGTGGTTGTTCTAGTCTAATAGTTTCTCGAATAAAGCTATTTGTTTTACATGCAAGCAATCTAAAAGGCAGTCCTGATGGCATCATGTTAAAGTAATTAATGTGAACATGCATGAGGTTGTTGATAATCTTATGTGCTGGCGAGTTAGAGTTTACTATGTTTCTAGGCAGAAGACATCATTTAAAAACATTGTCATATTGATCAAACCAATAAACATGTAATACCATCACAAATGGACCCAGTATCTGTCAAGTAACAGCTGAAACTAGTATCCTTCAACTTGTGCTGACTTTTATCTACTTTCTTATAGTTTACTTTCTTTTTTTAACTTTCCTCAGTATTTTTTAATACACTAGGGTTTTCTGCTCAGTATTTCCCCACCATGATTGATAATAGGTTAATCTGAATGAGAGATCCTGAAGGAAATCCTTGCAGAGGAGAACCCCCCTAATGAAAAGAGCACTTTCACATCTGGCTTGGTGCACTGGACAGCTGCCTGCTGTCTGCTGCAGCCAGTCTCCCTACAAATAACTCAGTTTCTATGTGTCCAATCAAACGTTTTGTCACTTCAGCTATGAGGTAGCTGTCTGTTTGGACCTGTCCATCTCTGCGGGCTGCTAACCTGACTGAGCTTTCCATGTCTGACTGGAACAACCCAACAATTTTGTCTAATTGTTCTTGGCAACACCAGTGAGAGGACCTGAAAATTGAACTGTGAGGGGATTATCACGCTGCAAAGCTGCCAGATGGTGTCTGGAATTACCTGAATAAAATTACAGATAACCATCCTCCTTTAAGCCCACGGCAGCTGTGAACAAAACAACAGTAATGTAACAGCAGAGAGAATGAGGCTGTTTTTACCGTGCAACACTGTGGTAGCTTCGTTAGCTTTGCTAGCTTTGAGCGGTGGTTTTGTTTGGAGGGAGGGGTGCTTTTCTTTGGTGGTGCACATGGTCAGCGGGCTTTGGTTTCATTGCATTCATAGAACAATGACTTCCACTTGAAGCCGTTCAGCGGTTTGGCTGCCTCCGACACTCTTGAGAACAATGGCTGTTTTCATAAACAAATCAATTACAGCCACATAAACAGCGGAGATTGTTTTCAAAAAATTACAGTGTATGATTCATAAAAATTGCAGACCAGTTTGAGAAACACCAGAAATTGATATTTTGATGAAAGCGCTGCCCTGCGTCCAGATGACGTTGTGCAGTGACAGGCGCCACTGTAGCTGTAATTAGCGCATTGCTGTGTTGAAGAGGGGATGTCAGTATCTTCTCCTCGCCTCTTGCCATTTCTCAGCTCGCCTCAGTCTCCACACCACAGCAGCTTGCATGCAACTTTCAGAATCCACGTGTTTTCAGGGCAGTAGGAAGGAAGAAGTTTCAGTCATCAGAGAGAGGACAAGGCTTCTCTTTCAGCATGCCACATGGGCCTGGGTAGAGCATGTGTTTATATTTACTGTACGTTATGAGGACTTGGGCACACGCCACCCCGCTGTTTCACTCTGGGCACCAAAGCTACTCCACCCAGCCCCAATTAAGGAGCACAAGGAGCTGTTTGATTCCCTTTATAAACCCAACATGACAAATAACTGTATTGTTTATTGTTTGATCCCCCTCGGCTGCCATGACTCTGTACAGCGCACCGCCGCTGTGTCATTGACTGCACTGTGTTATGTCTGTTCTGAGAAAGTAATGATTTGTATAGACCATTGCTAACGAAATGTGAATTGTAAGACTTCTGCGAGCCTGGGATGCAGCCAAGGCAGGCGAATGGAGCTTGGGCGTTGTGAGAGTTGGAGAAGGGTACTGGGTTTATATGGTCAGGGTGGTTTTGGGGGAGAGGTTTTAGGCTGAGTTGTTTAACTTAGATAATATTGGATATTATCCAGCACAGTGGGCCAGGGACTTAGAAACCATATTGTGCTCGCTGAAATTTGGTAGGAGGGAAGCTGGAGAGTAACTGCTGCTGAAGTTTTTCATTGGATCAGTGCAGGCGTTGTGCAGATGTTGCCCTATAACTCTGGAACATTCTGTGGTTATCAATTATCCGGTATACTCTTTTCAAACAAAGGCATCCCACGCATTCAGCTTCTCAAGGTTCCTTTTTTTAAGTTTCCTGGCAATAGGTGACTGGGCACAGAAAACAAATTGTTCGGTTTCATTCTTCTATCTCTTTATTGATGTGAAAATGACGTGTGTGAGTCAGAAAGAGAGTAAAGAGAAGACTTAGAGGAAGATCTGAAAAACATGTTTACCTCCTGTGGATAGACATCGTCCTCGAAAGCTTCCCATCTGGAGAAGTTCCCCAAGAGGAGGAAGAGAGAGGCAGAGAGGGATGGACAGGGAGAGAGAAATCGATTCAACTTTTATTTGTATAACATATTCTTAAAGTCAGACCCCTGGAGGAAGAAATAATCTCATTGGCTGAGTTAGAATTCACAGAGTCAAAGTTTTCTGACTGACTCACTTTTGCTGACTGCAGTTTAACTCTATGACTTGATGTCCTAGGAATCAAAAAATGAAGACAAATGTAGCAAGAAAAGCCTTCTCTGGCTTGTTAACATGTTAGAATATATACCTTTAGAACATGAAACTAAAACACCATTGGAGGTAGTGTGGCCTTTATTTGGAGACATCCTTGCAGCAGTTATTCTGCCAAGGATCCTGTCCAACTTCCCGTATGACAACTGTTTTCCTTTTCATTTCTATTGTTTACATGGAGCAACAATAGTTTGCATGTTTGATTCACAGTACCACGCACTGGTGTGAGTGTGTGCATGCATGCCAGTCATATTACAGGATGATGCCCAGAGAAGGCAGTGCTTCTGTTTTAGTTAGCTTTAACTTTGTTATCTTTGCCATTTATCTTAGCTTTTTCAATTTTTTGGGTGATTTCTTCTGAGTTAAGGTGGTAGAACTGTTTGCAAGACTTGGCTTGTCTGCGGCTCAGTGCTGCTCTCAGATTTACATCACTTTGGATAAAAACGTCTGCTAAATGAAATTGTAAACTGTAATTCTAAGTTTTCCTATTTCCAGTTGCACTGCATCTTTATTTTAACATAAAAGTCAACCCATCTTTTTTAACATGGTGCGTTACATTACTGCAAGTCTATATTTAATATTATTTGCATATTTGCACAATGCATGTACTGTTTACACTGTGAACTTTAGCATTTTATTCATGATAACTTGACTTGAGATACTTGAATATTTTGATTTTTATTGAGGCAAATTCTTGGTATGTGCAGTCATTTACTACACTTTCATGTATGCTTTTATATTGACTCTCATATAAAACATTAGTTGAAAAGTGGCACGGGTTTTTTTTCGTTAAAATCTAGCATATAACGAATGATAGTCTGAGGCACAGTGAAACATTTAAATGGTAACAGGGCAGGGATATCATATTAAAAAGCCTCCCGGTGCTATTTGAAATCATCGAGAGAGAGGTCTGGAGAAAATCTTGTCAGAAAATTTGGATACTTGGACCGTAACTGTGTCCCAGTTCCATGCTACATACTAATTCTCAGCAGGTGCACTGGAAAAGTGACAAAATTAAGTGCACTCCAAAAGGTCTTTATGCAGCCTCTTGATTTTAGTGATTTTGAAAACATGCTTCAGAGTCAACAGTTCAGTGTTCAGTTGATCAATGCGTTATTATTGGTTTTTGGTATACTGACAGTGTTGTCTTCAGAGCTCTCGCAAGTTTGATGAGACAGAAATCTGGCTTCAAAAGTGTTTTTTTGGTTGTTTCTTTTATTTGTTGGCTTGTGTGTTTTTCTCCCTTTCAAATAGAGAGGCCCCTGTCTTTGAGGTGATACTCAACAAATGAGATAATTCCTTCTGGAGACCAGCAGCTTAAAATCCAATCCACAGTTGACAGACAGGGAGAGAAAGTAAAGAAAAAGTTAGAGAGGGTGTGCAGGTTTCCTGTGTCTTCTCAGACATAATAGAAGCTGTCATTGCCAAGCTTCACCTCCTCCATCTCTGCCACCTCACAACTCTTCTCTACATCAGCGAGCAGTACCTCGTCCATCTGCGGCATGCTGTCTGCCTCAATTCAAACGCTCCACTTATCAAACTGCAGACAGCCTGTTGAGCAACACGGCACATATCTAAGTTAATTTTCTTCAAGAAATTTGGCCAAAGCTGAACCTTTTTTCTTTAAACGGCAGTTTCCCTTCCACGTAAAGTCATTTTCACAGTCATTTAATGTCTTTTTACAGCCTTGTTAATGAGTCAGTGGTGTAAAGAAATTGCAATGGTTTCCTTCTGTGTCACACAAATTGGTAAAAATATAGTTTAACTCACACCTCATTGGGCAGAATGACATATCAAACTTGCTCAGTATTTTTAGCAGGCCTGTGTTTTACAACAGCTCATATGATGCCCCATTTTATTGCCTGATGGGAAAACCTCTTTATTGTGGCAAATTTAAGAAAGAAAAGGCACATTACCAGAATACCAATGCCATTTAACCATCATTATATGGGGATAACAGAAAGATTCCTATGAGAACATAAGAAATAAGAAGTCTGAACGTTGAGGCAAGTTGTCAGTTTCCAGTCGTTCTGTATTAATGAGCCCACCAGCTGCTCGAGCATGTTGGGATTCCACACAGCGATGAAGTCAAGGTTTCTCTCGTCCACAAAAGATGTCGCTCATCCCTTTGGTATGACTAGTTTTTTTATTTAAAAGGATTGCATCAGATTTCTCTCTCTTCCCGTCTGTGTCTGTCTCTCTGTGAGTTTGTCGTCTCGCTCCTTTCTGTCTCAGGTTAGTTAGACTGAGGATATGAGCTCATGAGCTGTGGGTCAGACAGTATGACGTTTTCGATACCCTTGGCTCTCCGTAGCTGT
This sequence comes from Scomber scombrus, assembly GCF_963691925.1. Taxonomy (NCBI): domain Eukaryota; kingdom Metazoa; phylum Chordata; class Actinopteri; order Scombriformes; family Scombridae; genus Scomber; species Scomber scombrus. Next base: position 10,403,065 of record NC_084985.1, read on the forward strand.
TTTATATATCACTGATGTAACAGATAATAATAACAACACTCATTCCATTTCTTCATTTCTGTTGGGAGCCAAGCGGGGGGATAACTTTCTGATTTGTTATAACAAAACTCTTCTTCTGTCTCTTTTTTTCCTTTTTTTCTTCTAGATGGTCACCACCTCTGGGAGACTGAGGCCAAGGTTGACAAAGACGCCTCAAAGCCTGTAAGTAATACATATGACATTATTATTATAACGAGTCTGGTCTCATTTCAGGATGAAAGCGGTGAGGAAAAAGCAGCTGTTTTCAATCATTTTAACTGAACTAAGCGTCAAAACTTTTCTATTGCCACATTGAAGTTGGATGTCTAAATCAAGTGAGCTGAGGATGAATGAAGCTCCGCTCAGTCTGGTGAAGACTGAGTCACAGTAACAGTGGTGTCACGAATCCAAATGCGCAGAAAAGGTGTCCTTTGATATAGCCCTTTTTCATTTTTAGCTTCAAGGAAAAGTTTGACATTTTGGGAAATATGCTTTTTCGCTTTTTTTCTGAGAGTTAAATGAGAAGATTGATACTACTCTCAAATCTGTATGCTAAATATGAAGCTACAGGATAGACAGACAGTTAGCTTAGCTTAGCATGAAGACTAGAATCAGAGGGAAACAGCTAGCCAGACTATTTCACAGGCTCACAAAGTGACATCTGGAGTCACTACTTGTTGCCTGGCAACTTTATGGCGACGATAAGACTCCAGGAAATCACTGCACTATTCCCGTAACCCTCCATTCACCTTATACACTCATTCCTTACTCCACTAAACTATTAAATTAATTTAGCCTCATCTTATTTCATCTCATCTAACTTAAATTGAAATGTTTACATCCAGCACTGATCCAAAGCTAATCAAACACTAAGATTAATGAAGACGAAGAATTTATGGTATCTGAATTGTCTCCAGTCATAGCATTTTTATGTCTGATCACTTCTCATTTTATTTGGATTTAAAAGTCTTTTTATATTTAGATTGGTGAGGGACCATATACAGCATTGTAAAAAAAAAAAAAAAGAAAGTGGTGGAGTATCTCTGCACACTGGATTAAAACCTAATTGAATATGAAAAAAGGCAACAGTATAATGTTTTGGGAGCTTTTTTTTTTTTTAAATTCCATTCATTGAATCTCACACCTGGACTTAATATAGTGTATGATGAGATGTGCACACGACCACTTCTCTGCACCACAGACAATGTTAACATCAATGTTCCCGTTTGCTGTATTGTACCAGAGTTAGATTAAAACAAATACGTAAAAGCGACATATATTGGTCTACGCACACACACACACACACACACACACATACACATACACACACACACACACACACGCACGCACACACATACACACACCGTCACACACTCACAGATGCATAGACAGAAGTGTAACTGTAGTATGACTGTAGATTTTCTCGCCCCGGGGCAGAAGCTCTCCAGGGGAAACAGCAGTGTTGTGTTTGAAACGTGTGGAAAGGTTTTCAAAAGTTCAACCTTCAACCTGTGGGAGTTTAAGCTTGGCAGTATGTCCTGTCTTGGCCTGGGACTGACAGAGAAAGTGAGAGAGAGAGACAGAGAGAAACAGAAAGAGAAAGAGACACAGAGAGAGAGAGAGAGATGTAGTGGGAGTCTGGGAGATAGACGAGGGGATTAGTGCGTGTCTATATGTGAAGCGCTGCACCTGCTCCCAGTGTCCTCATGCACACACACACACACATACACACGAACACACACACAGTAACTGCTGGGACACATCTGTTTGCTTGAATAGACAAAGGGCCTCCTCCTTCCATCCCTCTCTCCCCACTCAGCCCAGTCTGCTGGATTGGTCCCATTTTAAACACTGAAGCTGTTTTGGCCAGTTTAACCTCTGCTGTTGAACCACAACACAGACCAAGCCACAAATTCAGAATACCTCACCGTCTCCGTCACCTGGACAAACTGACCTTTACCCAGAGGAGAGGAGATTCGTATGATGAATTATTTACAATGAGATACGTCCGATTTCTCCCATGAACTTAGATACATGGTCTTGAGGAGTCTAAAAATGCTCTTCCATGTTCAATTTGTCACCGCTGTTCTTCCTCCCTCCATATCAGAGAAATTACTCTTGTCAGTTTTCAATATCTCTGCACAAATTTTGGTAATTTTCATGCTTTTTACACAAATTAGAGATCCACACGATCCCAATTGGATGAAATATTTTTACAACACAGATAATATTTTCAAAAGCAGGTGAAAATAAGCCTGCATGTTTTTCAGGAATAATTTTGGACACTAGCAACCAGTGAAATATTGGAAATATTCCTGTTAAGCCTGGACACAGTTATACTTTAACACGGTGCAAATGGTGAACCGTTTCCATAGTTTTTATCAGCTAATTCTCTGAAGGACAGAAGGCTTGCAGCGAAAGAGAAAAGTAGAAAAGCCTCATCTGGCTTTACTTGACTTTACGACTGTAGTGATTTAATATAACGTGTGTCAGCTCTCACCTGTACATGTCAGGGCCAGCCGTCCTCCAAAGCACAGTTTTGTAGACAGATGACTTCCTCCCTGGCTACTGAGCAGCACCTCCAACACACTATATAAATTCTCACACACACACACACACACACACACACACACACACACACACACACACACACACACAAACACACACACACACACACACACATATGTGGGCCTGATATGGCCACAAGCTGAACCTTTACTCTCTCTTCAGACAGCAGGAAGCTCTGCTGGGGAAATAAACTATCTGGACACTCCCGACTTCAGTTTATTCACATCAGCTGAGTTATTCACTGTGCAAACAACCACCGTTCTCTATAACCTCACTTCATGGTCTCTTTGTGGCTCGTTTAGGATTACAACCAGATTTTCAGATTTCACTCCCCCCACCCAAAACACACACAACTTACTTTACTTTCAGTCTATGTTTTTTTTAAAGGAAAAGAGAGCTAGATGTTGATTTAATGTTAATATTTGGAAAATACAAGTCTGTGCCTTTAATACAGTATGTATTGACTTAGTATGCATATAAATTGAATCTATGAAGTAGAGGAAGTGATAGATAAAGTCGTCAAGTAGCTCAGTTTCTCCTTTGTCTATTCATTCTAGTATCTTTATTACATTACTAACAAAACTTGGCTTGTGTATCATGTTTTTTGGTGATTACATTTGAACTACACAAAGCCATTTTAATGTCTGCCAGTATAAACTATAAGAATTCATAACTCAAAAGTTTAATCAAAAGTCACCTTTGTGTTGCAGAATTCGCTCCTGATTGAAATCCCTCCTTATCGGAACCAAAGACTCTCAACTCCCGTCCACGTGAACTTCTACGTCTGCAATGGCAAGAGGAAAAGAAGCCAGTATCAGCGCTTCACCTACGTTCCTGCCAGCGGTAAAGCTCTCCATTTCATATGCATGTACAGCTTATTTCTTAAGCTTAATTTAGTTTATTTAATTAAGCTTAACTAACAGTGAATGAGCAGCTAACAGTTTGAGATTGGATGTTGTGGTCGGTTCAACATCTCTCCCAAAGAAGGAGTACCATGGAAAACACAGAAAAACTGCTGATTTTTGATTTAGTAAAAATTCACCATTAAGACAAGATATTATGAACTGCCCCTCGCTGTCATTTTACAGCTGGAACATTTAAAGATATTCAGTATCTACTGTTATTAATCCAGGATATAAATCAAGTTAGAAAAGTCTTAAGATATGAAATTCCATGGATGAGGATGTGGCCAGAAATACTGTCATTCAAACATGTAGTGGAGCATGAATTATGCTGCACCAAATAACCTGATTCAGTAGTGTTAGACTGACATTTGCTGAAACAGAAAAACTTCCAATTTGAGGGCGTCATACAAGAGTCGTAACTATCTGTCAAAAAAAAAGGGAAAATACCTCTCCTTTAACTACTAACCTTTACTACTACTTGCTTATTTTGCCTTTCTTGTACTTTCCTGTCATCAGACCAACACTTCACCACTCTCAATCTGCTCTTTCTCTTTCATATCCCAGACTAATTTGAAACATTTTCACCAGCAGTTTACATCTGAAGAGGAGAACAAACTGTTTGTATTCTCCCTTGTCTGGTGGTTTGCTAGGGAGGAACAAAGCAATGCTATTATTCCTCCATTGTAAAAAAAGAAAATCCATAAAATCTGTTCTTTTCCATACCTGTAGCTACATGAACGCTGCAGTGACTGGACACAAGGGTGGGGAAAGGGGCATGGGAAAAGTATATTATTTGAATAGAGAACCTATTGCCAAGCTAAATATAAACACTGACCCACCAACTGAAATGTAAAAACCACTGCTAATTGCGCTCCAGGGTTGGAGCGAGCATCCAGTGGGTGGTTCAAAGCTCTGATTCAACTGAGCTGGCCCAGCCCTGTACGTGGGCGACGGAGTGCCCTGCTGTGAAAGTGGAGCATTGTCCTCTGGATGCAGGGAGCGTAAGGGAGGGAACAGACAGGGGGACAGCTAGTCTGGTCAGTGTCTCTTAAAGGATGAGCGCCATTAAGGCAACAAGCTAGCTGGGTGAACAATATGGTCTGCCAATCTTCACGGAAAAAGGGGAAAGTCAGTGAAAATTTTAAAACAAGTGGGCAGATTGAGTGAAAACGTAGGTGGAAAATATGAACAAAACCCTAATTTTGAAATAGTGAGATTCAAATGAATTTCACTTTTTCTTACTTTTATAATCACGTCATGTTACCTTTTTTTTTTTTTTTGCAACAGCAGCAGCAGAAGCAGGTGTTACACCAGCTTGTACAAAAACAACAGATTTATTTTGGGACATATAGCACACACGGCTGATTTTCACACTCCGGAAACCCAAGGGCAGGCTCTCTTTTGTGGCTTGACAAACATTTGCACTTCTTCTGCTCCTTTCTGTGCTGGTGCATCTGCCTATCCTCCACAGGCAGACAGACACACTTCCTCCAAACAGGCCCAAAATAGGGGTGCATGTGATATTTTAAGGTTGCGGTTGGTGTAACCATCTCATCACAGTTCCTCTTTTACAGTTGTTGACAGTGGAAGCTTCGGTAAGGCATGACGTGTCCTAGTTTCATTCTTTTTTAGTGTAATTAGACACTTTTTTTAGCCTGGTACACCCAGAAAGTTTAAAAATATCTTTTTCAAGAGATTTCCCTGAACAAACAGAACTACAAAATACAAACAAAAAGAAAAAAAGATGCAGTTAAAGAAGAACTAACTGCGTGCATCAGTAAAAAAGCCTAGAAAGTGCAGTAAGAATCACAGAGAAGAATAAAGTCATTTAATACTTCAGCTCTGATTTCTAGCACATGCTTCATATTATAATCTGAAACAGCTTCAACACAGCCATGAAAAGAAGAAATAGATCCAGTTTAGTGATGCAGTGATGAGGCTCAGGGTCAGAGCCGTGCTGTCGTTTGGTCACGACTGCACTGAAATGCTTGTTATATAAGATTGATGTTGTGTCATGAGCTGCAGCAGATTGACGGTCCACATTTTAAAATGTGGTGTCCAACATGTTCTGCGCTGGAATCTGTACGGGTGGCCAAGATCACAGCGACTGAGAACAAGTCCTGCCTCATTTAAACTCAGCATTGGTCCTCGCTTGTGCATTCACCACAATCCTCAAACACCCCGAAGCCACCATTTTGTCTTTTTCAGCCACATCTTGTACTTCAAGCAGCGTTCACGTCCAGTTAAACTCTTTGTTTTGCTTTGTCTCAATGAGCGAGCGGTAATTTATTTTAAATTGCCAAACCCTGCTGAGTATGAAGCTGCTGTTGCATATTTCATATCGCACATTTAGTGGATATTAGCAGCAGAGCAAAATCCAAAGAAAATAGACCCTTTTATTATAGAAGCAGCTGGATGTTTCTCGTGTTGATGAGTCATCCCTTTTTTCCTTCTTTTTTCTAGTTTTGTGAATATTTTCAGAGCTCAGATCCAGACACAGAGTCTCATTGATGAGAGTGTTTGTTTGGCAGTGTGTATCCTAGCCACAAACCCACTCACTCACTCACACTTGCAGGAAGGTCGGAATATGTGTTTACTCATTTAGCTTGTCCTTCTGTTTTCTCTTCCCCTGCAGTGCCAACAATAAAGACAGAGCCACATGACGACTACAACGCCCCTCTGGTGTGCGCACAACGTGGACCTGGCCTGTCTTTGCACCCAAAGCCATACTTCCCCCCACAGGTCATGACCCCGATGATGACCTCTGACCTCAGGCCATGTGTGGTGGGAGGAGCTTACTCTGTCAGTCAGCAGAGATTGGCAGCAAAGCCTTCCTCACTGCCCTCCTCTTCCTCCCCGAGCACCAGCCCCAAACTACATGACCTATCACCACCGCCTTTCTCCAAGTGCCTCTCTGCCGTCCCAGCAGTCCAACACCCAGGCCCGCAGTCCCCGATCCCGCACGTCTCCATCATCCAGGAGACGCCTGGGCGCTACCAGCCGAGTCTCTACCCACCCAGCAGCGCCTCCTCCTCCCCAGCCTCGCAGCCCTCCACCCCAGGCACAGGTCCCGAGGCGCCCTTCTCTCCAGCCCACTGCATGACCCCTCAGCCGGTCAGCGGCAGCACCAGCCCCAGCGCCCAGCAGCACCCTAAAGTGCCAGAGAGGGGGCGCTCCTCTCTGCAGGAGGACGGCAGCCCCCCTTCACTGGCTGTCAGCATCAAACAAGAACCACAAGAGCTGGACCAGATGTACCTCGATGATGGTGAGTGAAACTTTTTTATTATTATACAAAAATATTTTTCTAATCCGGGACATGGAACAAATTATAAAGCGAACAATCCATCCAGCCCTCTAATTAAATAGACAATAAGGTTTTTATTGTGCTCCAGCACAAATGACCATAATATGTCTGCAGGTGCTGATAGCATTTTTGATCAATATCATACGGCATGACTCACCGATCACTTTGCCAGGAGCTGAGGATTTTGGCCTTCAAAACCCAGTTAGCATGCTCACCCGGTGTTGTTTAAAGACTGCACACTTTTTTTCAATGCCACAAGCCACAAACATTGCAACATTGTGTTTTTACACATGAAGGCCAAAAAAGACAAACTATCAAATGACAAATCGGTTATGTCAGTATGCTGATATTTAAGCTCTTCGGTAGGTGTTTTCACTAACTTTATTGCGTTATTTGTTATCGTTGTGGAAGTGATGAAAGGTTTATCACTGCTGATGCAGTTCCTACTTCTCTTGACAAGAGGTATCAAAAGTTACACATTGTTTTATATCTCTTTATAAATTCTCACACTTTTGTGGTAGCCGTGTTTCTTCTTTTCATTGCTGTAAGCTTTCTTTGCAGTCTAACTTCTGAGGTAATTAGATGAAAGAAAGCTGGTGGTCCACCACTTGATATATACTTGATATATTTGGCTTTAAATCCTGAGTGAGACAAGCCTGCTCAAAGCTCACTGATAAAATACACGCAGTTTTTTGTGACCCTGCTGTATTTATCTCAGCGAGACTGCATGAGCAGGATTTTAGGAGCACAAACTTTATGATCTCACTGGTCTGGGCCGCTGTGCTCACCACAGAGGTTCGGGGCCGTGTGCTCTGCTCTGTGGTGATTTGAAATAAATTGGATAAATGATCTTCCTCGGGGCAAGAAAAAACAGCGCCTGGCTCTGTGAAAATCCCAGGGAGGAAAGCAGTGCAGTAGATAAAGAAACACTAAGCAGCAGCTATCAGCAGACAGAGCAGCTTTGATCCGTCACCAGAGCCCCTGCTGAATCATCTGGCTGAGCTTACTGACGATGGCAAATGAGACACTGTTGTTGGGCCGCAGACGCAGAACTCAGACTGGTCCCATGCCACTTCCTCTGAAAAGTCTGGGTAAATACATTAACACTTGTTAGCTCTGTCTGCGGGGATATTTGGCTGGCTAGCACTGTGTCAGTGGAGATTTAATTTGTAATTACATTCTGACTGGTGCCACGACTGCTTGCGTCTTTTGAGGCTGTTTACGTTCAAACCAGGTGTAGTTAAAGCAAAAAGAAAAAAAAATAAGTATTTCAGTAAGCCACCATAACCATAATGGATATTTTTGCACAGCTGGGCCTCCATTTACACTTGTTTTCATTGGCAAATTGAAGGATATTTTGCTAAGCATTCCAATCTTAATGTGGCTTCTCACTTCATTAAAACCTTTGGCAGAGTTTGATACGACTTTTTGCTTTATAGCCTCAGTCAGGTGTGGTGTTACTGTAATTTCTTGTTGGCCATGGTCATTAAAACTCAGACAACAATATCTGAGACCTATAAAGAGCTGAGACATTGACTGTCACTCAAAGTATTTGTTGTAAATAGGGCTGTTGGTGTGTTTGTGGGCTGCAGTTTAATCTGCAATGATCTATATGTCCAATATCATTAATTGTTGCTATTTATTTAATGCACTTAAATTTGAAATCATAATGTGATGTTTAACCCACTCATCTTGTTAAATCGCCACTGTAAACTTAATTTATAAATGAAGATGGCACAGTCAGATGTTTTTGATCTGGTCTTTTATCTCTGTTTGTACAGCCCTCTCATATTCATCTAAATCCCCCCTTTCTGTTAAACAGTTTTTTCACACCGTCCACTCACAGGTTACAAACATGTCTGCTCATGGAAAGTCTGAATCATGCTGTCTGGCCCCGAGCCGGAGCTATAGGCTGGAGGGTGCAGTCTTAACTCCTGTGCTGCTGAGGCTGAGGGAGATGGAGACTGGCCACGCTGCCATAAAACTTGCTGACTGGAGAGGTTTGCATGCTTCCCCTTTGGCTCAGAGAAACGTCTGCAAGAGGTGGCCAAAGCCATACGTTATACTGCACAGTAGTGTGCCGAAGACTTTTGTCCATGGTGAGGTAACATGAGCAAAACATGTGCATTCTCAAGTCAGATCTGAGCCAAAAGGCCTTACGAAATGCTTTTTTTATGGCGTGTTGTGGCCTTGTTAGATGTCAGAACAGTGCAATTGATGACCAGAAACTTTAGACGCTCATAAGAAAGGTATTTGAGAGTGAATCTGTGTGTAATACCTGTCTGAAAACTTGAATCTGCCTAACTTGATGCAGTAAAAACTCCTCCTAAGCAGTTATAGTTAATAGCCATATTTTGAAGAAAATATAGCCATGGTTCATCATATATTGAAACATCCACATCATCTATGTATGACTTGTTGCCAATTCATTCTAAAAACAGCGAATGGCCAGAAAATAACAAACATCTGTATTATATAGTATACTGCAATGCAATGACCCTGTAATAAATACTATTTAGTATCTCATATTACAATAAATACTACTACTCAGATTACTTTATGTGAATATGATAGGTTCACCTTTTTATGAAGGAACTACAATAGTAGAAACACTTTGCAACATAAATTCAAAACAACACCAACAACACTGTAATCTGCAAAATTACAATAAATTTGAATCAACATCTTTCTAACACAATGTAAAAACAATAAAATGTCCACATGGATCACATTTATCAGAGGAGTCAAAAAAAGGCACGAAGTTTGTCTCTCAGGTCTTTGCAATCAGCACACGACCCTTGATTTAGATAAGGAAAAACTCCCCCAACAGGATAAAAGGAACAAAGGGTAAGAGTGATAGAGGAGGCAGAAAGACTTGCAGTACTGTAGATGTTGTATACAAGAGTTGATAGAAATAACAAGTGTAAAATACAATATGGAGGAACAGAATGACAATATTAGTTAGATAGATTCTTGGATTACTGCAATAGAGAGTCCATTATTCTGGCTCATGTCATTGAGCTAATATATTGCCGTCTTGTCCTCTGTTTTACTATTATTCATTTTTCTTAAGGTAAAGTCTCCAAAGCGCTATTGTTCAGGCATTTTCATTTGAAATAATACCTGGGTTCTAAAGAAACATAAAATGTCAAAAGCTGTGGTGAACTACAGAACCGCTCTGTGGGACTGACTTGCAGTAACCCAGTAGGAGCCTCGTTATGTGGGCCAAGAACATCTCGTGGCTTGTGGCCTGGACTTGACGTGGCAGTAAACGGGGGGATTTGTGGTGTTTTCTGCCCCCCAGCCTTTTTTTTCTCATTGTCTCAGCTCTGGTCTCTCCTCGGATTTATCCACAGTGTTCAGAGACTGTCTGGCCAGATGATCGATTCTCCTGTAGTTTTCTGTTATTACAGGCTCAGATCATGTTGACACGTTTCAGCCCTTAATGAGGCAAACAGCGCTGTTCTGCTAATTGTTTGGGAGTTCCTCGTCTGTCGGGGGTTTCCTGGTTGGAAAGCTGGTCTGTATCAGTCAGCTCCAGTTGCTGTGGAGCTCCATGCGACAGGAAACCTGTCCCTGGATTACTTCATATCAAACTCCACCTTCCCTGTGCTTAAATAACTGTAAAGTTAGCCACATAGAGTAAGAAATGAACCCACTAACAGCACAGTGCCTCATGTTAAATTAATAACAATGCACTCAGAATAATCAAAAGTATTATTTTTCATTATATTAAAAGCATAATTTAAGTACAAACATTATTTTTATAACTACAAATAATGTGTATACAGTATACTGCACAATACACTCACAATATATTGTCACCAGGTCCCGCTTAAACCTTTTGTTTTAAACTGTTTTATAATCTGAGGTTTAAATTTCACTCTTGACCTTGGTAACAACAGTTACAATCTCATCACCAGGTCTATTTAGAAGCTTCTCTGGAGCTTTCAATCATATCACACAATCTTCATCAGCAGATGGAGTTTGCTCAGTTGTTATGGAAATGTAAAAAGTTCACATTTCCATTTTTCTGAGCACTTTAAGGACTTCCCATCCATGTTGGCTCAAAGGCACAAGTTCATTCTTGTCATTAGAAACATTAGTTGAGAAAGCAATCTTATACTTTCATCGCAAGGTCCATTTAGTAGCTGTTTTGGAGGTTTCATATCAAGAACAAATAAACGTCAGCCAACATGAAACAAGCAGCCCTTTAACTGTTTGAAAAATTGTAATTTGAACATCCACCATCATCCATGACAACTGGGTAAACTCCCTCTGCTGATGAAGATCATATGATATGATTAAAACCTCCAGAACAACCATGATATGAGCCTTGTGAGATTCATCTCTCTACTGTTTTTATAATATTTTTTTTTCATTTTAATTCAATAATTGAATATAGAGATCCTTAGAGTGACTGAACATGATCTCTTTTAAGGTTACACAAAGTATATATTTTATAAAGTTACTTTGGTTTCTCAAAATCAAATCAAAATCCCAAAATTTAAGACCTAAGACTTTAACCTAAATAAAATAAGGAGGACTCTGAGATTTTCATTATTATTATCCTGCTCACTGTGGCTGCTGATGTGTTTAAAGCATCTTTATCACTTAACTGTCTCTTGAGCGAATCAATGTGACCAGAGAGCCACATGACACAGATGTCACACTGGTGCTGGGCCTATTTTAAGGACTTTGTTGTAAACACACTTAGAGATCAATAGATTGACTTTTTTTTTCAATTAGATCCTCCACATCAAATGTGGCGGCACAATGAAAAGTGGGCCATGGCAACGGACACATAAACAGTAAACGTTGTGGCCTCAGTGAGACAAAAGATAAAGTTTTACTGTTTAATTCAACTGAAATATGTCTTTTACCATTTCATTATTATGTGAAAGCTATTCCTCCACATGTGGTGCATAAAGATGCGTAAGGAAAAATATCTGAACGCCATAATTCACCCGTGGTTTTAAAAGTAACCGGACAGGTGATGATGTGGAGGTCTGACGATGTCTTGATGTCCTGAATTTACAGCCGCTGTCCTGGCTTGATGTGCGCATTGAGAAGTTGGTGTAATAACGTCCCTTGAGGTTTTGAACTCAACGATTATATCCTTCCACCTCCAGATGCTCAGAAGGTCAAAGCCAGATCAAATAGAGGAGAGGAGGTCAGTCGGTTCAGTCTGGGCCGGGAAGAGCACACATGGCAGCGGAACGATAGACTGTAGGAGGGTGGAGATGAGGTTTTACTGTTTATTTCTTCAAGTTCAAGTATGTCTTCTGGTAATATTGGTCATATTCTCACATTCACATGGCTGGTGGCAGCATGCTATCCTGATGTTAAAAGGCATCTTGCATTACCATATACACAGAAAAATTGACCCTTCTGATCTTACTGTTTACAGAGTTGCAACCAATCCTGAAGATACAAAAACTAAAGTCGGGGGAGTTTAACGAGTCTAACGTTCAGTCAAGTCTCATAGGAAGGAGATTTCTCAACTGCAAGGATTTGTACACTGTACATGATGTATTGCGCAGATAAAAAATTGATGGTCAAAACCAGTGCCTTTGCATGTTTTGCATGTCTATTACCTATAAAATACAAGAAAAAATAGTACACTACAAGTTTTTAGGTAGATTTTTTTACTCTTATGGGAATAGCTGTTTAAGTACACAAGCAACGTCCAATTGCAAAGACCCGAAACTTGCTTGAGATTGTTATTATTAATCAAAGTTGCTTTATTGTTGTGTGATAAAGCTGCTTCAATGTGAAAGCATTTTTAAATTCCCCTTGATGGTGCGTTAAGGGACAATCAAAAATTGCGAGTCAGTTGGTGAATAACAGTACAGTTGTGCTCATGATCTTTGTTGTTTAAAATTGACCTAAACCTTTTTAGGTTTATTAATTTTTACAGTTAATTGTCCTCTTGTCCTAAAAGGGTTTTATTTTACATGTCTGATGTCTGATGGTCCCTGAATGCACCATTACCAATTCTTCATAACAGTCAGACTTATTAACACTTTGACAAACTAACACAATAGTGATAAGATATTCACTGTTATGAAAATATTATTCTATATATTTAAATTTTCATGGTTAAATAATAATAATAACAGTCAAATCTCACCTAATCTCCATCAGGACTGCACAAGTGTTATTTAATCAGATTTGATTGACAGATACCCAGTAAGTAAACAATTCCAGTGTTTTTACATTTTTATTTATTTAGAGCAAACTCTGATTGATTAATAGGAATATATAACATCGTCTTAAACTTAAAAAAAATAATGAGCAGAGCAAAGATAAAATGACAAAAACAAAAATATCTCATTGTCATCACAAAATCTGTTATCAGAAAATGTGCTCATGTAGCACCCTACCATAAATATTAAAAAGCTTGAAAACATAAATTTCAGGACCTTTAAGGAGTCACTTCAAGTTCTAAAATCTTTTATTATAGTATACATCACATGTTGTGAGTGGGATAAAACATGCAAAATGTATAAGTTGGTCCTCTAAGAATAATGTTTTGAACCTGATTGATGAGTTCATCCCTTTCTTGGCCCTCAGCTAAATCAAGAGAAAGTGATTTAGAGCACCTGAATATAAATGTCACCGCTGCCTTGACGGGTATCTTGCCCGCTGCCAAGTCCTTCACAAAGACGCACTGCTGTGAATCGCACCCTGTCCTCATAGTCACATAATAGGTTCAATGTGTCCATGTGTTTGTGTGACACATTCATGTGAGATCACTCCTGGTCTGCAGTTATCAAACCTCTCAATAGATCTTCCTGTTCCTTTATTAATAACAGTCAATCAGCTAGCCAGACTCATTAAGTTCATGTTTAGATGACTCAAATCCTGTGAGTGTGACGTATCACTCTTTACATGCTCGGTTAATTTTTAACAGCTCCAGTCAGAATTCAGGGGATTTAATATGTAGAAACCTTCGCATTATATAATAGGTAGTAGTTTGTGCTATTTTGAGTTCTTCCTCAGTTGTTTTTCTATTATCTTAAGATGATGATGATGATGCTATTATATTTTGTTTTTCACCATGGTAGCCTCCTGCGCACATCAAAACAACTCAAGATTTTCTTTCTGTGGAATTTTTGCGAGGCACGTACACCTCGCCATCTTTTTCGTGATAGGAAGTGAGTGGTATTTCTGGTAGGAAGCAGCAGTGCCAATGTTGGGTCACTTAGGGAAGGGCTGCACCACTGCCTGCGATGAAAATAAACGTTAAAAAAAAGTCAGTCCATTGTTTGAAGGGGAATCTCAGGTTTCCAGGCTGCTTTTCCAGACTCGGCTGCGTCCAGTCAGAGGGAATTCCTCCCTAGGCCGGCTGGCTCAGTTTCTCGGGCCGGCTCCAGGGGTGTTCCCCTTCCCCTCTCACATTTCTCATCTTTCTTAGAGCTGCAAAAGGGCTCTGAATCTATAAGCTGATTAAAAATGTGAGAAGCTGGACTTTCGATGAAGTCATATTCAGGATGGATGCGTATTTATTTACGTATCAATCAGATTTAAAGGACAACTGCATTTTTTTCCTGGTTGTTAATATGGAAACGCCCATACAGCCATTAGCAAAAAATACCCCTCTTGATAAACACACACATACATACATACACACACACACACACACACACACACACACACACACACACACACACACACACACACACACACACACACACACACACACACACACACATACACACACACACACACACACACACACACACACACACACAAGCAATTTGCTGGCAATGTCTACCTAACATACTTACCTGCTCTATGTCAAAGCACAAGAAACTGTTCAGATGTACTATGAGCAATGTCGCAGCACTGAGTATGAGATTTATAAATGCACTGGAAGGAGCAGAGTGACAGACAGCAGCTTAGTGCCAGGAACTCTGGAGGAGAGAGTTGGGAGCACAGCTGGAGCTTTGGGACTAATAACTCCTGCAATTCACATCGGATTCTGCTCTGATCTGGAGCCGGTTAATGGTCGGAGGAGAGTTCAGGGTTTGTTTTTCAAACGTTGCGCGGCAGCAACAGTGACTGCTCTGTCTGTGTGTAGATTACCATGTTTAGCAGAGCAGCAGCAACAGTAAGCGCTCAATCTTTCTCTGTGGCTACTGGTTAGGCGAGCTAGGGGTTTTATATTGGCTTATATCTAACAACATCATTATATAGAAACTTATGTCAGGTAGGAAACATGGGAAAACGTTTTTAGTAGGGCTTGGGAAATTGGTATTTTTTGACACTAAAACATACATACTTCGAGCTGGTTGAAAATGACCAGATGATAGAGACGGTATTTCAGTAATTAAAATTCCCAACCCTTATAGAAGATCAAAATAAAGCACTAATCTCACAGATAACAAAAGAGGAAATTTACTCCGCTGAAAGCTAACAAACCTCTGTGCACAGATTGATTCACTATATGTGGTATAAAAGTCTGAAAGAGGCTCTAACACCTATTTTACCAAGAACGCTTAACTGGGTTTTGACAAGAGGGGAAACTCCAGCTTCGTGGAAAGAAGTGATTATTTCAGTTATACCTAAGGAAGGGAAAGATAAATTAGACTGTACAAACTACAGACCAATTATTGTGCTAAACCTTCATTACAAATTGTTTATTTAAATCATTGCCAAAAGACTTGAAAACATTTTCCCTGAAAAATAATCAATATGGACCAGAGAGGATTTGTTCTGTCACATTAGACTCATGATAACATTAGAAGATCTTTACAAATGATTAGGTATATAAATCACAATAAAATACAGGCTATGCTGATAAGTTTAGATGCTGAAAAAGCTTTTGATTCTGTTAGATGGAAATTCTTACTAAATGTTGTGGAGAATTTTGGGTTTATCCAAGTAATCATTAAGACATCAGAAGCCCTATAAAGCAGGCGGATAGCTAGATGGAAAATCAATGGCAAGCTCACTGATTCTTTTCTGTTACAGAGATCCACAAGACAGGGCTGCCCGTTAGGTCCACTCCTATTCATGATTTTCATTGAACCACTGGCACAATAGATTAGACAGAACAACATGATTAAAGGTATTAAAATGGCAGCAGGGGAACAAAAACTGACCTTATTTGCAGATGATATTCTTGTGTATTTCTCAAGCCCAAAAGACTGAATACGGGTCATACACAGGCCATGAACTAAATAAGCAAAACATTCAGGTCCTTAATATTCACTATAACCCCCCTCTAGGTATCTTCAATCCAAATATCAAATGGGCTGGGTTAAGAAATCTCTAAAATATCTGGGATTTTTTTTATTATCTTATCCAAATTACATGAAATTCATTACAGTCCTCCCAAAAAGGAAATTAAACTAAGAACTCAAATTGATATCTTTGATGAATGATTAGTCAAAATGGCTTACCTATGTGTCAGCTGTAAGAACTGATTTTGTAGTAATAAGTAATATACTTACATCCTCTAAGCACAGAATATTTATGGCTTGATAGAAATGTGTACGTATTTAGATATGCACAAGTGAGTGTGTATATGTAGGTATGTATGTTGTGTTTCTTTAAATGAAAACTTTTTTTTTAAAGTAAATAACAATAAAAAAATGTGAGATGCTGATTAAAGAGTGAGGAATTGTGGAGCCTGTTTCTTTAAAGTAATAAATGAGTTCACAGATAAGAACTGTAAAAGCTCATGAAAAATGAAATGTCTCAAACCCCTTTAGTGAGGGGAAAAATGCTGCTTTCTCTGTTATCAGTGCATTAATATCAATGTATTTTTCTTGTTTAGCTTTGCTCAGTTGCTCGTAGATCATCTGCCTCCATCAGCCAAAGAACACAGCTGATAAAAACAGATAAACAAGTGCACCTGGATCCTTCAGGGACAGCAGCAGGTTGCATCATCTCTCTTGATAAGAAATGTCTGGGGATTTTAGATATAAAGTGATTATATTAAGTTGACTCCAAGGAAATAACAGGTCCTAAATAGGTCAGAGAATTTAATTCACACTGGTGGAAAATATTACCTTTAAGGCCACACTAATACATTTTCACATTTACAATGGAAAAAAAGGTGTGTGTAATGTGAAAGGTGTTGCTTCTAATGATGAACCCACAGATAATTATCATACAACTCTCAATCTCTTTGTTTTGATTTACTGGGCGGCAATTTCACTCTTTTGTTTCACTCTCATCACAATCATCAGTGTTGTTTCCAGACACAGCAGGCAGGTAAAGAGGGATATTTCTCTCAGGAGGTGGTTGAGACCAAAACCGAGCTAAAAGGAGAGTGACTATTGGATTTATGTCCATAGGGGCACAAAAACATGACTTTTAATGAACGCATTTCCATGCCTGCTGCTAACATTTTAGCCATATAATACATAAAAAGGTCATAATAAATCAGTGTTGTGTTGGCAACTTGTTGCACTGCCAAAAAAATAAATCAATTTATGCAGATTATTTTGTGTGCGATCAACTTTCTATTAATATACAGTATATATATATATATAGTATATGTATCAAGCCATATACTATATATTAATACTATAAATGTACTTACTTATACATACAGATACATAGTTACACACGCATACAACAACATACTCAAGAACATTTACACAAACTGAAGACTCTATGATTCACTATTTATATACACAACAGAATTATAATTACAAACCCATAAAAAAGAAGTTACATGCAGTGTGTTACATATTTCTTCACATTGCAAATGGGAAGTAATACTTTGGGACTTATTCTCTGTAGCCATGACCTAAGTCACTTGAATAAAAGAAATCAAAGAAAAGGGAAAAAAGCTGAATCAAGAGGATTTTTTCAGATCGAGACTATTGACACTTTGTGAGACTTTATGTTTGAATCCCGTTGTATTCTGTGTTGTTGTTGTCTTGAGTGAAGTAAGCGGAAAGTAATACTGACATACTGACCATCGTTTTCTCTCTTTTCTTTTGCAGTCAATGAGATAATCAGAAACGACCTGTCAAGCATCTCCGTCCACAGCCACGCATAGTTTCCCGTCACCACCAAAACTGACACAGGAAACCCTGCCCCCCCTCAAAAAAAAAAAAAAAAAGGGAAACGCCAAACAGAACTGACACTATGTTGTGCATGCTTGGACTACAGCCTGCAGGAAGCAACAACAGGAAATGCAAGGAGAACAAATGTAAATGTATTGTCCAGATGACCAGGGTCCAACGTGTGCCTTGTTTTTTTCATATATAATGCCTTTACACAGAATTTATCCAAGGAGTAAATCACATGACTGACTTTTTTAAGATGTGTAAATTGATCATGTAGCAACCAAACCTGCCACCCTCAACCCCACAACAAATATGCTTTTAGAGGACCAAGCATTGTTTTATATATATATGTATCTCTTTTGCTGCAGTTTGTAAATGATTCAGTGCCTATGAATTATGTAATTTGTATATACAGTATTTGTAGTGCTTCAGTTTGCATATCTGGCTTTACAGAGGGACACTTTAAAAGAAAAGTGCCTTTTTGACTGGAAGCAGAACATTTGACTTAACAAGTTCAACCTCAAAATGTAAAATTGAAGATCTTTTTTTTAAAATCAAATCTATGTAGCTTTTGCTGAACAGGGACTATTTTGGACATAAGTGGCAATTATGGGATAGTGTAAAAGCTAAAAGATAGTGTAATAGTAGCACAAGTAGAGAGGAGTCTTAAAATCAGTGAGCTGACTAAGCAATGTTTGTTACACAGTAAGATCTATCCAAATTAGCCACTATAAGCTACTGGTCATACCAGACCAAGTACGGTTGTAACAGCAAAACCCCTCTATGTGTTTAACTCATCAAAGATACATTTTATTTCTAATGAGGTCAACTTTTCATTTGTAAAAGGAAAAATGTGTTATTTCTTCTTTTAACAATTGCAAAGTCTCACTTTAAATCATATTTGGTTTGTATTTCCATTTGGATATTTGTTTAGAGAGATTAAGTTAAAGGGGACATATTATGCACATTTACAGCTCTATATTTTTTATTTGGGGCTCTACTGGAATATTTCTGCATGAACTACAGTTAAAAAATAATCCTCATTTAACTCATATTGACCCTTTATGCAACCCCTCAGTTCAGCCTCTGTCTGAAACAGGCAGTTTTAACTCCTGTCTCTTTAAGGCCCCCCTCCTGATGAGCCCACTCTATCCTGGGAGATTTCCACAAAGGTTACGGAGCAGACGGCCGTTTATAGGCATGCGTGACGAGCAGACATCAGTTTGTCGGCAAGGTAGAAAAATATGTTGGGAACAAAGCGTTTAGAGCAAGTTGAAGCCCTGGCTTTTGACTTGAAGGGAGCCTTTTTTACGTAATTTAACCTTAATTTTTGGAACTTTGACCATGTTTAACATAGACATTCATTCGACATCATATCAATCAATCAATCATTTGTGCCATCATCTGTTTCTCTTCTCAGCCTTTCTCTAAATCATAACCAACATCATAACAGTACATAAATTACAGTATATCACAAAAAGCATAATATGTCCCCTTTAGGATGAATAAAAACAGAATACTTTTTTTCTGTATTCACATTCAATCAACAATAAGCACTTAACCATTAAACCTGTGGTATTGTTTGTTAATCCATTCAGGCAACACGGCTCTGTCACTTTAACTCACACAGCAGTGGCAAAACTTCTCAGTTCAGTTCTCATGCCTTTATGCAAACAAAACTATGTGTAGGCACAGGAAGTCATTTTCTACACATAAACAATACAGACTGCATACTGACTCGATGACATGAACTTTGGAGTAAACTGTTGGCTACAGTAATACTGGTTGGACTTCTATCAAAGAAAGAAATCATCTCAGTTTTGACAAAGCTTGACTATTATTACACCCTGGAAGCTATGCAACATGCAGGTAGCGTTAGTCTCTAAAAGAACGTCAACATTCACCGTTGTCCAAAGAATACGTAACGACGGTGAACAGCAATACAAGTACAAATTCTTTGTTTTTGTATTTTTTCCATATTTATTCTCTTAGCATGTGCTTTGTTTATTCATGTTTATCATACAGCTTCTTTTACATGGTTACCTGCATACTGTGGTTTATGTACTAATTTGTTTTGTGCTCTTACCGCAAAATTTTAATGGGCTTACACACACAGTTCCCACACTTTTGTATGTATTTATGAGTCTTAATCCATGTAACTGAAGGGCATGAAAAAAGCCATACTGAAATGTTTACTGAGGAGGTTATTGTTAGTCTACAACTCATAATTCTGCTTTGTGTTTTATTTTGTGTATTTGTCAATAAATAAGCCTTCATCTCTTTCATTCGTATAATCCGTGTCTTACTATAAACAGGGTTAGAAATGAGTGCGTCATCACATTATAATAGAACGTTTTCAGGAGGGAAGCAGAGATTGTAAAATAACACTATAACTTACCTGTTAAGGTTCTCCTGCAATCAACTACACGGTCGCCCATGATATTGTAATAAAATATTTGTTACCTCTTTCCATGAAATGATTGTGAAAACGTGATTTATTCTTGATAGATAAAGTGTATATATTCTCAAAATTGTATTGATCAATCTCATTGCACCTGGTCAAAGGTGATTACTGATGTGTATAAATAAGAATTAAAAAGAGGAATGTGTCTGAAAACAAAATTATTCCAGCTTTATGGGCGACCGTGTATATCATCATCAACTACACAAAATGCAGTCTATTATGCCAACCATTTTGTGTTTATGGAAAAATTGCATCCTGTTTCTGCCTAATCTGGAGTGTAAATTTATACTCATCATCTCCAGACATAGTCACAGCTGCAGTGGGGAGGATTTCACATCAGAACAATACCAGGTGTTTTCCATGTTACATATCACGTACAAAGCTGGTTTCTTGGGATTTCAAATTTATTATTATATCTTGTTAAAAATAAACAAAACCCAAAGGCTGCCTGGAACAGTACTGTAGTAGAAATGTATCCATTAAACTGTATATCATGCTTTTGAATATATTCAGAAGAAATATAATGGTTTGTACGGAGCTAAAACCTTTAAAAACACCAGAAAAGTCCTTTAAAATCACCTTTTTTAACCCTGAGACAGTACACTGGTGTTACTGATGTAAAGTAGAGGATTTAAAGTAGTTCAGTATATTCAGTAAATTCTTGCTAGTTGGTGTTGTCACTGTAAAAGTGTTTGGATCATTAAAGCCAACAAACTGTACTTGATTTTTAAGTGAAAGGTTTATTAAGCATATTAAAAAGTGCACAAAAAGAATGTGAGGAAAAATAATGTAAAAATTCACAATTCAAAAAAGGTACATAAAATTAAGAAATAAGATATGCAATGAAAACAAAATTGAATGTAAAAAAAAAGAACTTGCGTCTCCTTTTTGTGAGTAGAGATAACTTAAGTGTTTCCAAATGAAAGCAGTCAGGGAAAAAAGAACCAATACTGAAATATTTGATATCCCAAAGAAAAAAGAAAGAAAGAAGGAAAAAAAAGTCTCCCCTTACAAAGAATTCCAACAGAAACAAATTGCTTTTTGATTCTGCTATAGCTCTAAAACAGAAATCAATCTCACATCCATCAACAGCACACATTACTCATCCCTGCATCCACAGAGTTCACCCTTTCATTAAAGATCTATATCAGTTAAAAAGCTTTCATCTCACAACTGAAACACTTGTCCTACATCTTCATGATCAATAATTCCAGACAGATACAATCTTATATCTGATTTGTAGTCTGTTACATATATTATATTATATCATATTATATTATATTATGTAATATAAAGTGAGCTGTTCAGTGCTTCTCCAGTGGCTGTGGGTGAAAGTTATGGTGCACACTGACACCATGAGGTCTCCACAATTTCTGCCTAACTTTAATTATGGACTGAATGTCACACTGACAAGCGCTTATGAAAGATTTTTTCCCCCCTGTCATAGCCTTTAACCGCCACTGACACCGAAACTCTGCTATTATGAAAATTAGGACGTGTTTGACTGAGAGTTTGTTGGTTTTGCTTGGTTGGCTCGCACCTGTTTTACATCTTGTAGGAAAATTGTGCCTCTTCTACTCAGCAATTAGAGTAATCTGCTGGTCATTGTTTTTCAAACATCAGCTGAACACACCTGGTAAGCACTGGCTGCATAAGTGTTGATTTAACTGATTTAACTGTATGATTATGTGTGTAATTGCATATGTGTACAATGAGAATATAATATTTAATTTATTGTGGTATATGTCTATATGTAAACTTAGGTTAGTGTTTATTTTGTCTGCTACAACAAAAGTGTTTTGTTATGTTTCTTGACATATAATTTAGTTCCATAAATATTACTTTCTCAAAACAAGCAAAAATTGGCTGCCAGATAGAGCAGTTACTGTTATTTCTCAAAGCAAGCAGTTTTAATAATTTCTTCAAGAATTAATTCTTTTTTTAAAAATTCTAGTGCAGTGATCGGCTCTACTTTTTCTTGGGTCAACATACTTGCCTTTAAAGAAGTTTATTTGTGCTAGAAAATCATTAATAATATTGCATTGAAATATTTTTTTATTACCAATTAGAGGAGAATGAGTCAAATTATATAGAATAATGCTATGCTAAAAATTACAAAGTTACAACTCTTGTCACTGTATCTGTATGTGTTTCTGTATTTATCTGTTATCTGCAGCTCTGTTTGCTTTTACATTAATCGTTATGTGACAGTTTTATTTCTTCTAGCTCTGAACCACAGTCTGGTAAGATGGAGAATATGTTCACCCAAATCATGCTCAACTCCAGCCAACCTGAGTCGGCTGGGTGTGGACAGGGCCAGGTTGTGTTTCTCTCAGTGATCGACATTTGCACTCTCCTTGTGGGACAGCCAGTGATTGTCAGACTGCTGTGGATCGTCCTCACAGCTAAGAAGACTACAGATATCCTGAATTGCAATTTAGCTCTCTTCCTCAACTTGGAGTACTTCATGCTCATCTTGCATTTGTATGTGCTTTTTTTGCTGCCACACGCCCAGGAAAACATCCTCAAGTTTTTGTTTGTGTACGCACAAATTGGGGGGCCAATGAGTTTGTCTTTTATTTGCATAGAAAGATATGTTGCTGTGACTCGTCCCACATCTTATCCTCTGTTGAAGAAGTACAGATGCAGGGAGGTTTGTGCCGGGACAGTGTGGCTCTTTTCTGTTCCCACTGCTTTTGCAAGTGCTTTTGTTGACGACGTTGAATCCTCTCTTATAGAGAATGTGCTAAAAAGTATCCCAATTTTTATAATGATTTGCATGATTGCAGTAATGGCGAAATGCAGTGTCAGTATTGCAAAGGCACTAAAGCATGCTGGCCCAGGGAGAGACAAGATGCATCCTATCAAGAGACGTGCCTTCAAAACTGTCTGTGCCACTTCGGCCATCATCATGTTTTTTTACATTCCAGTGACATTCCTGCAAAGGTTAAAATATTTGAGGGAATATGAGTTTAACTGTTTTGTTATACCTACATGTATATTCTTGTTGTCTGCTGCGAGTGTTGTGCATCCAGTGTTTTACCTCTCCACCCAAGGGAAGTTGTTTCCCTGCATAAAATGAGATTCAGATTTTCATTGATTATTTCTACCAATGGAGACAATGCGGAACAACTCTCCACCTCGCTGTTACACACATCTTATTTCCATCACTTGAATTCTTAGTTAAGATGATTTGTGTGAATTCAGCCCTGTAACAACATCTCTATCTTACATAATTATGGCTGAAAAATAAGAAACGTTGATTGTAAAATGTGAAAATATATATATAATATAGACATTGAAGCAAACCCTGTAGTAGAGGATGGACATTTGGGCGTAATAATAACTTTTTAGATGATGAAATAATCTCATTGGTTGAGATATTTCATAAATTTAGCAGGTTCCTGCCCCAAGAAGAGCTCTGTCTCTGCTGCCAAAATGTAAATTATATATATATATATATAATTTATGCTTTAGTGCCTTTGCAATATATATATATATATATATATATATATATATATATATATATATATATATATATATATATATATATATATATATATATATATATATATATATATATAAAGAGTGTGGTAAACCTAACATACCATCATATGAAAATGTTATGTAAATTTAGAGGATGCCTTTTTTTCTCCATTTGCCATGTCTGTCTGTGGTGATGTAAATATGAAAATAGGGTGTGTTTGTATTGGTATTCTTTAGAATTAAATTATATGACAAAAAGACACATATGCAAGACAGATTTTAGTTTGTGCTGTAGTCACAACATGAAACATTGTCTAAAGGTTAAACATACTCAATAAATACATGGCCAGAAATATGTGGATACTCCCATTTACATGCTTGTGAATGAGATGTAGAACAATCACATATGATTGTAATGTTTGCGAGTCCACATACTTTTCAAGTCAGGTCAATGGATGTGGATGACAATTACAATCAAAATACAAAGACAAAGACAAAAGAGAATTAATAAAAATGTAGAAGAGAATAAATCAAATTTGGATTAAATCACAAAGCACAGCACTTTTGGCCATGTAATGTATTGTGAGTTTATTATTGTAAAGTTGTGCACTTAACAATAATAAACTCAATAATGACTGACTCACCACTACAGAGACACCTTGTGTTGTTTAAAGAAAGCTGCAAGCAGGCAAAGTACAAAAGCTTAATGATTTGATTTTTTCATTGTCTTTGGATGTATGTGTTCAATGGATTGTGAGTTACTTTAATTAACTAACTTACTAACTTCATTTATTTAATTATTTATTCAGTATGTGTTTATTTATGTATCATATCTATTATATTGCTATCTGAAAAAATCTTTGCTTGTAACGTTCTTTATTCTCTGATGTCTGATTGTCCAGTTTGAGTCCAGTCAGATCGTCATGTTAGAAAAGAGGCAACATGTGGGGATTATATCTTTATTGTGTAATGTGATATCATACAGTTAACAATATGATTATAATACATGTAAATAAAAAAGGAATAATTGTATTACAAATCCTTCATTTCTACAATACAATATAAGCACTTTTGACATGCCACACTTGTCAGATGGAGTCAATTGTAACAGATGTTGTTATCCTCAACACACTTAATTAACAGTCATATACAGGCCTCGACTGTGTTGTTGCCATAGGTGAGATTTTAGATTGAAGCACCAAAAGGTTTAGATCAGATCCCCCAAAAAAAGTGCAACCTCCAGTCCAAATACTTCATAAATTATGATTTCACACTAAAATAATTTGCCTCCAGTCATTGAGACAAAAAAGGCATGTGGGAATCAAGGTGCCATTCAATGAGGGTTTTATGGCCTTATTTGAAAGGCCTTATATGAAGACTGATGGCTGACACGTGAAAAGTCTCTGGAAAATCAAACTAGATAAAAATCCATGAAAGTTAATGGGGACAAAGACAGACAAAAATAATAAGGGAAAATATGTAGGCTACGTATTTCCAAAAGATGTATACAAACACACCTGCAGGTAAGTATGTCAATCAAACAGGCATCTGATGCAAAAAGGAGCATTCATGATATTTTTCCAAAGACATTTTTCTTCATTCTCATAACACAAAACTATAAACAATGAATTGAAAAAAACAAACAAACAAAAAACATATTGAAGTATGATTAAATGTGATTTCATTTGGACTTTAAGAGTTGCAATAGCAGCATTGACTATATGGTACAAACACATATACTTTTTTAAGATTTAAAGGATCTATCATTTAAAGGATAAGTTCACAATTTTTCAAGACTGTCTTGAAGCAACGGTCAGGTGCCCAAATTAACTCTGCCAGAGGTTAAATATCCCCTTAAAATGTGCTTTCAATATAAGTGATGGGTTATGAAGGTATTACTGCAGTAATATTATTTGCAAATGTTGTATCGAGTGGGTATCTTTAAAGATGGAAGATATCTATTAGCTCATATTAGCTTCAGATCATTTTTTAATGCGTTTTTTCACAGAAGGAGAACTGTGGATTTAGTCCCCCATCATTGTAAATGCATTATGAAAGAAATCTTCTAATGGTCAGCATGAAGAAGGGGAATGATTATAGCAAGAAGAACCTACTTCAGTGTTAATTTGGAATATAGTTTTAAGACAGACTTGGAAAAATGTGTACCCATCCTTTAGTGCTCTCATGGTCCAAACTTCATCTACTAATACATTCATCACAGTGTACATTCACTGCTTCATCTACAACATTTTTATCATGTTTGATATAAGAACATTTAAAAGCAACATGGTCAGTGCGGCTTCAATAAAAACTAGCGTGCCTGTTTTATTGAAAAAACATACAGTAAGCTTAAACCTGATTTATCACATTATTTCCTTTTCTGAATATCTTGTTTCAAAAAAAAGAAGGGACACCTGTCCATCCTTTCTTGTACCTGCCTCCAGTCCTTTCTGCACAACATCCTCATTTAGGGACATTTTGTGTTGCATGGGTCTCCTGATGAGAAGTAATTGTACACACTGACCAGTGGAAACATGGTCACAGCACCCAGCAGAGAGCCTAACTGCACTACAGCTCCACACCACACGAGGGCACTGTGGCCTTCATCACGCAGGATCACACCAATAATCACCTTCACATAGGACAGAGTGAGAATAAAGATGATCCAGGCTAACACCTGTGGAGGAGAGGAAGGTGAGTGTTACATATTTCAAGACTTTTGACACTTCATCTTAACATTTCTGTGGCAAAAAAAAACAACTATTTTCTAAGGAAGTGTTTCACCATCCCTGACCACAAGAATTATTTCAGTAAATCAAGTTAAATAGTTCACTCACAATGATGACATCACCTGAGCTGTCATTAACCAGCAGTGGACATGGACTCAGTACTGCCATTCCCATTATGTAAGCTCCAATTCCACTGCCAATCACTGTGAGGGCTCCCATGAACAGCAGGGACCTGTGAAATGAGAGATAATTAGTTTTAAAATTAAGAGATAATTGTGTTTGGCTGCATGGATGTATTATTGAATTTAGAAAGCAGGACAAAAAAAAATGTGATACAACATTTGCACAACAAACATATGGAAATAATCAATCTATGGCTGAAAAATGCTTTGCAATGTTACTGTAAGTAAATCTGATCAGTTATGCCTTAAAATAGTAGCATTAGTCATTTTTGTGACATATTAAATGTCATTCATTAACAACTGTTAAAAGTCTGAGCTTCTACCTGAAAATTGAATCTGGAAACATTTATAGTCTTTTAAAAATGTCTTATCCAGGAATGTAAAATCAGTTTGTGTGAAGCTGGTTTATGGTCAGCCGAAGAACTCCAAGTTCTGTCAGTTTGCACTTTATCTTTATGAAGACATTGATCACTTCAGTAAGGTTTAAAGACTGACATTATTTATCCAATCCATGATTTATTTACACAGAATTTTGAGTTATTTCATTTAAAACAATAGATCAAATTCGATCGATTTGGGTAAATAAGCTATTTGTTTTCTTGCTATCGAGTCTATAAAATGAATGAGAGGATTGATACCACTGTCTTGTCTGTATGGTAAATATGAAGCCAGCAGACATTTAGCTTAGCTTAGCATAAAGACTGGAACAGGGGGAAATAGCTCTGTCCAAAAGCAACACAAATGTGCTTTCCAGCACCTCTAAAACTCACGATTAACACGTTTTATTTTATTTGTTCAATTGTAAAAACAGCAGTTTGTGGTTGTTCGAGGTTGCAGTTTTTGCTGGTTGCCTGGTAAACTCAAAGTAACAAGGAAGTTCCTATTAAATGAGAAAAACATCTGCCATTTTAGTGACAATATTTCAGTCTTTTTTTTACAATGCAATTTATCTTTTTCAAAACATGAGAAATGAGAATTGAATTCATTCATCAATATTTAATTTTGCATTAGAGATTCTAATATTTGCAAACTATGTAGATAAAATTAAAAAACAGAGGAATAAAAGAGGAATTTGTTTTATTTAATCAATTATTATCATTATTTTAAAGTATTATTAGTCCTGTATCTTGCCTTGTACCAAGCTTTCCACCCCAATAGACAACACACTGACCTTATTGGGAAGAACAAGGCGATGAAGCAGGCTAGAGGGTTGGACACGGCAGACATGGTGGCTGAAAGGTGATAGGCATTGTTACCATATGGCATGCACGAGTAGGATTGCACCGAAGGAAGTACCACGTTGGTCAGAGCGTTAACCCAAGCCAGGATCACGAAGATGTAAGACACCTGCATCCAGCTGTAAGCACCGGTGCCAAAACTGCTTTTACGCCTTTGGTTTGTAGGCCTGTAGGGTTCCATCATGGGCTTCTGCTCAACCCACTTCCTGTTTTTCTTAGATTTTTCTTTAACTCCGTTGGTGTATCGGCCATTAGGATGCTCCCTGGCCACAGTTGGGTGGTAGTTCAGCAGCAGAAAGGCCACCAGGCACACCAGCATCATGGCACTCAAAAAGAAGAAAAACACCTCAGCTGAGAAGTTGGCCGGCTGGTACTGGGCCGAGAGTTCAAAGGTCAGGGCGCTGCTGGAGTTGTTCAGGGTCTGGTTCAGGGTCTGGTTCAGAGACTGAGTGCTGTTTATGCAGTGGACCACCCCAACACCCTGAATCAAAGCCACTATAGCAGGCAGCAGGCCACTCACACCCTCTCCAATGTAGTAGGTGGTGAGATACTGAGGCTTGAGACGCATCATGAAGGGCAGGAAGGTGACGGAAGAAGTGCAGTCAACAGCAGCGAGGAAGAACGTTAGGACAAGTAGAGATACACTGCGGGGCGCACCTGCCACCACAACAGTCTCCTTCCAGAAGAAACCTAACAGGAAACTGGCCACAGTTCCCAGGGCAATGATCACATATATGACGGCCACCTCGTTCAGGGCGCCTGGCCGGAAGTGATGCATCAGAGTGACGAAGAGTGGCCCAATGTTGGCCATTTGGATGAGGACGGAGAGGTAAGAGGGCAGGTACCAGCCCTCAGGGATCTTGGGCACAATGAGGGGCAACTCCACCCACAAGCCATTGATGGACACCCAGGAGCCCATACCGAACAGACACGCCAACAGGTGGGTGAGGAGTGACATGATGGAGGTGGGTTTTTTTCTAGAATGAGGCAAGAAGTTCTGTAAATTTCAAGCCATGAAACTTTAGTCCTTACATAGTTTAACAAATAATCCCTGGTCTGTAAGTTAATGCTGAATTTGCCAACATGGGACAGAGTCTGAAAGTCTGATCCTTTTTAAACCATGTGACAGACATTTTGAGGTATGCTAGCCAAGGGTCCACATATAGGCTGAAATATCTCAACATCTACTGGATGGACTATAATGAACTTTTGTACAGATACACATGAAGCCTGTCAGATTAATCCTAATGACTTTGGTGATCCTTGTCTTTGCCTGAAGCCCTACCAGCAAAGCAAAGTTTACACTTACCCTTCAAAATATCTCAAAATTATTGAATAGACTGACATTCATAGATCCTGGACAATGCATCCTACTGACTTTGGTGATCTCTAAGCTCGAGGTTGGGGGCTGGGAATGTGGTTGTTATGAGTCTTCAGGGAAGAAATGGGTGTTTCTGATTGTTTGGCTGTCTCTTTATGATATACTGCTTTATGCTGATAAGAAAAACAAATATTTGTTGAACTGTGCCATTACAGAAGAAAAGAACGGGATGTAATTAAACTGTAAAATTGTAAATCAATTGGATAATACAACTATAAACGCTTTTATGCTCAAATTGTCAATGGTTAACTCAGTATCACAGATTAATGTGTCACCATAAGTAAGCATCTCGATGTCAACACGTGCTAAAGGTGTTGCATTCAGTTACTTAGTATCTTAACTGTTTTCTTAAGATTTTCTTTTGCATCTTGTCTTCTGGCTTTTTTAATTTGTGCAAAATGTTACATGCAAAGTGGCAGATTCCATCTATATCCAAGTTATGTAATTTGATCACAGGCAGGGTTTAGGTTAAACCCACTTAAAACATCAAGCATGCAGCAAAGCAAACATGACCACCTACTGTGCTGGTAACTATTATATAACCTACAAAAACATCTGACCACTGCATTGTTTATTGAAAAAGAAATGGCTTGCAGTGAAGTCTTTGATCAATAAAAGAATGAAAAAATAATACTCAGAGATCCAAACAATGTGTAAGAAGATAGTCCTCAAAGCATAAAGTTAAGTGAAAGCAAGAATTGTCTGTTACATCTTCAACAATCTGCACACTAACAACTTTTAAGAAAACATTTATTTAAAAAAAAAAAAAAAAAACCTATGTTTTTTTTGTTTGTTTTTTTAAGTACGGTTAAACAGTCACTGAATGTTGACATCACCATTTGAACATTAAAATAAAAAAACTAAGAATATTATTAAAAACGTTTAAATATATTTTAGGAACAAGACTAAGATTAGAGGAAACTTTTTCAGTTCAAACCATTAAATCATTAAAATTCAAGAATCAATAATATGCATCCCTGCAGATACTCACACGCTGTTTGTTGCAGAGTTTGTAGTTTTCTGCAGAGAGAGAGGAAGAAGCCAAAGTCCTGTGCAGTGAACTCTGAGTGCACCAAGGGATTAAAACCCTCCTTGTGGCAGTGGGTGTGAGAGCATGTAGCCAACCATGACACATGTTTAGTTAACTGGTCATTGTTTCAGACTACCTTCCTGTCCAGACTCGGAGGATCATCAGTTCACATCACATGTTGAAATTTGCAGCTACATCACTCCCATTTTTTTTGCCTTGAAGCAATTTCTGAATAAGTGAGATCATTCAAGAATCTGCAGAGTTTATTAATTTAGCTTAAGGGGATCATGGGAGCAGAGGTGCAAATGAGTTGTTTACACCATTGAGTTGCATAACTGCACATTTTTCAAGTCAATTTAAAGACTAAGTATTATCAAAGGGGGGGGGGGCCTTAAGTAATCAAAACAAAATCTACCAAAAATCTATTTGTACTAATTCCAGTAGTCAGTTTATCACTAGAGGTGTTCAAATATTTAAAGGAGCAGTTTAACATGGCAGCAGCAAAGTAGCTTAGCTTTACATAAACACTGGAAACAGGAGGAAACACCAGTTTTTTACTTTTTGTGTTTCCAGTCTAAAGCGTATTTCCCCAATTGCTGATCTATGTCAAATTTTGGAATAAAACTAACAATGTCAGAGTGTAGTTTTTTAGGTTATACATTTAAATACTTATTCTCTAAATTGAGACATTAACCAATTTACCTGATCAGATCTGCAGTTTTCATCTCAAATCATTTTTCATCTGGTGTCAATTAAATTTAGAAATAGACAAAAAGCATCCTGCTGTTTTTTTCTCTTTGTGGTTCAATGTGTTGGTCATTGTATTCAACTCATGGTAACTGTGCTGATCAGAAATGCTAAACTACTAATGTTCTTTTCCTAATACCTACAAATCTAACCTAATTTACAAGTCCTATTTTCTATAATCTGATAAAAGTCTATTGTTGTACTGTTTGTACCGTAACTGTACCTCTGAATTAGAGCTAATATCAGTGCTTTTCCTGTAGGTCAAAACTCATGCTGAGAACAACACTAACGTTAATTGAAGTCAAAGCCAAAACAGCCCCCACCATCCCCCCCACCCCCACCACCTTCCTGTTGAAAACAAACAAGACTCATTAGGTCCTTTTCAACCATTCTTTATTGTTTGTCATTTTTTTAACTAAACTTAACATCAGCTTCCTGTTGTGACACACATGGTGTGTATGTCAAGTATGACATGACAATCATATACAAAAATCAACAAACAATGGCCACAGTTATGAAAAAAAGTGTTAAAAAGCACATCAATCACACGCAGGTATTGGACATGAGTCTATTTACAATTAGCATTAACGTTGACAGATAAGTCATAACCATTTAAAAAAAACAGGCTTTCCACTATAAAGTTAAGGCCTTTTAAAAACCTGATATTGAATGCCATTCTTTTAATTGTCAAACCACACCTAGACCCATATCAGTTTGCATACAAGGCAAATAGAGGAACAGAGAATGTAGTGGCGTGCCTCCTCCACAACCTCCTGCAACACCTGGACCATGCTGGCCATTATGCCAGGGTGAGTTTCATAGATTTCAGCTCGGCTTTTAATACCATTCAATGACACCTGGTCATCCATAAACTAAATATCCTACAAATCCCATCTCCTCTCACTTGCTTCATACACAACTTTCTGAGCAATAGACCCCAGGCTGTCAGATCAGGGACCACCACATCCCCCTTCATAACCATCAATACTGGAGCCCCCCAAGGCTGTGTACTGAGTCCATTCATATGCCCACTCTACACAAATGACCCCATCTCCCATCATAATGTATTTCAAATATTCTGACGACACTGCCATATTAGCACTGCTATCAGACAATAACTCAGTCACAGCCTACCAATAGACCATCAACCACTTCTCAAAATGGTGTGCAGACAACTACTTCCTCCTGAATGTCACAAAAACAAAAGAACTCACACTCAAAATCACCACTACATGCTCCAAAATCATAGGCCTCCCTACACCCAATCTCTCCACACTTGTTGATACTGGCATCAAACGCAAAGCACAGTCCATAGCAAATGACCCCTGTCACCCTCTACATTCATGTTTCATTCCCCTACCTTCTGGCATCAGATACAGACAAATAACATACAGGAGGACCCGCTTTGGTAAAAGTTTCATTCCATCCGCCATCAATATTGTAAATAAAACATCCAGTAGGTATATACGGATATATGACAATAACAATAAAGAATGAATCTGAATCTGAAGGCAAATCTAGCAAACCTTTCTTCTGTAAACTTCTGAGGAGTTTAATAAAGTTAGTAAATCTGATGTCATGTAGCAGCATGATTAATAGAGTTTCCTTTTAAGGTATTATATGACACAATCCCTTGTTTACCAAAAGGGTTAGATTTGTTCTGTATTATTTTACTACTAAGATATTTTTCCCTTGAGGTCAAACAGCTTTATTGTATGTGTGGAATTGGTGAATAAAAATCCCATATGACTTTGACACTGAAAGTGACATTTTGTAAAGTTGAACATGTCTCAGAAATAATTTTGGGAATGTCCCTGCAAGCCTTCAGCCTGCATTTATAAACCGTGTGTCTCATATTACTGCGTTACAGCTTAAATTCTTCATGCTGACTTCAAAAGCTGAATTGTACATTTAACAGATAAAACAAATGTAGAAGGCAGACATTTGAAAATAGACACTTAAAATTAAAAAAATTAACACTAATCGCCTTCATATCAGGATTGGATTGTAGTTAGAATCTAACAGCCCCACTGCAACTTCATAATATGAGTATTTCTTATTAATTATACCCCAGAGCAACAAATGTGGATGAATAAGTTAACGATTGTGTCCCTGAGTAAACAGCTTTTCACATGATCTGTTGTAATGGGAAAATCCATCAGTGGCTGTTGTTGCCACTGTAAACAATTTCAGCTACACAGAGATTCATTATAAAATACCACACAAAGCACTTGTGGTATTACTGCATCATACGCGGTTTACATCCCCTTGGCTAATGTGCAGCAAGACAATGCTCCCATTATGAGGGAATGTTTCCTTCTTTCACAGAGGCCTCTGAATCAGAAGAGGACGCCTCATCTGTGGCATGATGTTCAAGAAAGATGAGGTCGAGAAAGATCTGGTACTTCACTCAGGAACCCCTAAAGCAGGGTTCAAAATTGTCCCAATTTCCCATGAGGAATGAATGGAAGCAGTGTGTATAAAAAAAAAAAAAAACAACAAATTTTTCCTTGCATATCTTGTTCATGCTAACTGCATTTATCATCACCACATTCCTCAGCCCTGGCAAACACTTGATAGATGTTGACCAGGGGATACATGGTGAGGGCCCCGATTAGAGAGCCGGCCTGAATTGAGATGCCGCACCACAGCAGGGCGGCATGGCCCGCCTCGTGAAGCAGAGTCCCAATCACCACCTTCAGATAGGAGAAGAGGCCAGTGAAAATAATCCAGGAGATGACCTGTAGAGGGCACAAACAAGCAGCTGAAGTCAGAGGTAGACATAGAGATCACTGAAGCTTCTGTGTTGTGGAGATCTGAGGTCTGTTCAGGGGGAGGGGTTTAGTGAAAGACTTTGATTTGAGGAAAACTCTGGGTTTTCTGTTTCAGAAAGACACATTTATATTTCTTAACTGATCCAGTCAATGTCAAAGACACAGGAAAATTAAAATCCCAGTAAGGTATTGTTTAGTTCCCAGAGGACTATTTTTACAGGTGTCACCACTTTTATGCTCTCAGTCATTTATTTGAACAGCAGTCTGTTTTCACAGACATTTCACGCTCAGCCAAGAATTAAATCTACTCTTGGCTCTTCTGTTGTTTTTTTAATATTTATAACACTATAACACAGTAAGGCAACTGGTCAGCTCATCAGAACGGTTCTCCTGCTCTAAAACATATAATATGTAAAAAAAACTTGCTTGATATTTAACCTGGATGACCTGGTCCGCTTTAACTGCAAATTATTATAATTATGGCTTAGAAATATTTGATGTGTGTATCGCCACTCACCACTAAAGCCACACCAGAGGGGTTTCCCAGGAGGGGAGGGCAGGGGCTGCGTGCTGCTAAAGCAATGAGATACGCAGCAAATACTCCACCTCCTAAAGACAAAATGCCCAGACCAGTGGGGGACCTGGAAGACAAAATGAGGCAGATCATAAAGATTTAAATAAGAAAACACAGTTACACTGAGCAAGTATGAATGTTTATAAAAGTTGTTTGATTTAAAGAAAATATAAAAAGGCAAGGATTTGGACACTATTTTTTACCTCATGACAAAAAACATAGCTAGAAAGCAGGCCAGGGGGTTTGCTATGTTGCCAAGCACCACAGAGAGGTGAAAGGTCATGGAGCCATAAGGCAGACAGGAGAAACTCTGGATAGAAGGCAGGACCCCGTTGGTGAGGGCATTGGAGACAGCAAGCAGCGCCAGCAGGTAGATGTTGTGTTGTGTCCAAAATGTCTGAGGAGCAGGTGGAGGAAAAGCCACTTGCACCTGCTCCTCAGACACTGGCGTCCCTCCGTTGTTAAGCGGGTGAGTCTCCTCTACATTCTTTGTCACCGCTGCGTTGTCAGGTTCCTGTGGCGGTGCATACTGCTCCGACGTTGTCTGTCTTCGTGTCAAAGCCAGAAAACTTAGTGCTGAGACGAACAGCATGACAAACAAGAACCAGAAGAAGTTCTGAGCCGGAAAGTTCTCTTTTAAATAGTGTGGCTGCACCGTGCCGTTTACAGTTTTACACTCCAGCTTGCTAACACCTTGTCCTAAAGCCACGATGCAAGGGAACAATGCACTTAAACCCTGACCGATGAAGAATGTACGGACATACCGAGGAGGGTAGCTGAACATAAAAGGCAGGAAGGTGACGTTGGAAGTACAGCACACGAAAGCCAAAACAAAGGTTAAGATCAGGAAGGGCAGGGACCTCTCCTCTCCGGCTATTGTGGCAGTTTGTGACCAGAAGATAGCCAGAAAAGCAGATGCCACCACTGCCAGAACCTGGATGCAGTGGATGACGACACGCTCATTTAATCGTCCCGGAGCACAGTGGTGTGTGATGGTCACTGCTATCGGGCCCAGGTTCCCAAACGCTATCAGCACTGAGAGGTAGGCAGGCAGGTTCCACCCTTAAACAAGCAAAATCAATTATCAGTGACGGTAATACAAGACACCAAATTTTAACATCTTAATAAGACATGAGACCAGACTTTGAACTTTTCTTATTGACGAACATTACTTAATTTGAATTACCCATCCAATATCTTACTTATTTTATTGACTATTGTTAGTGTAATAGTTTCAAGTATATGATTGTTGCAGCTTACAGTAAAGTGTAAAGATGTTTCATATTGTGAGTTAATGTATGACTGTGGTTGTTGACTAAAACGTAGTATTCATTAAACATACTGACAGTGAGGTGAGTTTCTTTTTTCTTTTTTTTTTGAAGGGTGTCTATCGGGTGTGCATTACACAAAATTAAGTAAGAATAGTTTGTTTACAAATAAGAATATTTTAGGGAGAAACTATCAGCAATGGGGATATGATGGCCACACAAGTAGAGGCTCTGATAATTTTACTATATAACCATGATCACCAAAACATCCAGAAATTCAGCCCTTAACACAGGATGCCAAGAAAGTAAAGGGCAGTAGTAAATCACTTGACTGCTACAATATGTATAATTAATATAGAGCTAGATTTTTTTTTTAACGTTATTACAATACAATGACAACAAAGTAAATTAATCTGCCAATCACATTAGAGCAACTGTCACTTTAAAAGTATCTAGGTCATTATATTAAGTAAACGTAAAAAAAAATCTCTAATATTGCAAATCACATGGAAATTGTAAGATAATCAAAAATAATCTAAATTCGATATTTTCTAAAAATCGTTCAGCCCTAATTATTATTACATTATTATTAATTGATTACTGCCTAAGCAGTACTATGGTGTAATTGTTCTTTATGTGTAAGGCAACATCAAGCTTGACTTAAATATTGCTTTCCTAACTTTGTAAAACAAAATGTATATACCTTTACTAAATTGCCATTTATTAAAATAACAATGGTGTCTGGTACCAGAGTTAATATTGGACCAATATCTGATATCGGTATCGGTGCATCTCTAATTGAAGTACAGTACTGGATTAGAAGAGGAAATGTAATGTACTTAATCACTGCGGTCAAGTGAGCCGGCGTTCGTCTTTTCGTGGTCAAGCCAGCCGCACCAAAATTTCAAGTGCGCTCGTATTCTATAATGTATGGCAAATGCACGTAGTTCACTGATACGGAGCGAGTTTTCAAAATAAAACGTCGGTTATTCCAAGGCAGTAAAAACAGACATGCCAATGTGATAGGCCACATAGTCTAGAAGCTATTGATCTAAAATGCTAATTATTTTATTATGAAAAGGCTTGATGCTTTCATACCAATTTTTGACATTTTGCACCTCAAGACTATGTTTACTCTCACTGACTTAGTATCAAACATGTATCATTTGAGAGAAAGTCAGCCTCAAAGTTTCTTCTTTTGCATTGAAAAACGGCATTATGCTCTATATTTACGCTACTGTAAAATCCCTTTGATCCATAATTTCTGACAAAGGTTCATACACGTGATCTCAGGATCATCCTGACTGTTCACTCACTCAGTATCAAGCATATTTACTGTATCATTTTTGAGAAATTCAGCTTCAAAGTTCCTTTCTTTGCATTGAAAAAAGGCACTATGTGCAATATTTACTCTACTGTAAAATCCCTTTGATCCATAATTTCTGAAAAAGGTTAATACTATTGACCCCAGGGCCATCCTAACTGTTCACTCACTCAGTATCAAGCATATTTAGTGTATCATTTTTGAGAAATTCTGCCTCAAAGTTCTTTCTTTTGCATTGGAAAAAGGCACTATGTGCAATATTTACTCTACTGTAAAATCCATTTGATCCATAATTTCTGACAAAGGTTAATACACATGATCTCAGGACCATCCTGACTGTTCACTCACTCAGTATCAAGCATATTTACTGTATCATTTTTGAGAAATTCACCCTCAAAGTTACTTCTTTTGCATTGGAAAAAGGCCCTATGTGCAATATTTACTCTACTGTAAAATCCCTTTGATCCATAATTTCTGAAAAAGGTTAATACAATTGATCTCAGGACCATCCTGACTGTTCACTCACTCAGTTTCAAATATATTTACTGTATCACTTTTGAGAAATTCACCCTCAAAGTTCCTTTTTTTGCATTGAAAAAGGCACTATGTGAAATATTTACTCTACTGTAAAATCCATTTGATCAAAAATTTCTGACAAAGGTTTATACACTTGACCTAACCCTCACTCCTTTAACCCATATATCACTTACATGCAATATTGTGTGTATTTCTTTTGATCATTTTGAGTAAATAAAAATCCCCATTTCCCCTGCTAATTTCCGTGTGTTCTCTCTATGCCCTTGTCAGATTGCAAACGTCAGCCAGGTATGCAAGAACTGATTCCATATCAAACACTGTCACTGTAGCTTTGACAATGCTCTTGATGCTTCTAAAATAATTGTGTTCTATTTTTCAAGAATGCCAAATTAAAAGTCAAAACAGAAATTTTGACTGATTGACTAGCTTAGTGAATTTATTTATAGTTACTGTAGATTAAAATTAGTTTTATTCCCTTCATTTATTTAATGTTTATATTTAATTA
Source organism: Scomber scombrus (assembly GCF_963691925.1). Classification (NCBI taxonomy): domain Eukaryota; kingdom Metazoa; phylum Chordata; class Actinopteri; order Scombriformes; family Scombridae; genus Scomber; species Scomber scombrus. The sequence continues at coordinate 10,441,132 of NC_084985.1, forward strand.
TGCATTTTTATTATTTCCTTAGTTGGTAACTTTCCACTGTATAAGCGCATGCGCGGTGTTATAACAAGAGATTTGCCTTTCCAACGGCCGTCAAACGTGGAGGAATGGCGCTCAAACGAGGGTAAGTTGCCTTCTTTCCTAAGCCTACACTGTAACAAATTACTGTAAAAATACAGTGAATTTCATACAGTAATGTACCGTTTTTCATGAATACAGTTAAATACTGTTAATGGTGATGCCTTTACGCAATAAAAATACAAACAGTAAGCTACTGACTATCTTGAATATGTTTTTGCCCATTGTATGATTTTCTGTGCTGACTGTGCTAAATGAGGTGGTGGGACCTGATGCAACATGTTGCTCATATGAGTTGTGGACGGACTTAAACAAAAAACATATTCAAGATAGTCAGTAGCAAGGCAACTTACCCTCGTTTGAGCGCCATTCCTCCACGTTTGACGGCCGTTGGAAAGGCAAATCTCTTGTTATAACACCGCGCATGCGCTTATACAGTGGAAAGTTACCAACTCAGGAAATAATAAAAATGCATAATTAAATATAAACATTAAATAAATGAAGGGAATAAAACTAATTTTAATCTACAGTAACTATAAATAAATTCACTAAGCTAGTCAATCAGTCAAAATTTCTGTTTTGACTTTTAATTTGGCATTCTTGAAAAATAGAACACAATTATTTTAGAAGCATCAAGAGCATTGTCAAAGCTACAGTGACAGTGTTTGATATGGAATCAGTTCTTGCATACCTGGCTGACGTTTGCAATCTGACAAGGGCATAGAGAGAACACACGGAAATTAGCAGGGGAAATGGGGATTTTTATTTACTCAAAATGATCAAAAGAAATACACACAATATTGCATGTAAGTGATATATGGGTTAAAGGAGTGAGGGTTAGGTCAAGTGTATAAACCTTTGTCAGAAATTTTTGATCAAATGGATTTTACAGTAGAGTAAATATTTCACATAGTGCCTTTTTCAATGCAAAAAAAGGAACTTTGAGGGTGAATTTCTCAAAAGTGATACAGTAAATATATTTGAAACTGAGTGAGTGAACAGTCAGGATGGTCCTGAGATCAATTGTATTAACCTTTTTCAGAAATTATGGATCAAAGGGATTTTACAGTAGAGTAAATATTGCACATAGGGCCTTTTTCCAATGCAAAAGAAGTAACTTTGAGGGTGAATTTCTCAAAAATGATACAGTAAATATGCTTGATACTGAGTGAGTGAACAGTCAGGATGGTCCTGAGATCATGTGTATTAACCTTTGTCAGAAATTATGGATCAAATGGATTTTACAGTAGAGTAAATATTGCACATAGTGCCTTTTTCCAATGCAAAAGAAAGAACTTTGAGGCAGAATTTCTCAAAAATGATACAGTAAATATGCTTGATACTGAGTGAGTGAACAGTCAGGATGGTCCTGAGATCATGTGTATTAACCTTTGTCAGAAATTATGGATCAAATGGATTTTACAGTAGAGTAAATATTGCACATAGTGCCTTTTTCCAATGCAAAAGAAGTAACTTTGAGGCTGAATTTTTCAAAAATGATACAGTAAATATGCTTGATACTGAGTGAGTGAACAGTCAGGATGGTCCTGAGATCAAGTGTATTAACCTTTGTCAGAAATTATGGATCAAATGGATTTTACAGTAGAGTAAATATTGCACATAGTGCCTTTTTCCAATGCAAAAGAAGAAACTTTGAGGCTGAATTTTTCAAAAATGATACAGTAAATATGCTTGATACTGAGTGAGTGAACAGTTAGGATGGCCCTGGGGTCAATAGTATTAACCTTTTTCAGAAATTATGGATCAAAGGGATTTTACAGTAGAGTAAATATTGCACATAGTGCCTTTTTTCAATGCAAAGAAAGGAACTTTGAAGCTGAATTTCTCAAAAATGATACAGTAAATATGCTTGATACTGAGTGAGTGAACAGTTAGGATGGTCCTGGGGTCAGGTGTATTAACCTTTGTCAGAAATTATGGATCAAATGGATTTTACAGTAGAATAAATATAGAGCATGAGGCATGATTGCACATAGTGCCTTTTTTCAATGCAAAAGAAGGACTTTTGAGGCAGAATTTCTCAAAAATGATACAGTAAATATGCTTGATACTGAGTGAGTGAACAGTTAGGATGGTCCTGGGGTCAGGTGTATTAACCTTTGTCAGAAATTATGGATCAAATGGATTTTACAGTAGAATAAATATAGAGCATGAGGCATGATTGCACATAGTGCCTTTTTTCAATGCAAAAGAAGGACTTTTGAGGCAGAATTTCTCAAAAATGATACAGTAAATATATTTGAAACTGAGTGAGTGAACAGTCAGGATGGTCCTGAGATCAATTGTATTAACCTTTGTCAGAAATTATGGATCAAAGGGATTTTACAGTAGAGTAAATATAGCACATAGTGCCGTTTTCCAATGCAAAAAAGGGAACTTTGAGGCTGAATTTCTCAAAAATGATACAGTAAATATGCTTGATACAAAGTGAGTGAACAGTTAGGATAGTCCTGGGGTCAAGTGTATTAACCTTTTTCAGAAATTGTGGATCAAAGGGATTTTACAGTAGAACAAATATAGAGCATGAGGCATGATTGCACATAGTGCCTTTTTTCAATGCAAAAGAAGGACTTTTGAGGCAGAATTTCTCAAAAATGATACAGTAAATATATTTGAAACTGAGTGAGTGAACAGTCAGGATGGTCCTGAGATCAATTGTATTAACCTTTGTCAGAAATTATGGATCAAAGGGATTTTACAGTAAAGTAAATATTGCACATAGTGCCGTTTTCCAATGCAAGAAAAGAAAGAACTTTGAGGCAGAATTTCTCAAAAAGGATACAGTAAATATGCTTGATACTGAGTGAGTGAACAGTTAGGATAGTCCTGGGGTCAAGTGTATTAACCTTTGTCAGAAATTATGGATCAAAGGGATTTTACAGTAGAATAAATATAGAGCATGTGGCCTTTTTTCAATGCAAAAGAAGGACCTTTGAGGCAGAATTTCTCAAAAATGATACAGTAAATATGCTTGATACTGACTGAGTTAACAGTTAGGATGGTCCTGAGGTCAAGTGTATCAACTTTTGTCAGAAATTATGGATCAAAGGGATTTTACAGTAAAGTAAATATTGCACATAGTGCCGTTTTCCAATGCAAGAAAAGAAAGAACTTTGAGGCTGAATTTCTCAAAAAGGATACAGTAAATATGCTTGATACTGAGTGAGTGAACAGTTAGGATGGTCCTGGGGTCAAGTGTATTAACCTTTGTCAGAAATTATGGATCAAAGGGATTTTACAGTAGAATAAATATAGAGCATGTGGCCTTTTTTCAATGCAAAAGAAGGACCTTTGAGGCAGAATTTCTCAAAAATGATACAGTAAATATGCTTGATACTGACTGAGTTAACAGTTAGGATGGTCCTGAGGTCAAGTGTATCAACTTTTGTCAGAAATTATGGATCAAAGGGATTTTACAGTAGTGTCAATATTGCACATAGTGCCGTTTTCCAATGCAAAAGAAGGAACTTTGAGGATGAGTTCCTCTCAAATGATACATGTTTGATACTAAGTCAGTGAGAGTAAGCGTACTCTTGAGGTGCAAAATGTCATCCATTGTCAAAAATTGGTATGAAAGCATCAAGCCTTTTCATAATAAAATAATTAGCATTTTAGATCAATAAATTCTAGACTATGTGGCCTATCACATTGGCATGTCTGTTTTTTATGCCTTGGAATAACCGACGTCTTATTTTGAAAACTGGCTCCGTATCAGTGAACTACGTGCATTTGCCATACATTATGGAATACGAGCGCACTTGAAATGTTGGTGCGGCTGGTTTGACCACGAAAAGACGAACGCCGGCTCACTTGACCGCAGTACTTAATCAATGATATACATGTAATTTATAATAGCATGACAATACAATACAATATTTAGTTAAAATGTGTATAAAGCTAGCTGGCTAGGATCACTTAGCACAGGCTAATATCGCCATATGTGGGTTAAACTTTAATGATAATAAACAATTAGGAACCCAAAATGTGTAAGTATGTTAAAATAGCAGATCTGAATATTGTGGGACATTGCCCCCACCCATATGCTGGAGGGTAAACTATGAAAGCAGCTGGTAGATTTCAGATACAAACTAATGATTTATTAATGAGTAGCAGGTGAATTTGAATATTTATGGTAGATGTTCCCATTTTTAAAGCATTCATTTCCCACCCTAGGTAAACAATGTCACTGACCTTCGGGGAGCACCCTGACCACCACCGGGAGCTCGACCCACAGACTGTTTACGGATATCCAGGAGCCCACGGCGAACAGAGCCATTAGTCCGTGGGTCACCGTCTCACTGCTCCACCAGCTGCCGGACATTATGCGGCTTTACTCCGGCCAAGAGGACAGAGAATATGCTGCTGAACCGTTCACCTTTTGATTGAATAAAACACGAACAATGTGTTGTCCCACACGCTGCAGCAACTTGAAGAATGGAGGACCCTTACGCAAAGTTCCTGCCCCTTCGGATGCTTTCAGGTACTCTTCGTAACTTCCTATATTACCGTTGTGTCACTACTTTTTTTCTCCACCCCTCAACTTTATTGAAGGTTTAAAAAAAAACATTCAAAAAAGTGTGAAATCCTATTTTGACAATAAAATAGGTCATGGTGATGTATAATGTTGGGTTGTTGTTATGGATCTGTTGTTACCGCTACGATAGTGCTACGAGAAGTTTCTGTATTCCGAAAACCATGAAGGCACCATCTTCAGAGCGCCTTGAAAGATCCCTGCTGGATAAACTGGGTGCGCTCGTTTTCTAACCTGCTGACAATTGATGCGAGCGGGATCTGAGGAACGCAAGCTTGTTTAAAAGGTCCCCCCCCCCCAAAATGTCAGACTAGGGACCATTTATATACAGATCTTTCATTCATATAATTATATAATAATAATAATATATATATATATTACTGAGCAGCTGTTAATGTTGTATTTGTCGACGTATTTATAACCCAGACAGACGAGGCGTGTTTACCTTCCATTGTTTCCCAAGCCATTGTCCCACTATCACAACATAAATAGCAGGTGCTCGTAATAAGATTCACAGACCCCATCCTCTCCTTAAAGAATCACAGAGGGTTTAGGTGCTCCTTTTGGCATTACATCTAAAAGAAAAATCAAAACCATCATGCTTTAACACTTGGCACAGTGACCCAAATGAGGCCCCTTAGTTGCTATTTTCTTGAGCCCCTCCCAGTCAATGCTTTTGTAAGCATGAACTCAGCGACATTGCTGATGCCTGTGATGCAACCACACATGCCCTCATAATCTGAGAAACACAAGGTTATTATGTGACCAACAGACACCAAAATCCTGACTGATGGAGGAAAATAGAGACATGAACTTGAACTAACGCTGGTCAAAAAATGTTTACACCAATCTCATATTGCTTGTCAGCAAAAATGTAGTGACTACACATTAGACTACTTATTCCTTTTTTATCATACAAGTTGACAATATAAATACAAACAAAATGCGAGGGAAAAAAAAGATGTTTATTTTTATCAGTGGTTCATAATAATTTCAAGCAAGCAGTTGTTCCAAACTGCTGACAGCATGATCAAAAAGTCTATAAAAAAAAAATTAAGTAGACTTTTTTTTTAATCAACGAAATCTTTCTTTAAAAAAACAGTAACAATATCATAACATGCAAATTGGGGAGTATTTTCATATCAAAAATATAAGTAACAAAATCTAACATAACCTTTTCTGTTAATGGCATGAAAAATACAGCATGTATGTACAACACATATGGCAGCAGTTATACATTATATTTTTAATTGTGTGGAAAGGCTGAGGTCATTGTATGTATTTTTACTTAAAAGGACCAGTATGTAAGTTTTAGGGGGATCCACTGGCAGAAATGGAATATAATAATAATGAGTGTTTTAATTAGTGTATAATCACCTGAAAATAAGAACTCTTGTCTTTTCGTTACCTTAGAATGAGCCCATACATTTACATAGTGAGCAGGTCCTCTTTCGTGTTGCACCACAATGTTCCTACAGTTGCCCAGAACGGATAAACCAAACACTGGCTCTAGAGAGGGCCTTTTGCATTTTACGCAGCCACCATAGGTTCCCCTACACACCTGGGAGGGCGAGGGTAACGGGTATTCAGTTGGTTACAATCTGCAACTTCACAACTAGAGGCCACTAAATCCAACACACTGGTCCTTTAAAATTGTAAACACAGAATCCAATTAGATAGTCGTGTTAGGATTTGCCTCCCCTGGCATTTATCACGTTCTATCGCTCAGTATCATACTTTTCAGATGGAATCAGTGTTCTCCTGTGCTGCTGCTCTCACTCTGAACCACCTCAGCATCTGTTATATTTTGGAACACAGGCTTTGTTCTTGTCTTTCTAGGGGCTAAAACAAGAGAGTATCCAGGTTTAACACGAGGAAGTGCGAGCTTAAGCTTCAACACCATGTCTGTGCTGTTGACGAAAACACCATTCAAGTGTGGGTCTGTGTTGAGGAGAATCATCTTCTGGTACAGGATCTCACAGCGAACCGCTTCCCGTTTCTCAGCTCGGGATTTTCCATCAAAACGCAGCATCATTTTGTCGACATCCTGCTGTGATTTGCATGGCCCACCATTTCTCTCCACAGTAGCTACTATGTAATCCTTATCCATGTTCTGCTCATGCTCTTCTTGTTCCAGGTCACGTCTCCAATATCCCCTTCCTGTCTTTTCCTTTTTACCGCCGTTTTGGTCAAGATGGGAATTATTTTTAGCTCGCCAATCGGACGAGTCATCGGAGCTGTCATCAGATGAGCCAGACCCGCCATTATCGTCCTGAGAGCTGTCCGATTCTGACGACAAGTGCCTCTGTGAGGAGCGCTTGGAAGACTTGTCAGGTCTTTTCTTCTTGTAAGGATACTCGTGGCCGAAGGGATATTTTGCCATCAAGACAGAGAATGTGCAACTTGTTAATTGCATTTTCAAATCTGGAGAGGGGACTTGGTAAAATGTTCCTCCTGGTAGGAAATCCTTCAGGTGCTCCTCTGTGACGGCAGCAATCACCTTGATGGTCCTCTTCAGGCAAGCTCTGATTAGGTCTCTATTTGTGTGCCACTGACCACAGTAATGAAAAATCCCATTAAAGGCTTTCTCCTGCAATGGGAACTGCAGGAAAACATTTGTGGTCTCTTCAGGCTCCAGCAGTGTTGATGGATCTTTGGACCAATCAATGAACTTTTGGTAGAGACAGAGCATGTACTGGCTGTAGTGCGAGTACTCTCCTCCACTTTTCAGAAGCTGCCAGTAAGGACCAAGGAATTTGCAGTAAACAATAGCCAGAACACACACAAGGCTCTGAATCACAGAATCACTAGCATCGGCAGCAACACTCTCCAGAATAATGTTTGGGCATTCATCGTTGTTAAGTGACAGCAAATCAGAGAAGAAGAGAGCGACCTCTTTGTGATGGTGAATAAGACCAGCTGCAGCTTCAAAGTAGTTGTTGAATCGGTTTGACTGATTCATTGCAAGTTTGGAGGGGTTGTTCTTTTCGTCACAGAAAGCCACCCAGTGTTTCCTGTAGTTTTGCTTATCAGGGGTGTGAGGGCTCAAGATGTCACAAGCCATGTGAATGTAGCGTGAAGTTGCACTTTCTGTCAAATTCTTAAAGTTAACAAATTTTGGAAGCCTATCACGGCCTAGTTTTTCTCCTGTTGACTCAGTGATCTCCTTCTCAAAGACCATAATCTGCCGCTCAATGGCATCATGCACATCAACAAGGAAATTGGCATTGTAGTGTAAAAACACCACAGGAGAGGCAAATGAAATGTCTTTAGAGAGTGATTCGAGTTTTTTCTCAAACTCTGCCATGGTTGGGTTCTCCTTGCATGTTAGGGTGTACTGATTTTTTAAGAGATCCAAGGAAACTTGCTTGCAAGCTGTGGTTTTCCCGCAGTACACACTTAACAGCTTTTGGACAGACAGCATTGCAATGTCAAGCAAGGTCAGGGGTTCTCCTTTGTTGTCTGAGGTTTCTTCTCCACTGTTGGATCCATCCAAGTCCTCATCCCTAGCATCATGCACAGAGGAATGTTCATTCAGTATTTCTTTCCTTGCAACTGCTCTGTTCCTCTCTGACTCCTTACTCTGTGATATTTCATAGCTCTCATATTCTTCCTTGATTGTCACTTTTTCAATATTTGCAAAGTCGTCTTTTTTCATGCGTTTCTTCACAACAAATTTCCGTGCATCAGGTTTTTTTTTCGGCACCAGTTCAAATGTACTTTGGAGTAGACTTTCCATCGCTGCCTTCCTCCTGTGCCTTCTTGTTTCATAGCTGCGGAAAAGGACTTTTAACTTTTTTATCTTAGTCCTTAGGACTTTATATGCCTTCTGAATATCCCCATCCTTACAAAATTCACAGTTGAAGTTTCTAAGCCATGTAACTAAAATGACTGGGGCAATTTTCTCCCTGGAGACAAAGTTGCTCAACTCGAGAATCAATCCATTTGTGACTTCAATTGACTTTGCTCGCTCTGAAAAATCCCTCATTTTCAAAAGATGTTCTCGTTCAACTCCAATGCTGTCACATATTGGACCAACAAAGTTAAAGTTCACCTCTGATTCCAGGAAGGAAAGCCTTGCATCACTACCAAGACTCAATGTTGTTGCAATGCCTGTTTCAATCAAACGACGAAAGTCAGCCGACTGATGACTCGGGAAGATTTTCTTCAGCCACGCCATGATGGCAGCCCATGAGAAGTTATTGTCCTCTCTCAGAAGTCCAACTTGAATCAATAGTCTGTTTTGGCATGGTGCCTTATCAAGCTCTAATCCTTCCCCTGACTGAGGGCCAATGAAGTCTGCAACAAGCTTCCAATAGTACTCATCCCCTAAAAAACAGAAGTTAGCAAGTGAGTAGAAAATAAATGCTTTTCTAGTCAGTAATGAAAGAATGTGTGGAGACGGTGACTGCTAAAAATGTGTGATTATTCTTGATTACATCGATATATGACAAGGTAACCAAGTGATACAAAGTTTTTTCTCGAAGCAGAGATTATGCCACAAAATACAAAAAAGCAAGACAAAGGAGAAAAGTCTTTGAAAGTACGGATTTGTCAGCAAGAAAAGTATTATATGAAGAATGAGTTCACATGGTAAACTTAATTACAGCTTTCCTAAATGGCCATTTTACTCTTTTAAACTTACTCAGATTAGCCTCAGTTACAGCTGCTTTTCCACAAAGAGAGAAATCTTCACCCTCCGCCATGGCAAACTGTTTTAAAGAAAGAGAGAGTTAGTAAGCTTCAGACTTATGCATCTGAAGTATAACCAACAGAAAAGTAACGTAAAAAGCATTTTGCTATGGCCAACTGGCATCCATGTGAAGTAATACCTAAAATCAGGTCAAAACTATTTAGTTCATTTTGATTAGTGTTTTTTCATGACACTGTTGCTTTTTTATTAACTGACTGTGCAAAACAATTAAGGACAGCTGTTAACGTATCAGCCACACTTCATGGGCCTCATTCACTTTCATTTCATCCCCAATGTAAAAAAAATTGGAGACAAATACTCATAAAAAGGTATTTAGCAGTAAAAGAGGAACAATGCTATAATAGTGTTGGGCAAAACTGCATCAGAGCACATATAAAAAAGGTAATAAACATGAACAATGTCTTGTTGTTTTCAGTCCATGTCTCACACAATGGAGACAGAATAGGACTAAGTGGTGTCTTAGAGAGAGTCATGCCTCCCCTTAACAATAGGGAGTGAATTAACAGTAATTACGGCTGTAACTAACGGTTAATCTGCTGATTATTTTCTTGATTAATCAGATTGTCTCTAAAATTTCAGAAAACAGAAAAAAAAGAAAAGAAAAAAAAGCCTCTTACAATGTCTGCATTTTGCCTGATCAACAGTCAAAAAAGGTAGTGTTTGAAACTAAAAAGCTAATACTTTACTTTTGATAAGATGCAACCATTTAATATTTGGCATTTATCTTAAAATGGTAAATTGGAGGTTTCTTAATTATTAACTTCCATGTTGCTGCATTGTATCTAAATGCAGAACGTCTGTCACTTGTAGGTGGTGCTGTTGAATTGTATTATGTTATGTTGTACTTTACCCTCACTGTTATGAATGTGCTGTAGAAAATATCAGAAACACTCCTCAGGATCACACAATACAATTCAACAGTATCAAGCTGCACCCTCCAAAGTGACACTTAAATTGAATCAAAACATTTCTTAAACAGTCTGCAGTGGTGAAAAGTATCTAAGAGCATTTACTCAAGTACTGTATATTTTTGACTACTTGTACTTTACTCAAAACATTTGATGCTACTTTATATTTCCACTGCACTACATTTCAGAGGGAAATATTGTACTTTCTACTCCACTACATTTATTTGTCAGTTTTAGATACTTTTCAGATGAAGATTTGACACAATGGATAATATAACAAGCTTTTAAAATACAACACATTGTTAAAAATGAAACCAGTGGTTTCTGACCTTTTTGTTGTCTAACAAAAAGCAGTGTGTACTCAGGGTCGGATGTCTATGAGTTGTTAACAGCTCCACCTAACAGTGATTTTTCCCTCTAAACTTCTCACATGGTTTCATTTGAATAAATGTTCAAATGATCCAATATTTCACTAAAAATCAAAGATTAGAGGAAAAAGGCCAAAACTGAAGACAGATGTGTATCAGAACTTTTTTTGTTCTTCTTTCCTCTCCCATTAATCATCTCATGACCGATTAATCTGGTAACCTTTTGGAGGGGCCCAAATCCTAGATTTGGAACCACTGGACTAAACTAGCTAACTAACTAACTGTATATAAAGTACTTAAAATTAGCTTCACATCCAGCAGCTTCAGTATTAATAATCTAATTATGTCATAGAAATGATAAATAAATATATAGATTATAAATATATCGATCAGAGAGACCAAACCACTACTTTTACTGCACACACTTTGTTTACTTTTCCATGCAGGACATATACTTGTATTTATTTTAACATTCCTGTATTGTGGCTAAGTAACTGGAGACAAAACTTTTCTACCCCATTTAGATTATAAACCTTTGAATATAAACATGACTTGTTGAAATCAATTGAGAAATGTAAACATTATATTGTGCTTTTTATCTTCTGTATTATGTGTTTTATAAGTGAGTGGTTTTACTATTTTTGTCTTTCCCCGTTTTTCTTTAGGTGAACTCCATTCCTATGTATACCATTTCGAGCCTTTGCAGTCTCTGCACCATGGATGTATAAAGAGCTTTTCTTTTTTGCACGTCTTTATTTAAACAATACATCACAGTCTATATACTAGAGCATAATAAACAGTTTAAACCATGCTGAGGGGCTAAGGAAGGAAATAAAAAAAAATAGACCATTACATAAAAATCTTGTAAAGCTTAAAAAGGTTATGTGTTGTAACAGCTTGTATAGTTGTACATTCTGAGATGAACAAGCTGTAAGCTCGGGGAAATCAGTTGTTTTTTTTTGCTGGATCTATCTATGAACATAAAATGTGGAATTATTGACATATTCAGTGAATCCAAACAATACATTTTTCCCAAAGTAAAGAAAAGTTGGAAAAAAAGAAAAATAAAAAGCTCTTCACTCAAGCACTTACCTGGTGACCCCAATTAAGTCAGTGAGGGGTCAGGGTTTAGGGGGACTAACTGGGATTGGGCCCAAGCCTTCTTCCACCAGTCCTAGATATGCTAAAATATCTGTGCACACAAAACAATCAGAATTAAGAATACATTTCTTTCTGTCCCGTTTAAGTCAAACGTACAAAAGTGCAAAAGCCCGTAAATATAACATATATAACATTTAATATAACAAAAACATGACTGCTATAATTTGAGTGCTTAATGCTGCACAACATGCTAACATTAGCCTTGTGAGCAGCATGCTACCTGCAGTAGATACAGCAATCTAAACTGCAGTGCTATGCGAATAACTCCAGACTGGAAATATGTGTGCTTGCAAAATAAATAAATGAGCAAGTAGTGAAATTAAACTTTTAAAAGTAGTAAGTAAAGTTCTTACCGAGAAAAAGTGCACTACCGTGAGAAGCGTCCTCTTCACAACATTGGAACAGTGCGCTGAGCTGTGATTGGACAGCTCTACCCTAAAAGGCGGGCTATTGTTGATGTCTGCACCAATCACAGAGAGAGTTTGAAAGGCATTGTGGGTCTGGATGTTGAGAGCTAGCAGCTAGAAGCAGCAGCAGGTAAATAATACAAGAACCGTCGAGTTTAAAACACTTAAATGTTTTATTTGTGCAAATATTCCGAGTAGTGGTAAACAATTGTTTGTCAGCGTAGCCGTAGTTGTGTTTTTTTCTGTCACGTTATGTTGCACGGTGCCTTGTTAGCGTTACATACCGAGTACATCAATCAATGAACAGCAGCTAACTAATTTATGTTTTTGGGTTAGGTTGAAAACGTCTTCGTATTATGCATGTAAATTATGTGAGAGTGGGGTTTTTTGTCCCAACGTTATGTAAATCGGTCGGCAAATACAAGGGTTTTACTGTTTTGGTTCCCGTTTACTAACAATTGAGGATGCGCACGCAGCTTCCGGTAACATTAGAAAACAAAAACACTGAAGTACAAGTACAGAAATATCAGCAATATCTAAAAAAATATCAGATGTAGAGCTAGTTATGCAGAATGTGAGCAGTGTTTTAATATTGTTGGTCGGGTGGAGCTAATTGTAAACACTTGCTGCTGGTGAGTTCAATCCATAATAATAATAATCTGTTTTGTATGTGATAACTAGTTGTTACTATGGCCTGACTGATACTGTATCTTTGGGCCAATGCCAATGTTAAGGAGTAAAAAAAATCTGATATCAATATGTCAGCCGATAATTACACTTTTTGCATAAATCCCTTAAATGTAGTTATCATTTGTGACAAAGATATGTATTGAAGGCATACAATTTTAGATTGATAATGAACTTTATTGTATAAAATGGCTTTAATGCACTGAAACAGTAAACTACACTGGAAATTTAATAATTATAAATAAGTATAACTAAGTAAACTAACTAAATAACAAACAAAAAAATATATAACAAAAAAACTTACATATATATTTAACTTGAATTAAGAAAAATGCTCATATATACAGTACCAGTCAAAAGTTTGGACACACCTTTCCATTCACTTCAATGAGAAAGTGTGTCTAAACTTTTGACTAGTACTGTACATTAAATGCTCCCCATATAGCAGAACATATCAGACAACATATACGCCAATACCGATATATCTGTGATAATATCGGCTGACCAATATTTTGGTCGGCCTCTAGTTGTTACATGCATGTTATGAGGGGTAAACCATACACTGTTGTTAAAATCCAGAGCTCTGACCAGATCACCAAATGCAAAAAGCAAATCATTAAATTTCTGTGAAAGGGTGCATTTCATTCTTGGTATTTTAAGCATTTTCCATCCACTGATTTAGTGATTTTTGCCGTTTATATTGCATAACAACTACTGCAGCAACGATTAGTTGATTAGTGGCCAATTATTAAATTAATAAACTATTTTGATGAATAATTAATCAATCTGAGTCATTTTTAAAGAGAAAAATCTCCATGTCATCTGGTTCCAGTTTTTCAAACATGAGTATTTTCTGGTTTCTTTAGTCCTCTATGACAGTAATCTGAATATCGTTGGGTTGTGGTGGAAGGAAACAGAAATGTTTGAGGAGGACAACTTGGGTTTTGGGAGTCAGTGTTCAACATTTTCAGTTTTCGGATATTTTACAGACCAAACAAATAATTGACACACATATACAAACTGATCTTATTCTGATTCTATTTTCAGATGCTAATATGTCACTGCTCTGCCGATGTCTGGTTTTCTTGGGATCAAGCTTGTGATAGAGACTACATAGCAGCCCACAATGGATTCCACTGAAGCAGAAGTTGCAGCCCACGGTGAAGAAAGTAAAGACACTGTACCAAGCACATCAAATGTATCTGATCAAGGAGAACATGGACCAAAATCGACCAGGGCATCTTTGAAGAGGAACTCTGGCTCAGCTACAAATCGCAAAGCTAAGAAGCGTAAAACAACCAGAGTGAAAAGGTCTTCTCAGCCTAGCTACACAGTCCATGAAGGGGAAGATATGCTTCTTGTCATATCTAGCAGTACGTCACAGTATGATGGTTCAGCCTGGGTTCCCAAAAAGAAGGGAAGCAAGAAAAAGAAACTCGTTAAAGGAAAGGGGAAAACGGTTCAGATAAAGAAAAAAAAGCCTGTCAGTGCCAAGCCAAAACTGACAAATGATTACAATAAAGTTGCCAAAATTGCCAAGGAAGAAGAGGCCACTTCTGTGTTTGTGCCAGAGAAAGCAAGAGACAACAGATGGGGTCAAAGTCTTCCGGAGGAAGTGCTAATCAATATTTTCCAGATGTTGGTTATCCAAGATGGTGCGGTGCCATTTCTATGCAGGTAGTAAACACAGCTTTGCATTGATGTACAGTAGTTTATGCTATGAACTGCCTCACACAGTGTATGGTGCTTGGAGATACTGTATTTCAATATTATAGTTTGTTGGTTTTCGATGTATTTATTCTACAGTCCAAAACTCAAATATATTCAATACCATAAATGACAAAGAAAATCAGCACATTTTCACATTTTAGAAGGAATGACTGAATTTTTGGCATTTGGCTGAAAATTTGATTAATGGATTATCAAAATCTTAACCAACAAATCATTTGAGCTCTAATTGTGTTATATATATATATATATATATAGACATTATATATATTTGTTAACATAAATATCATTTGTATCATCATATCGATTTCAGCCATATAACCGGGTACTGTATAATTTGGGGACCATAAATGGCATCCTGAACAATGGCACGTTCTTGCTGTATTTATTCTGTAGGGTGGGGAGAGTTTGTCGTCTGTGGAACGTCGCTGCCTCCAGTCCTGTCCTGTGGCGCAAAGTGACTGTAGGTCACTGCTGGATTGCACCAGGAAAAACCCAGCTGCCTAAAACAGAGGAAAAAATTAAGGACACTTTTAACTGGCTTGCACAGAACAGGTCTGATTAGTTTTGGGTTTTATGTAAAGTCTTCGTATGTTGTGAACTGTGTTTTAGATTGTGCTCAGCTTTTCACATTTCAATTACGAGCACCATTTTAAAATTGAATTATAAACATAATTTCTTGTCTTCTAGATTTTCCCAGCTGCGAGACTTCTCTCTCTGTCACTGGAATAAGAATGTTGACTATGCAGTAGATGTAAGTCATAAAGAGTAGATGTCTGTTCTTTACAACATTATTGTTTTGTAGCCTGTAGAACTGAAACTATTAGCTGATTTATCAACTGAGCATTAATTTGGCAATTATTTTGACAATTGATGAATTATCTTGGAAACCTTTAATACAAATATGCCAAACCTTTTCTGCATCCAGCTCTTCAAAAAGATAGAGTACCTAACTCCAACCCTAGCCCTTTAATCCCAAAGAGAGATAGGAGTACATGAAGATTTTCTTTGCCATATGTGATAGTTAACTAAATACTTTTTGGACTTCGGGTGGGACAAGTCAATGACTTTCGCTGTCCAAGTCATCACCTTGGATTGGGAATTTTTATTTATTTTTTTCTGACATTTTAGACAACACTATTAATCAAGAAAGTAATCAGCAGTTGAATCGACAATAATAATATAAATAATGGTAATCTTTTGGTGCAGTCTTGATTGGTGTCAGCTTAAGAAGAAAATACTTTATGTTATGTAAATATTGCCTGATAAATAACAGTGTATTAACAATGTAGTTATTTTGTATTTACTATGTGTATGTTCTGTTTATGTTGTGAATTAGGTTGTGTCGCAATTCTGCCCTCACCTTCGCTCCCTCACGTTCTCGTACTGCACAGGCATGAAAGCGCAGGCCTTCCAGAGCCTTGGTCTGCACAGCCGATCTCTGCAGAGCATAAATCTCCAGCATTCAGAGGTAGACCAGTTCAGTAAAAAAAAATGTTGTAGAAATGTATTACACAGATTGCTGCTTAGTTTCACAGTTAGAAATGTTTTGTTCACCAGCATCGCAGCAGTTGCATCCTACAATTTTAAGATCAGACACTGTCAACTACCTGTCTGCTGCAGGTTAGAATATAACAGGAATGAAAACGTCTGCATTTTGTCCAAATATTCAACGATGTACCAGCCACAGCCAGTATTTCCCAGCTGCCCACCCCCAGGGGTCAATATAGTGTTGTACATTTGTAAAATATTGAATTTGTTTTTTGCTGTAGTTTCAGGTTGAGGGTGGTCTCCTGGAGTATCTTGTAAACCATGGAAATCAGATCAGGCAAATTTTGTTCACTCGTGGACCAAAGAATGACAGACTTCTGACTGCTATTACAGTAAGCCCCTTTTTCTCTCTTACTTTTTGATGAATGCATTACACATATTCCAAGCCAGTGAGCACAAATGAACTTGGTACACATAGCGTATTTAATTTGTTTTTTCAGAAGGGATGCTGTCCTGATTTGGAGTTTTTGGAGGTCAATAAAAAGCTTGACAGTAAAGATTGCGAACTTCCCATATGCATCCAGGCACTACAGATAGCATGCCCTAAACTCAAGGTAAAAAAAAAGAAGAAATGAAATAATAATTATGATATAATTTAACAACTGTAATGTGCATATTGTATAAAGTGTTATTCTTTGTTTTCTATATCTTTTGTTTAATTTGTCAGTATTTAATGAATCAGTATCAGTATAAGTACTTGATGTATGCACTGTGTTCACCCATGAAACTTGTGCATCCATTGTACTTCCCATCAGACCTTCCGGATGCTGAATGTCAGACTTCTTCATCGGACAATGCGTAATGGTGCAGAATTAACATCAGGCTTCCCGTTACTGGAGGAACTATGTATCGCAACCACGTCTTATTCCTACATGACTGACAAAGATTTGTTAGACATTCTGTTCAGCTCCACCAAGTTGCGGGTGCTGGACCTGCGAGGCTGTTCTCGAATCACACCAGCTGGTCTTGCAACATTACCATGTCTTGGTAGGCCTAACTTGCAAGATATTTGAGATTTACGATTTACTTTATGAGCTTTGGTAAAAAAAATGTGTTTATTGGGGTAAAGGTGAACCATTTTAATTATTTTTATATATGTCTGATTTAAAATTGGACCTAATGGGAGCTCATATTTTACTTACTCATACTGTTAGCTTAAACTTAGTTTTTATGATGGCCTAAGAATTTATTGAAGGTATATAAATACTTATTTTGGGTCTGTTTTGTTATGCCTGATAACGTTGAGCACTTGTATAAAGGTTTAATAATAATTATTATTATTATAATTACTAATAATCTACCCAAAACCCATTTATTAATCATTACTACTCTTTTCTGTTTGTGATGTGGCAGAGCTTGAGTGTCTGTTCTGGGGACAATATTTCAGCAGCCATATTGGGTTGTCAACACTTAAGAAGGGACTTCACATGGTGACCCAAAAGTGGAACCAGACACTGCAACAGCTTGACATTGCTAATCAGCTCTTCTCTGAGGAGGACTTGGAGATAGCAATGAGTAACCTTGCTCAGGCAACAGATGCAGACACCCTACGTTCACTCAACCTGAGTGGGACCAGGATCACACCACCTGCCCTAAGGTACCAAGCTTACAGTTTTCCCCCTCAATTCCAAGTCCAAACTATCTAAAAAAAATTTAACCAACACTTTGTTGAATAAAGGCTTTTAAGATACAATCTGCATGTACAAACCTGAGCTTCAGTCAAGCATTCACATTTGTAAATCCCAAGAACTGCAGGTTTGAAAGGAGGGATTTTTCTGGTCTTTCCAAAGATAGCACACAAACAACATTTTGTCTGTACTGCATTTTTCAGGTCAGTCATCGGCCAATTGACTGCTCTTAGCTACCTCAACCTTTCATCCTGCCGTTATCTTCCAAGAGGAGTGAAGAGAGTTTACCGCGGCCAAGAGGACATTCGCCAGCTGCTGGACAAATTGGAGTGAATTCTGATGTCAGTTTGGTTCAGAAATTGAGGCCTAAAGTACAAGGCATACCTGACTGTCTTAAAATATGCCTCCTTGTGGATTATGTTGTTCATATAGAATGAGTATTTTACCCTTCATGAAAAAACACACCTTACTTTTGCAAGAAAGCAGAAACTAGGGATTTGAAATTCAGTGAGAATACCAGTTGGTACTGTGTTAATGTCAATTAATAATCAGTAAAGGCACTGTCTACATGTAGCTTAAGTGTCACACTGACATGTTGAATTGGGTCATATGTAAATACTGTATGAATCACAATTGTAAACCTACAGTGGCACGGTGGGGTGTGTGACACTTGTATGGACTAGTATTACTTGGATATAATTGCTTGATTATTTCATACATTCTTTTTTTTATACTGAAAATAAATCCAGACAAGAGTTTTTCAATAAATATGAAATTGAAAATAATTGTTCAGTTTTTTAATTCTAATGTTGTTTGGATACTTTCCTAACACTAGAGTGTGCTGTAATCTCAAGATAAATTTACAGAGTGACCAAATGGAGTCTGCCTTGTTGGGTTCCAGAAGTTGTTTAGGACATTCAGTATTAAAGTGTTTGATTTAATGCGAGAAACCCAAGTTCACATTTAATTAGCTTTAGCTATTGTTGTTGAATTGGAAATATTAAGGGTGCTTTGGGGTTCAATACATTTTACAACCCATTAAAGTGATTTTTGACCAGAACATTTAATTTGTACAGTATGTGGTGTACTGACTTTATACACATCGGCTGTGGCTCAGGAGGTAGAGCGGTCGTCCTCCAATTGGAGGATTGGCGGTTCGATTCCCGGCTCCTCCAGTCTACATGTCGATGTGTCCTTGGGCAAGACACTTAACCCCTAATTCCTCCCGTTGCTTTGCCAACGGTGTATGAATGCGAGTGAATGGTTAGCTTCCTCCTGATGTGCAGGTTGGCACCCTGCGTGGTAGCTGCCTGCCATCAGTGTATGAATGTGTGTGAATGGGGTGAATGAGTTGTAGTGTAAAGCGCTTTGAGTGGTCGAAAAGACTAGAAAGGCGCTATATAAGTACAGTCCATTTACCATTTACATCAAAACCAGCATGACATATCCAAAAATGTCAAAATGACTGAAAAGAAGACAAGACCTAGCACTCACATCTCACTTATTTATTGGGCGACACAATTAGTTTAGGGAAGAAAGGTTTTACAAAAACAGTCAAATCCAGAATGAGTGCATGGCTGAAATTGAGATGAAGCCAAAGCAGGCCTGACATAACTAATATCCAGTCCACTCACATTTACTTGAGAAGAAAATACAACATATTTAAGTTTAAAAAAAAAAAAAAAAAAAAAAAAAGCTCTAGCCAAACTCATACAAAATATAAGTCCAGCTTCTGTAGGCAAGGTAAAAGTAGGCTAAACTGAACCTCATCTAGCTGTATTAAATTTGATACATTGATTTGTATGAGTAAGAGCAATCAAACCCACAGATCCCATATAGCATAAACCAATATTAAATCAATGAAAATATGTATCATAAATCCAAAATGTGTGATGTATGAAAAACAAAAAAGACGGCCCACAAATATGTACCATATTTTTCAATATGAACTCATCCTAAAGTCAAAGCAAACATTTGACATATCAAATGCAGTTTTATCTTCCAACATTTAATTCGCAATGTGTTGAATTTTAATGGAATAGCATTTTCTTAATTTCTTCAGAAATCACGACAGCTGGTCATGAAAAATGTTTATAGGGCACATGGTGAGCAAAACAACTTTGATTTTTTAACAATATATTCCCATTATGGCATAGACCGTTTTTCTCTAACACACTTTTTATTCTATTCTCCAACCATGAAACACCACAAGTGTTAGGTACAGTACAATATTCATGTATTTTTATCACTGGCTTTCTTCAAGAACAACCACAAACTATTTCCAATATTATACATAGAGATACAAGAGAGAAAATACTACAAAGAGGAATTATTACTAACTTACAGTAGAAAGCTTCAAATGATTTAAGCAAATCACAGGAACAAATGGTTGAAAAAAGATCTTCACTTATGCAAGGGCAATAAACAAAGGCCTGTAAGGGGATCTGTCATACATCTCTCAAGGAGTTGGAGATAGGTGAGGTTTTCTTTTGTGTTGGGGTCAAAAAAGCCCTTGGTATCATCATCGGGATCAGACAGAATCTGGTTCATTTCCTCATCAAAGTAGCCTCTTTTGTATGCCACCTCCACTGGCAATCTGTGACTGTGCACTGGGTCAATTATTCCTCCTGTGGCAATTTGTGCTTCAAGGAGACGGATGCCATGATCTTTCACAATAAGATCTTTTTTCAAGGCTTGGAATAGAGAAATTGTGTCTCCAGTGTAGGGATCTTTGTATCCCGTAACTGCTCGTTCTGCTGAAAGCAGTTTGTTTTTCCAGTCACCGCCAATCACTCCCTCAGCTGCGGCTTCCTCCACTGACAGTTTCTTGTTTTTCACTGGGTCAATGACAAAACCAGTTGCAGCTTGGGCTTCCAGCAGTACCAGAGATGTACCAGGGGTCAGCAGGCTTTTCCTTTTGGCTTCATAGATGCTTAGTGTTTCTTTGGTGGACTGCAGGTACACTCCTGCAATGCTGTTGGTCCCCTCTAGGTACTTCCGGACAGAGTCTAGTACACTCACTTCTGACACTGTGACTTTTCCAGCGCTAAGATCTTTGTATATATCCGCATTGATGATTTTTGATTCAAGCAGCTCTGTAGCACTAACGTCCTTTCTTATTCCATGGAACTTTTTAACTTCACTTGTCTCTGTGATTGTAGTTGTTATGGTAGTTTTTGTTGTTCTGCTGTCCATTTTTGTTTCTGGTAGTTGACATTTGATGACTGATGATGATGATGAGGTTGTTGTGGTCTGCTGTTGAATGATCGTCAAAATGATCTCCAAGAAGCATTCAATTGTGATAGCCCCAGACTTGTACTGTTGCACAAGCTCTCTCCTCTTCTCCTCTGTGATGTATTTGGAGTACAAGAGATCCCACAGCGACACTGATATTCCTTGATATCTTCCCCCTGCTTTTGTTGTTGTTGTAGACTTCAGAATGAGTTTTGTTGCCTCATCAACAAAGAAATAAAACTCGCCTTTCTTCACAATGACCAGTAAACTAAGGCCTGTGACAGGGTCTGTGATACACCTCTCAATTAGCTGGAGATAGGTGAGGTTCTCTTGTGTGTTGGGATCAAAAAAGCCCTTGGTGTCATCATCGGGATCAGACAGAATCTGGTTCATTTCCTCATCAAAGTAACCTCTTTGGTATGCCACCTGTACAGGCACTCTGTGACTGTGCACTGGGTCAATTATTCCTCCTGTGGCAATTTGTGCTTCAAGGAGACGAATGCCATGATCTTTCACAATAAGATCTTTTTTCAAAGCTTGGAACAGAGAAATTGTGTCTCCAGTGTAGGGATCTTTGTATCCCGTAACTGCTCGTTCTGCTGAAAGCAGTTTGTTTTTCCAGTCACCGCCAACCACTCCCTGAGCTGCGGCTTCCTCCACTGACAGTTTCTTGTTTTTCACTGGGTCAATGACAAAACCAGTGGCAGCTTGGGCTTCCAGCAGTACCAGAGATGTACCAGGGGTCAGCAATCTTTTGCATTTGGCTTCATAGATGCTTAGGGTTTCTTTGGTGGACTGCAGGTACACTCCTGCAATGCTGTTGGTCCCCTCTAGGTACTTCTGGACAGAGACCAGTTCACTCACTTCTGACACTGTGACTTTTCCAGCGCTAAGATCTTTGTAGAGATCCTCACTGATGATTTTGGATTCAACCAGCTCAGTAGCACTAACGTCCTTTCTTATTCCATGGAACTTTTTAACTTCACTTGTCTCTGTGACTGTAGTCGTCATGGTAGTTTTTGTTGTGCTGCTGTCTACTTTTGTTTCTGGTAGTTGACATTTAATGACTGATGATGATGATGAGGTTGTTGTGGTCTGCTGCTGAATGATCGTCAAGATGATCTCCAAGAAGCGTTCAATTGTGATTGCCCCAGACTTGTACTGTTGCACAAGCTCTCTCCTCTTCTCCTCTGTGATGTATTTGGAGTACAAGAGATCCCACAGCGACACTGATATTCCTTGATATCTTCCCCCTGCTTTTGTTGTTGTTGTAGACTTCAGAATGAGTTTTGTTGCCTCATCAACAAAGAAATAAAACTCGCCTTTCTTCACAATGACCAGTAAACTAAGGCCTGTGACAGGATCTGTGATACACCTCTCAATCAGCTGGAGATAGGTGAGGTTCTCTTGTGTGTTGGGATCAAAAAAGCCCTTGGTATCATCATCGGGATCAGACAGAATCTGGTTCATTTCCTCATCAAAGTAACCTCTTTGGTATGCCACCTGTACAGGCACTCTGTGACTGTGCACTGGGTCAATTATTCCTCCTGTGGCAATTTGTGCTTCAAGGAGACGAATGCCATGATCTTTCACAATAAGATCTTTTTTCAAAGCTTGGAACAGAGAAATTGTGTCTCCAGTGTAGGGATCTTTGTATCCCGTAACTGCTCGTTCTGCTGAAAGCAGTTTGTTTTTCCAGTCACCGCCAACCACTCCCTGAGCTGCGGCTTCCTCCACTGACAGTTTCTTGTTTTTCACTGGGTCAATGACAAAACCAGTGGCAGCTTGGGCTTCCAGCAGTACCAGAGATGTACCAGGGGTCAGCAATCTTTTGCATTTGGCTTCATAGATGCTTAGGGTTTCTTTGGTGGACTGCAGGTACACTCCTGCAATGCTGTTGGTCCCCTCTAGGTACTTCTGGACAGAGACCAGTTCACTCACTTCTGACACTGTGACTTTTCCAGCGCTAAGATCTTTGTAGAGATCCTCACTGATGATTTTGGATTCAACCAGCTCAGTAGCACTAACGTCCTTTCTTATTCCATGGAACTTTTTAACTTCACTTGTCTCTGTGACTGTAGTCGTCATGGTAGTTTTTGTTGTTCTGCTGTCTACTTTTGTTTCTGGTATTTGACATTTGATGACTGATGATGATGATGATGATGATGATGAGGTTGTTGTGGTCTGCTGCTGAATGATCGTCAAGATGATCTCCAAGAAGCGTTCAATTGTGATTGCCCCAGACTTGTACTGTTGCACAAGCTCTCTCCTCTTCTCCTCTGTGATGTATTTGGAGTACAAGAGATCCCACAGCGACACTGATATTCCTTGATATCTTCCCCCTGCTTTTGTTGTTGTTGTAGACTTCAGAATGAGTTTTGTTGCCTCATCAACAAAGAAATAAACCTCGCCTTTCTTCACAATGACCAGTAAACTAAGGCCTGTGACAGGATCTGTGATACACCTCTCAATCAGCTGGAGATAGGTGAGGTTCTCTTGTGTGTTGGGATCAAAAAAGCCCTTGGTATCATCATCGGGATCAGACAGAATCTGGTTCATTTCCTCATCAAAGTAACCTCTTTGGTATGCCACCTGTACAGGCACTCTGTGACTGTGCACTGGGTCAATTATTCCTCCTGTGGCAATTTGTGCTTCAAGGAGACGAATGCCATGATCTTTCACAATAAGATCTTTTTTCAAGGCTTGGAACAGAGAAATAGTGTTACCAGTGTAGTGATCTTTGTATCCCGTAACTGCTCGTTCTGCTGAAAGCAGTTTGTTTTTCCAGTCACCGCCAACCACTCCCTGAGCTGCGGCTTCCTCCACTGACAGTTTCTTGTTTTTCACTGGGTCAATGACAAAACCAGTGGCAGCTTGGGCTTCCAGCAGTACCAGAGATGTACCAGGGGTCAGCAATCTTCTGCATTTGGCTTCATAGATGCTTAGGGTTTCTTTGGTGGACTGCAGGTACACTCCTGCAATGCTGTTGGTCCCCTCTAGGTACTTCTGGACAGAGACCAGTTCACTCACTTCTGACACTGTGACTTTTCCAGCGCTAAGATCTTTGTAGAGATCCTCACTGATGATTTTGGATTCAACCAGCTCAGTAGCACTAACGTCCTTTCTTATTCCATGGAACTTTTTAACTTCACTTGTCT
Source organism: Scomber scombrus (assembly GCF_963691925.1). Taxonomy (NCBI): domain Eukaryota; kingdom Metazoa; phylum Chordata; class Actinopteri; order Scombriformes; family Scombridae; genus Scomber; species Scomber scombrus. Next base: position 10,465,303 of record NC_084985.1, read on the forward strand.
CTGTGACTGTAGTCGTCATGGTAGTTTTTGTTGTGCTGCTGTCTACTTTTGTTTCTGGTAGTTGACATTTAATGACTGATGATGATGATGAGGTTGTTGTGGTCTGCTGCTGAATGATCGTCAAGATGATCTCCAAGAAGCGTTCAATTGTGATTGCCCCAGACTTGTACTGTTGCACAAGCTCTCTCCTCTTCTCCTCTGTGATGTATTTGGAGTACAAGAGATCCCACAGCGACACTGATATTCCTTGATATCTTCCCCCTGCTTTTGTTGTTGTTGTAGACTTCAGAATGAGTTTTGTTGCCTCATCAACAAAGAAATAAAACTCGCCTTTCTTCACAATGACCAGTAAACTAAGGCCTGTGACAGGATCTGTGATACACCTCTCAATCAGCTGGAGATAGGTGAGGTTCTCTTGTGTGTTGGGATCAAAAAAGCCCTTGGTATCATCATCGGGATCAGACAGAATCTGGTTCATTTCCTCATCAAAGTAACCTCTTTGGTATGCCACCTGTACAGGCACTCTGTGACTGTGCACTGGGTCAATTATTCCTCCTGTGGCAATTTGTGCTTCAAGGAGACGAATGCCATGATCTTTCACAATAAGATCTTTTTTCAAAGCTTGGAACAGAGAAATTGTGTCTCCAGTGTAGGGATCTTTGTATCCCGTAACTGCTCGTTCTGCTGAAAGCAGTTTGTTTTTCCAGTCACCGCCAACCACTCCCTGAGCTGCGGCTTCCTCCACTGACAGTTTCTTGTTTTTCACTGGGTCAATGACAAAACCAGTGGCAGCTTGGGCTTCCAGCAGTACCAGAGATGTACCAGGGGTCAGCAATCTTTTGCATTTGGCTTCATAGATGCTTAGGGTTTCTTTGGTGGACTGCAGGTACACTCCTGCAATGCTGTTTGTCCCCTCTAGGTACTTCTGGACAGAGACCAGTTCACTCACTTCTGACACTGTGACTTTTCCAGCGCTAAGATCTTTGTAGAGATCCTCACTGATGATTTTGGATTCAACCAGCTCAGTAGCACTAACGTCCTTTCTTATTCCATGGAACTTTTTAACTTCACTTGTCTCTGTGACTGTAGTCGTCATGGTAGTTTTTGTTGTTCTGCTGTCTACTTTTGTTTCTGGTATTTGACATTTGATGACTGATGATGATGATGATGATGATGATGAGGTTGTTGTGGTCTGCTGCTGAATGATCGTCAAGATGATCTCCAAGAAGCGTTCAATTGTGATTGCCCCAGACTTGTACTGTTGCACAAGCTCTCTCCTCTTCTCCTCTGTGATGTATTTGGAGTACAAGAGATCCCACAGCGACACTGATATTCCTTGATATCTTCCCCCTGCTTTTGTTGTTGTTGTAGACTTCAGAATGAGTTTTGTTGCCTCATCAACAAAGAAATAAACCTCGCCTTTCTTCACAATGACCAGTAAACTAAGGCCTGTGACAGGATCTGTGATACACCTCTCAATCAGCTGGAGATAGGTGAGGTTCTCTTGTGTGTTGGGATCAAAAAAGCCCTTGGTATCATCATCGGGATCAGACAGAATCTGGTTCATTTCCTCATCAAAGTAACCTCTTTGGTATGCCACCTGTACAGGCACTCTGTGACTGTGCACTGGGTCAATTATTCCTCCTGTGGCAATTTGTGCTTCAAGGAGACGAATGCCATGATCTTTCACAATAAGATCTTTTTTCAAGGCTTGGAACAGAGAAATAGTGTTACCAGTGTAGTGATCTTTGTATCCCGTAACTGCTCGTTCTGCTGAAAGCAGTTTGTTTTTCCAGTCACCGCCAACCACTCCCTGAGCTGCGGCTTCCTCCACTGACAGTTTCTTGTTTTTCACTGGGTCAATGACAAAACCAGTGGCAGCTTGGGCTTCCAGCAGTACCAGAGATGTACCAGGGGTCAGCAATCTTCTGCATTTGGCTTCATAGATGCTTAGGGTTTCTTTGGTGGACTGCAGGTACACTCCTGCAATGCTGTTGGTCCCCTCTAGGTACTTCTGGACAGAGACCAGTTCACTCACTTCTGACACTGTGACTTTTCCAGCGCTAAGATCTTTGTAGAGATCCTCACTGATGATTTTGGATTCAACCAGCTCAGTAGCACTAACGTCCTTTCTTATTCCATGGAACTTTTTAACTTCACTTGTCTCTGTGACTGTAGTCGTCATGGTAGTTTTTGTTGTGCTGCTGTCTACTTTTGTTTCTGGTAGTTGACATTTAATGACTGATGATGATGATGAGGTTGTTGTGGTCTGCTGCTGAATGATCGTCAAGATGATCTCCAAGAAGCGTTCAATTGTGATTGCCCCAGACTTGTACTGTTGCACAAGCTCTCTCCTCTTCTCCTCTGTGATGTATTTGGAGTACAAGAGATCCCACAGCGACACTGATATTCCTTGATATCTTCCCCCTGCTTTTGTTGTTGTTGTAGACTTCAGAATGAGTTTTGTTGCCTCATCAACAAAGAAATAAAACTCGCCTTTCTTCACAATGACCAGTAAACTAAGGCCTGTGACAGGATCTGTGATACACCTCTCAATCAGCTGGAGATAGGTGAGGTTCTCTTGTGTGTTGGGATCAAAAAAGCCCTTGGTATCATCATCGGGATCAGACAGAATCTGGTTCATTTCCTCATCAAAGTAACCTCTTTGGTATGCCACCTGTACAGGCACTCTGTGACTGTGCACTGGGTCAATTATTCCTCCTGTGGCAATTTGTGCTTCAAGGAGACGAATGCCATGATCTTTCACAATAAGATCTTTTTTCAAAGCTTGGAACAGAGAAATTGTGTCTCCAGTGTAGGGATCTTTGTATCCCGTAACTGCTCGTTCTGCTGAAAGCAGTTTGTTTTTCCAGTCACCGCCAACCACTCCCTGAGCTGCGGCTTCCTCCACTGACAGTTTCTTGTTTTTCACTGGGTCAATGACAAAACCAGTGGCAGCTTGGGCTTCCAGCAGTACCAGAGATGTACCAGGGGTCAGCAATCTTTTGCATTTGGCTTCATAGATGCTTAGGGTTTCTTTGGTGGACTGCAGGTACACTCCTGCAATGCTGTTGGTCCCCTCTAGGTACTTCTGGACAGAGACCAGTTCACTCACTTCTGACACTGTGACTTTTCCAGCGCTAAGATCTTTGTAGAGATCCTCACTGATGATTTTGGATTCAACCAGCTCAGTAGCACTAACGTCCTTTCTTATTCCATGGAACTTTTTAACTTCACTTGTCTCTGTGACTGTAGTCGTCATGGTAGTTTTTGTTGTGCTGCTGTCTACTTTTGTTTCTGGTATTTGACATTTTATGACTGATGATGATGATGATGATGATGATGAGGTTGTTGTGGTCTGCTGCTGAATGATCGTCAAGATGATCTCCAAGAAGCATTCAATTGTGATTGCCCCAGACTTGTACTGTTGCACAAGCTCTCTCCTCTTCTCCTCTGTGATGTATTTGGAGTACAAGAGATCCCACAGCGACACTGATATTCTTTGATATCTTCCCCCTGCTTTTGTTGTTGTTGTAGACTTCAGAATGAGTTTTGTTGCCTCATCAACAAAGAAATAAAACTCGCCTTTCTTCACAATGACCAGTAAACTAAGGCCTGTGACAGGATCTGTGATACACCTCTCAATCAGCTGGAGATAGGTGAGGTTCTCTTGTGTGTTGGGATCAAAAAAGCCCTTGGTATCATCATCGGGATCAGACAGAATCTGGTTCATTTCCTCATCAAAGTAACCTCTTTGGTATGCCACCTGTACAGGCACTCTGTGACTGTGCACTGGGTCAATTATTCCTCCTGTGGCAATTTGTGCTTCAAGGAGACGAATGCCATGATCTTTCACAATAAGATCTTTTTTCAAGGCTTGGAACAGAGAAATAGTGTTACCAGTGTAGTGATCTTTGTATCCCGTAACTGCTCGTTCTGCTGAAAGCAGTTTGTTTTTCCAGTCACCGCCAACCACTCCCTGAGCTGCGGCTTCCTCCACTGACAGTTTCTTGTTTTTCACTGGGTCAATGACAAAACCAGTGGCAGCTTGGGCTTCCAGCAGTACCAGAGATGTACCAGGGGTCAGCAATCTTCTGCATTTGGCTTCATAGATGCTTAGGGTTTCTTTGGTGGACTGCAGGTACACTCCTGCAATGCTGTTGGTCCCCTCTAGGTACTTCTGGACAGAGACCAGTTCACTCACTTCTGACACTGTGACTTTTCCAGCGCTAAGATCTTTGTAGAGATCCTCACTGATGATTTTGGATTCAACCAGCTCAGTAGCACTAACGTCCTTTCTTATTCCATGGAACTTTTTAACTTCACTTGTCTCTGTGACTGTAGTCGTCATGGTAGTTTTTGTTGTGCTGCTGTCTACTTTTGTTTCTGGTAGTTGACATTTAATGACTGATGATGATGATGAGGTTGTTGTGGTCTGCTGCTGAATGATCGTCAAGATGATCTCCAAGAAGCGTTCAATTGTGATTGCCCCAGACTCGTACTGTTGCACAAGCTCTCTCCTCTTCTCCTCTGTGATGTATTTGGAGTACAAAAGATCCCACAGCGACACTGATATTCCTTGATATCTTCCCCCTGCTTTGGTTGTTGTTGTAGACTTCAGAATGAGTTTTGTTGCCTCATCAACAAAGAAATAAAACTCGCCTTTCTTCACAATGACCAGTAAACTAAGGCCTGTGATTGGGTCTGTGACACATCTATCGACCAGCTGGAGATAGGTGAGGTTGTCTTGCGTGTTGGGATCAAAAAAGCCCTTGGTATCATCATCGGGATCAGACAGAATCTGATTCATTTCTTCATCAAAGTAACCTCTTTGGTATGCCACCTGCACAGGCACTCTGTGACTGTGCACTGGGTCAATTATTCCTCCTGTGGCAATTTGTGCTTCGAGGAGACGAATGCCATGATCTTTCACAATGAGATCTTTTTTCATGGCCTGGAATAAAGAAATTGTCTCTCCGGTATATGGATCTTTGTATCCTGTAACTGCTCGCTCAGCTGAAACCAGTTTATTTTTCCATTCACTGCCAACCACTCCTTGGGCTACAGCTTCCTTCACCGACAGTTTCTTGTTTTTCACTGGGTCAATGACAAATCCAGTGGCGGCTTGCGCCTCCAGCAGAGTCAGAGATGTACCAGGTTTCAGCAGGCCTTTCGTTTTGGCCTCATAGATGCTCATAACTTTCTTTGTAGTCTCAACTCTGACCCCTGCTATGCAGTTTGTAGCTCCGAGGTACTTTTGTATTGATTCCATTTTATCAACATTTTCTTCAGTTACTTCTCCTTGTATAATCTGTGTGAAAAGCTCCTTTGAGATAATCTTTGACTCGTACAGCTCACTTGCTGAGACCTGCTTTCTTAGTCCTTTGAACTTTTTTTCTTTGGATGATACTTCAGTAATGATGACCATGAGTATTTCAACGATCTCCTCTAATTTCATGGTTCCTGTCTTGTATTGTTGGATGAGCTGCCCCCTTTTTTGTTTTGAAATATATTCAGAGAGCAACACTTCCCACAATGTCACCTGTTTGTTTTTAAATTTCCCTGCATTCATAGCAATAGTTTTGTTCTTGAATGCAAGCTCTATTTGCTCATCTGTGTGAAATATGCAGGATTTCTCTTCATACAGGGGTAGGAGAAGAAGCCCAGTTTCAGGATCTTTCTCACATCGTTTTATCAATTGAAGGTAGGAGAGGTTTTCTTTGGTATTTGGGTCAAAGAATCCCTTAGCATCATCAGTGGGGTTCAACAGTATGTTACTTATTTCCTCATCCAGATATCCTTTTTTAATAGCGACATGAAGAGGTAGCCTGTGACTTTGATTCGGGTCAATGATTCCTCCAGTTGCTATCTGTGCTTCAAGAAGACGAAAGCCATCACTTCTTTGAATCAGCTGTTTTTTCATAGCTTCAAACAGTGATACTGTTGCATCTGTGTATGGATCTTTATAGCCAGTGACAGCTCGTTCGGCTGAAAGAAGCTGCTCATGTACATCTGGGCCAATTACTTTTTCTTTTGCTGCTTCATCAACAGTATAGAACTTGTTTTTGAGAGGATCGATTACCCATCCTGTTGCAGCCTGTGCTTCAAGCAGAAGAAGTGCAATGCCAGGTGTCAACAGATCTTTCTTTTTTGCTTCATATATGCTCATGACTTTCTGGGATAGATGAACCTTGATTCCAGCAATTCCTCCAGTTCCATTCAGGTATCTCCTCACGGATTCACGTTGGGTTACTTCTTCGAAAGCGAGTTTTCCTTCTTTCACCAGTTTGAATGTAGCTGCATCAACAATATCAGAATCCAGTAGTTGTTGTGCAGAGACAGGCTTTCTCAAGCCCATTATCATTTTGGGAGTTTCACTCATCTCCAGATTTTCAATAGTAGAAATCATTAATGTGATTATTGTCTGTATGTTAATCTTCCTTGTTCTGTATTTTTCAATTAATTCTAGCCGCTGATCCTCAGTGAAGTACCCTGAGTGAATCAAGTCCCATAGGGAAACTGATTTTCCTGAGTAGCGTCCTACTAATAGGCTCACATCTGTCTTTTCAAACTCTTGCTTTATCTCTGTATCAGTATACATGTTTGCCTTTGTTCCCACAGCTTTTGGTATGTCATTCAGTGGTAGAAGTAACAGTCCTGTTTCCTCATCTTTTACACATCTGCCCAACATCTCCATGTATGTCAGATTGTCTTGTGTTTTTGGGTCAAAAAAGCCCTTCGTGTCATCAGTTGGGTCTGATAGGATTTGATTAAGTTCAGCGTCAAAATATCCTTTCCTGTATGCAACCTCAAGAGGTAAGTGAAGACACTTTAAGGGATCAATGATACCACCTGTTGCAATCTGTGCCTCAAGTAAACGGATGCCATGCTGTTTGACAATTAGATCCTTTTTCAAGGCTTGGAAAAGTGAGATCTTTTGGCCAGTATAAGGATCTGTGTAACCTGTGACAGCCCTCTCTGCAGACAAAAGCTTTTCATACACCTGTGGACCGATTACCTTTTCTCTGAGAGCTTGTTCCACTGTTAGTTTTTTGTTTTTCAGAGGCTCAACAATGAACCCAGTGGCTGCTTGTGCTTCAAGGAGGCAAAGGGCTGTGCCAGGTGTGAGAATACCAATTCTCTGGGCTTCAGAGATGCTTAGCTTCTGCTTTGAGGGTTGTGTTATCACCCCAGCTAGGCAACTTTTTCCTTGTAGGTAGTCTCTCACACTGTTCATTTTTATTACATCGGCGCTTGTCATATTTCCCTCAAGCAAACTGTTGTATGTTTTTTCATCCACAATGTCAAGCTCCAAAAGATCCACAACAGAGACCTCTCCTCTGATACTTTCAAACTTCAGCCCTTCTTGTTGCTTTATTTCCTTACTCTCAATGATCTCCATAATTGTCACAATGATTTCCTCAATTGTGATTTTCCTTGACTTGAAGAGTTTGAAAAACTCCTGTCTTTTGTCCTCAGAGATATACTCTGAATTGATAAGATCCCACAATGTTGTGTGCTTGTCTCTGAATCTGCCATACTTAACAGCTATTGTTGTTGTTCTGAATGATTCCTTAGTGTTATCATTAATGTTAATTTTGTTATTTTTGCTTTTGAGTGGCAAGAGGCACAGACCTGTACTGGGATCTGTGACACATCTGGCCATGAGCTGCAAGTATGTCAGGTTTTCCTGAGTGTTTGGGTCAAAGAATCCTTTGGTGTCATCACTTGGATCACTCAGGATCTGATTCATTTCCTCATTAAAGTATCCCCTCTTGTAGGCCACATGGACAGGAATGCGATGGCTGTTCACAGGGTCAATGATCCCACCAGTGGCAATTTGTGCCTCCAGGAGTCGAATTCCATGGTCTTTTAGGATCAGGTCTTTTTGCATGGCTTGGAACAAAGAGATTATTTTGCCATCATATGGATCTTTGTACCCAGTGACTGCTTTCTCTGCCGAACGCAGCTTTTGACAGATGTCAGGGCCCACAATCTTTGCTTTGACAGCGTCATCCACTGAAAACTTTCTGTTCCCAATTGGGTCAATAATGAACCCTGTGGCTGCCTGTGCCTCCAGTAGAATCAGAGCAGTTCCTGGCATCAGTTTCCCTTTTTGTCTGGCCTGGTAGATGGTCATGATTTGGGAATCCGGAAGAAGAATACCTGCAATACTGTCTGTCCCCTGTAGGTACACTTTTATGTTTTCATCTTCTATAACTTCCTTCACAGACTTTTTTCCCTGTTCCAGATCCTCTAGGACCTCCTCACTAATGATGTCTGCCTCCACAAGCTGTTTGGCTGTGACAGTTTCTCTGATGCCCTCAAAGACGACTTTAGTTGTTTTCACAGATGTCTCTATGACTTCCAAGACAATTGTAATGATCATCTTGATATTAAGCTTTCCTTCTCTGTATTTCTGAATGATATCTCGCCTCTGGTGTTCATCAAAGTATTCTGACATCAGTAGTTCCCATAGAGAAACTGTCATTCCCATGTACTTCCCACATGTTACTTTCACTCTCTCCTCTTTGAAGGCGAATTTAGTTTGGTAATCGATGAAGTTGAAATTCAACTTGTCTGACTTATCAAGGAGAGCAAGGAGGCACAGTCCGGTGACAGGATCAATGACGCACCTTTCCATTAGCTGAAGATAAGTGAGATTCTCTTCTGTGTTTGGGTCAAAAAACCCTTTGGTGTCATCCCCGGAATCCTCTAGTATGGCGTTCATTTCTTCATCGAAATAACCTCTTTTGAAGGCCACTTCTGTAGGAAGTCTGTGACTGTTGACTGGGTCTATTATTCCACCTGTGGCGATTTGCGCCTCAAGTAGGCGGATCCCATGTTCTTTTACAATCAAATCTTTTGACAGTGCTTGAAACAGGGATATAGTGTCACCTGTGTATGGGTCTTTGTATCCAGTTACTGCTCGCTCAGTGGAACGCAGCTTTGCATGATATTCTGGGCCAAAAAGTTTGTTTTTGATGGCCTCATCCACAGTGAACTTTTTATTTTCTACAGGATCAATCATGAATCCTGTTGCTGCTTGTGCCTCTAGTAGAACTAGTGCTGTTCCAGGCATCAATATGCCTTTCTTCATGGCTTCATAAATGCTCATTCTCTGATTGGATGAGAGTACTGCAATGCCTGCAATACTGCCTTTGCCCTCCAGGTATTCTTTCACTGTCTCCATCAACATCACATCCTGTGTTGTGGTCTTCCCTTTCTGTAGGTCATCAAATGTTTCTTTGTCAATGATCTTTGATTCAAAAAGTTCAGTGGAGGAGATGCCTCTTCGCAGACCTTTGAAGGTGATGCAGACAGGAAGGAGCACCAGGCCTGTGTCAGGTTCTGTAATGCATTTCTCCAGGAGGTTTTGGTAGTTGAGATTTTCTTGAGAGCTTGGATTGTAGAACACTTTGAGTTCTGACATATGGTCACTGAGCAAACCTTTTTCATAGTAGCCCTTCTTAATCGCAGTTTCAACTGAAATATGTGTCTTCTCCACAGGATCAAACAGGCCTTTTGTGGCTATCTGTGCTTCAAGCAGCCTCAATCCATAATCTCTGGGCACCAAATCTTTAAGCATTGCTTGGAATACAGATATCATTTGGTTGGTGTAGGGGTCTACATAGCCACTGATGGCTTTCTCTGCTGTAAGGAGTTTCTCTTTCATCTCAGGCCCAACTATTTCCTCTTTAACAGCATCTGCAACAGAAAGTATTCGATTGTTTATTGGGTCTACAATACCCACTGTGGCAGCTTGTGCTTCAAGCAGGGCTAATGCTGTTCCTGGCTTTAGCAGACGTTTTTTCATGGCTTGATATATGGTTATCTTCTCCTTTGTCTTCTCCAGAAATATGCCACCCACAGGTTTGTGGACTTCTGTGTAGCCGTTTTGCTTCATTTCAGTATCTTGACTGATGGAGTCCATCTTGGCCTGAAGAGCTGTGATAACACAGAGACAGTTGCTTTACTGGTTTGGATATTGCATGCATTGTCTCTAAGTAACATTAAAAATATCTGTGGACATTCTTACCACAAGAAACAATGGACAGTATTTAAATCTATACTTATGATAGTATTTCCCAGTCTACCCTTTTACTAGCTGCACATATTAGATACTATTAAGTAGCACTAGCTAAACAATAATGCAGCTCAGTACAACAGCTGTGCAATAAATCCCCACTTCATGATGACATAAAATTTTAGGCTATAATGATATTGAGACACTTTAGAGGTGTCTCTCATTTGAATCAGTGTTGGTGGACTATATTGGAAAATGCCTCCTTTATTAACAAGCAGTACCTAATAAAGCAGTAACTGAGTGTATATGTAAATATAAAAAAGTATTTTTTTTTCATTTAGACTATTTTGAATATGTGCAAATATTCATGATATGAAACTCTAAATGAAGAGAAGACAGTGGCACAATACCACTTTAACAGCATGTTGAACATGTAAACATGATGTTCACAGTTGCTTAGCTTCTGCTGATTTGAAATTGCAGCAAAAGTGTTTTTGCATAGTAACTCACGCACTTTTGCATAAGTTTATCCTGCACTGTCAGCCATCACCCTTCTGATTTTGATGGTTTCTTCTTCCCTCTAAAGTCAGAGAGTTGAACTTAAATGACACCCAATACGAAACAATATATCATCTGTCTTCCAACAACATATCAAACTTTTTATTTACCTTATGTGTCTGTGGGAAGCCTCTAAATTGTTGGATGCGATGCTCCCTGCCGTTCCAAAATCCAGGACAAGGACCAAAGGTTTCTGGGCTTTTATGGTCAGAGCCCCAAGAGTTTTAAAACCCTGCCCCTGTGGAGATAAGGCAAGTGTGTTAAGTGCCATCCTTAATCAAATCTCTAGCTCTCACATTTATGATTTGAAATTGTTATTATTTTATGATGTGTTTCTTTTTATGTTTTACTTCTTCTTTTTTATCATTTACCCTGAGTATTTATTACAGGTGTGTCTTTACTTTATCAGATTAGTTATCAACAAAGACAATAGTGACAAGATTATGACAAGGGTGACAATGATACAAATTATTAGTACAGCTCCGAAGTGACAAATTGTACATTCAATGCAATACAAATGTTATTTTGCCATCAATGCAAGTAACCTCATTTGATACAAAACTTTTCCAAACTACTTTCCTGTTATCCTGTTTCCTGTTATCCTGTCACACTTTCCAGTGGTGAACCTTGAGCTCAGCTAAGGTTACAATTGCTCAGTCAAGATTAAAATTGCAAGGGAGCATTTTTTTGTAATAAAATAAAATAAATAGATTTAACCATGCAATGGCCAAAGAATACATTAATTAATCTGAGAAATCATAAAAATAACAGAAAATCAACAGGAGTAGGGACAGAAACAGGTGTTTGCAGCTTGCAGCTCTCTGTCTATTAAAGAATAAATGAACCAACCAAATATTGTTCAAGTCCACAGAAAGTTTCCAAAGATGCCAAACACGTAACACAGAATGAATTTTGTGGAAATGTGTATAAAAGACATTCACAATATTTCCATTTGACGGAGTAGTATAGCTATAAAAAAACATGAAGTCAGAAATATCTTATAAAATATAAATACAAGTGGAAACAAGCTGAAACCCTGTATATATGATACTGCCAGACTATTAGAAGTTGATGAACTTAAATGGGGGAAAGTCAATTTAAAGTTTTTTATTTACCAGAAATGATGTCAAGATTTTAAAACATGAAAAAATATTTGTTGTACAGAAAATCTGCAACATACCTCTAGTTTTATACTTATTTATATTCTTTTTTTTTCTTTGATGCATGTTTCCACTACATGTTGCTGCAATAGCAAAGTCAGTAAATACATCAACAGTTCAAGTTCAAGTTCAAATCTAACCCTAGCATACAAAAAACAATTAAACGTTTTGTGGCCCACTTAGTAGGGGAAGCTCAGCAGTGCATCTACTACCTGAGGACACTAAGAACATACTACATAACAGTGTGGTATGCCAACTACAACCAGACCAATTGAAAAGCTCTCCAGCGGATAATTAAAACAGCACAGGACATCATTGGGACCCAGCTACCGGACTTGGACTCAATCTACACCTCGTGATGTCTGCAGCAAGCCCACAACATCATCAAAGACCCATCTCACCCAAGCCACCACCTGTTCAACCCCTTGCCATCTCAAAAAAGATACAGGAGCATTGCAGCTCGGACATCCAGGAAGAAGAACAGTTCCCAAGATTTCCCAAGACTGCGGTACTATTGAACACTACTTCCACACCTATTCCCCTACACCCAAGAGTGCAATAACTGGAGCACATGCCAAGTACTTTACATACTTTTTAATGCACTACAAACACACACACACACACACACACACACACACACACACACACACACACACACACACACACACACACACACACACACACACACACATACACATACACACACACACACACACACACACACACACACACACACACAGTGTGCAATAACTGGAGCACAAGCTCAGCACTTTATATACTTTTTTTGTAAACTAATTACTGCATAAGGGAAGTTTTTCTCTTCCGTGTCCCATAATAATATTGAAATCAAAAGTAAAAGAAAAGATACTGCATTGCATAAAAACTTACAAAAGTCCCCAAAACATTCAAATTTAAACACAGTTACTACTGTTCAATGACCACAGACAAAGAATCTTTGGGCAGAATACTGTTTTCCACCCCTTCTGCTGATAGGTTAGTAGCTGTTTTTTATGTGATAGGTGATGTCATAGCTACCCTTAGGCGTGAATAATCACTCTCACAATAAAGGGTGTGGAGTGGAATTCAGCCATGAAGTTCACAACTTTGCTCACTCTTTAAATGCTCAGCAGAGTTTGTAAATCAGGTCTGTAGACAAGGCTTTACTCTGTACATTCTTCATTCACATTATTTCCACATGTCAATTACTGTGAGAAACAGAAAAAACCCATTACACAGACATCTTAATTAGCTTTACTGCATGAGATGGAAATCACCAGCTGTCATTCAAGCATTTCTTTATAATAGACCGTGAGCACCATGGTGTTAAAAATAGTGCTCTACTGTCATTCAGCGCAGTACCTGCAAGGTTCCAGTTATGACAATGACATTATGAAAACCTAAAGGCCAAACAACACAAATGTCTGCACGTATAAAGCACACTGAAGCCTGTCAAGTTGTACAACAGCAGCAGTCCTGCGGTGCCACCTTATCTCAGCCCTGCAAATGGTGATCTACTGTTTGACATCACAGTTTGTTAATGTTTGAATGTAATAAAAAGATGCTGAACATTTACTTTGCATTTATTACACCACATGAGTTTGCTTATAGCATAAAGTCAAGTATGACACCTCCATAAAGCTGAAGAGTTACCATGTGGTGTTAACAAGGGCTTCATTGTTTAACTGTTCACTGTTGCTCTTTGTGAAGTACTTTGTTAAACTCACTTTTCTGCCCTGTGATGTCAATAATGTAGATTTTAAGTCTTTTTTTTTTCTTCCTTTTTTTCTTTGCCCTGGTATTGTCAGAAGTACAAGTTCAAATATGCGGATACGCCTAATTTTCTGTTTGCGGTAAATCATTAATGGATTTATGATTAGAGCATTATAATTATAAATATTTCCATTATCAATTGTTAGGTCTATAAAACATGAAATAGGTTCATTACAATTTAATTTACAGCCCAAGGCTATAGATTTCTTATTGTAGTGAACATATGCAATTTACTATAATATAAGACATGGAAAAACATTTACATTTTAACAGAAAATTCTCCAAAAGCTACATTTTCCAAAAGCTAGCACCAGGTTCTCTTTGACAATTTATGCTTGAAAATGACAACCGATTATCAAAATAGTTGCCAATTCATTTCCTGCTGATAAATGAATCAATTAATCAGCTTCTTGTAGCAGCTCTAAATCAAGGGACATCACCATTAATGTCATGACAGCTAATATAATACATCTAAATGAATTATGACACTTTTAGTTTTAACTAAGCCAAGAAGATGTCATGCCTGACAAGCACCCAAGCCTGCTCCCTCTGAGCCTTAAAAAAAGTTGTTCTTAATATTGCCTATTTCCTCTCACCTTTGGGTTACATACATATCATCTTTATCACTGAGCTGCATTCTTGACACCATCTCAGCAATAAAAAAACAGGAATGAATGAGGCAATGGAGTACAGTTTCTAGTATTACGTAAGAGTTTCTGTGACTGTGGAAAGTGTTGGATTAGCATTATGCATGTCAATAGAGGGAGATGCAGGCAGTGTTCAAACATGTTGAAAGCCTTCACACAGACATACAAGGCTATGATAAAAAAAGTGTACTGTGGTGAAAGGTAATCAGCAAAGAATGTTTGCTTTTCCTTTTTTATCTGAAGGGTGTTGGCTGACTGTAGGATATACAGTCATTTCTTCACTACGTTTGGCTTCAATTTGACTATCTCTGTCAAGCTTGTCCCCTTAAAAAGTTAAGTTAAGTTGCAGTTTTACTGCACACTCACTAAAAGAATTGGCCTTTTTTTGAGAACATTGAGCTTTCACATAATAACTTAGCAAAAAATAAATTACTACAGTTTCCATTACCAATCTTAAAGAGGGAGGAAAAAAGTTTGTTCTGACCTGAGGGTATATTGGAAGTCCTGACTCTGCGCTGGTTAGCAGTCTGGCTCAGCTGGAGTGAGAGATATTGGGATTTTAAAGTGCTCCCAACATCTCAGACAAGTCCTCTGTGCTCAGTGGTCAATATAAAGCAAGTCTAGCCACTAAGTCCCTCCCCCCTGAGGGCATGCCTCCTCTGTTCAGACTGTGAGGGAGTAACGACCGCGGATCTCTTTGCACTGAGCTCAGGATGCCAGGAATTCCTGTAGACTTCCTCAGAGCGTGTCTATTGTGCTCTTAAACAATAACTGCAAGAAAAATGTAACTTTTCTAATTGTACTTTAGTTGAACAGATCTATTAAAGACACAGTAATGTTTAAAGCTAGATTATGATTATTCTGGTCAAACACAGGGGTCTTAAACCCTCTTTGTCTTGAATTGATGTACAGTTAATGATTTTTCTTTTTTACATTGTTTGTAATTACAGTGAAATAATTAGACCCTTATCTTTATCTAGCCAGACAGGTTGTGACAAGCACAACCAGAAGCCCTGAGTTTCCACAGAATTGTGTCTTTGTATGAGAGTTTCCCTCAGATGTGGTTTGGCAGGCTTCCAGACGGGAATAACAGAGTTTTCTCACATCAGGCTGAGGCACTGTGTCTTACACATCAAGCAATTAAAAAAACACACGTCAAGAAACAGACAACCTGTAAGGAGAACATCTGTGGCAAAATGCAAAGACATTATTCACTCTATGACAATGCATGAGTCTGACTAATTTGCCGACATGGAAACAGTTAGGAACTATTTTTCCTCAGGTGAAAGCAGCAACAGGTGGTACTGAAATTCCATTCAATCGAGTGTGAGAATGAAACTGAGTAAAAGCTCAGTGGTCATGTTGAAAAAATCCAGTTACCTGTTTCTGAATCTTTGACTCACTTTTTCTGGGTCTTGACTCTCAGTTTATGTGACCCTCTGTTTCTTAAATTAGAGATATGTAAATTTGATGATATTTTTCTGACTTTAAAATTGCTAAGATATTGTATAAAGATCACAATAAGCTACTACCAGAACAGGTTTGAATGAGAATTTAAATAAAAAATATGCAAAGCAAGGTAATGCTGTAATAAATAATGCATCGAATAAGTACAATAATATGGTCTGACATGGTATTTTGTGCTTATGGACATTATGGGCCGATTTCCTGGGCAGGGATTAAGTCTACTCCAAGACTCGTATTGTTTCACAATGGATATTTCCACAGAATCTTCTTTTTTTTAAGACTAGTCTTAATCTCTGGACCTATATTGTTCAGTGAAACAGTATTATCTCTTATTAAAAGATTTTTCCAGTTATTTATTGATTTATTTTTGTCAATGAATGAGTATGAAGTGGTGAGTACAATGAAGTACTTGGTGTCTTGGTGAATGTAGAAAGGCACAAGCATAATAACCTTTAGCTTCAGCCTTTTCGGCATGTATTCTAGTTTTTCTGTATGTGCTACAGACTGAAGTAAAGCTTGATGATGATGATGATGATGATGATGATGATGATGATGATGATAAAGAATTAAAAGCAATTAATTTTGTTGTAGAAAGTAAAGTCACAATTGCATCCTTAATGTAAATTACATGATCATTATTTATCGCTCAAGATAAAACTTAGTGTGATGTCTCAGTTGTGTGCAAATGCAAATACAGGCTCCCAAAAATGATTATACTGTTTATTTTCACATCCTACAAAGTGTAATAGATAAGACAGAACAACGAGACTTTAAAAAAATTGTTGAGTCAACAACAATTTGATATGACTTGATATGATAAGGATTATAATAAATCAAGTGAGGAGGAATTAATTTACTCCCTAAGGCTGAAAATGCAAAGCCAAAACCCGTTAAATCCCGTAGCTTTTTTGGCTACCATTTGATTGTCTCAAATGTTTCTTCTGAAATCATTAAACTTATGATGTAATAGTAAAAGGAGGGTGTTGGCGCATGGCTTCTATAACCAGTGTAGAGACACATCATTGCATGACTTGGAATGGCATCAATAACACATCACAGTGCTTTTTCTACTCTGATATGTTGGTTCTTTGCTGTGGATGAAAATTGTAAAACAGTAATTAATGGATACAGTTTTGTTTTGTCGGCCAGAATTTAAAGGTCAACAATTAATAAGCGTTAACCAAAATTGGTCTGTATGATTCATAAGATAAGAAGCATATTTTATTGTCAGTGCCACTTGTTATCACTTGCTTCAGACACCATCAGTGTTCATATTACGGTATATTACCAGTGTTAGAATGATTGTACCGCAGACGTAACCTCTCCTTGCCAACCAATAGCTGGCTGTGACTTATAATGTGAGTCACAGTGAATGTAATACTTGAGAAAAAGACACATGGCAATAAAATATGTCTGCAAAGCTCCCCAAGTCTTAATGACTAACTGTCACTGAGATTTATAGCATGAATACACCTTCCTCTATTATTCAGTAAGATTTTAAAACAGTTTCTGACCCCCACCTCCCACCCCCCCAATTGTTGATTTGAACTGATACTGTGTTGTTCAGTACATTTTTCTTGGGGTCAGCATACTTAGCAACATCCTTACAATCAAATTATGTCAGTCACTGCATTAGTTTGATATAACATTGACTAGACAACCGCTCCTTTTCCTTTGTATTATTTCACTCTTGTGAATCACTCTGCCAGTCAAAACAATTACTAAAAATACAAACAATGTGTGACATGTTATATACTTCTCAGCTGAAGACAAAATAAGATTTTACAGAACAGGTTCACAATTTTTCAAGTCTTTCTTAAGTAAAAATATATTTAAGCTGATTTGAAACCAATATGGGAAGCTTCAGCTGTCTGAGTTAGTCATAAAAGTGGATATGTTCCACAGTCTTTTTTTAGTAAACAATAAAACACCAAACACCCCTCTTTGTATAACCCTGTTCAGCTACAGTGGAAGTATAGGAACAAAAATAGGGAACTAGGTAATAAAATGACTTGGAAAGATGACTTAACGTGATAAACTTTTAAATACATTTTCACACAGAAGGAGGACTGTGGAATTCACTTACATGGTAAATGCATACTGAACGGATCTTCTAATGGTCATTAAGTAATTATAGTAAGAAAAATCTATTTCAGTGTTCATTTATGCTTCTGGCTGATGTTTTAGGACAGACTTGAAAAATTAAGAACCGGTCCTTTAAACTATGTTATATACATAGTCACCATTAATATGCCAGTTTTCACAATAAACATCAGTAAAAGATGGCATTACTGAACATATTAAATTTTACTGTAATAATACAACAATGTAAAATACTCCTTTATAAGTAAAGGTCCTGCATTCATTATAGACGTTGTTATTTCCCCTTCGTGAAAACACAGGAAAAGACAATAGTAAGACTACCAAAGAAACTGAAGGAGTCAAAGCTGAAGTGGCAAAATTAAAGGTTGTTTATTTTCTGCTCAACACAATACTTCAAATACTTCATCACAAAAGTTCTCAAACAGAAACTAATAAAATAAGACTAGTTTCTTGTCAAGAAAAGACATTTCAAAATGAATACACAGGTGGCACTAACCAATAACCAAGTGTTTCTAGAAAGAAAGATCACTAGGTGAGTGAAAAAGTGTAAAGGATCTGGTACTTCTTCCTAGTATTCTTAATAAGTTTGCTCAGACAGATCTGGCAGCTTTTCAAGTATTCTTATCAACTTTGTTAAAACAATGCAGCACAGCTCAGGCAGGCGAAGAGCAGGGCAAAAACAAAGCGTGAACTCCAAAGGCAAACCCCGGATGTTGATTTGTCAACTCCACATCTGCGGGAACTTCTGTGCATAGACTGTACAGGTGGAAACCAATCATGTAGTCAGCACCTCAAGAGAAAACAGGAGGGGGAGCAAGACAGAAAAACAGGAAGATGGAAAAACACAACAAGCACTTTGGTCCTTGCCTGACACGTAATACCCATTATGTTTGAACCCATACCAGACCAAACATAATGTTTGGAACTACTTACTAGGACTAACTCACAAAATATATAGCATGTGATAAAGTATCAGCAAGAACATTTTTAGACCCCTTTTGTTGTAACTCTGAGTAATCAAGCCAATTCAACCAATGAATAAGACGTTGGTTATGGTTGTACATTCTGGACAGGAAAACCAGAGGATTATGATCTGTTAGATGTGGATCCTAACAAGCTTAACACTTGACTCAAGATAAACCTAAAAATGTTGTAAGGCAAACAATAGCAAGGCCCCATTAACAAATGATTACACACCTTGTATTCATATTAGTGATGTATCAACATGTAAGCAGCATTTTAATGTTGTAGCTGTTCAAGCTGCAGCTCATTTCAACTACAGTACTTTTACACTTTTGGGCAATTTAATCTGTAACAATGCATCATACTTTACAAATGTATTATATTATATGTGTGTGTTAAGGAGAGTAACTACTGATTATATAGCAGTCAGATAAATACAGTTGAGTAGAAAGTACATTTTTCCATGAAATGTGATAGAAGTATGAAGTAGCAGAAACTGAAATTATCAAAATGTACAAACTTTGAGTAAATCTAGTCCACCACTGGGCAAATTTACTACATTTAAATATGAACAAAGGATTTTTTTGTTTCCACTGCCAATATACTTTTTTGACCATGCATACATGATCTTCCCAACAATTTTTTACATTCCAGCCTTATTCAACATGCCTTTTTTCAGTGATTTTATCTTTGGATGAAGACATAAACTCATTAATATGATTTTGTGTGTCCTTTACTCCCACTGACCCAACAGACTCCAAAAATAAAGGAGATAAATTTCTGAGCTCCAGCTATTTCTTCAGTTTTGTTTTTGTTTTTAATCCTTCTCACTCTCAATCCTTCTCTTGATCCTTGTGTACACATATACCTCAACGCTGTGCTTTGCTCATCTTCACATGCAGTTTAGACAAACATGAACCAAACAGGTTTCTGTTTTACACCTTTATACACTGAGGAACATGTTGTATTCTCACGTAATTGCTTTTATGCGTTTGTGATTAAAGTGCTGAGGCACAGAGGCTTTATCCATCTCCTGGGTGTATTGTCATATGATATGTCTCTCCACCATGACTGTTACATTTTACCATTGCAGCTTTTTATTTATTTTTTTTTTTTTACCAAACCTGAATAGGGCTGATGCGTTGACATTTAGCCTGTCAACCATTTCTTTGGAAATGTATTTCACTTTTACTATTTACTCACCAAACATCCTGCACTGAGTAACACTGGTCTGGGCAGGTTTTATTTGTGCTAGTGTCAGTCACAACCTCATATATACCTCTGCTATCAACTTCTAACTAAATCCTCCTTTAAATCGCAAGCTTATGCCAAAAAACACATGCTCAGAAATTGATTTATGTGCGCATTTCATGTCAGTAACCATTTATTTATTTATTTATTCAGCAGATATGTAGCAACGTTAGCAAATGTTGTGTTCTAGCCACCTGTTGAATGTAAGTCCAATATTTACTTTCATTGTATTCATTATCTCTTGTTTCTTCTCCACCAGCAGTTTGTACCTCTCAATATTAATATTACATTCAACCTCTGACCTTTGAAAAACACATGCACACACTTACTGCTGTGAATAAAAAATTGTCTTTTAACCAATTTCCAAGGTTACAAATCTGGTTTTCTACCCAAGAACTTATTTTTATATGAAATAAGAATAGAAAGTGACATCAATAAGGAAAATTATAACTGTTATTAAAACTCTTAGCAAAGAAATATGTAGTTTCTGACTACCATCTTTATTTGGATTATGAGTCGCTACTAGGGAAATGAGTTAAAAATCTTTTTTTGTGTGCGAAGCAGATGGAATATGTTTTCATCCAGATGGTTTGAGGTCTCTTAAATAACACTGGGAACTTCTTTAGAAAAGCAGAAAGTGTTGTTAAAGAACATTCTGGGTGTTTCAAAGGTAGCTTTGTATTTATTTTTGAGATAAATTGGCATTTATCTCTGTGACTCAAATGTAATAATACATGAAAGGCACAAACTGCATTTCCTACCTACTTCTGAGAAAATATCTGGCTCTTTGGCAACGGTAACTTGCAATTTTCTTTCCCAGCTCTTCACTATATTTGTCTTTCTGACGTTTGGTGATGGGTAATGCACATGAGCTAAAAGAGGCCAAGAACTTCCATAGAGCTCATGGAAACTGTAGGGTTGTGTGATGATTACAAGAGACGCCCTCCACATTACACATAGTCATTTTATCCATGCCAGTTTAGAAAATATTGGAGCTCTAACTGTAGTTTTGATGTGTGGGATACAAGCATGAAAAACTCATTTTTTTAAAAGAAGATGACAAAGAAATATTGTGGTAGCTGGTGGCCCCCTCTTCACACTCTGAAACTGAAGCATGTTGAAACTGGAAGCTTCACCAATCTGACTGAAAGCAATAAAAGTTTCTTTTGGGCATTCAGCCAAAAGGGGTGGTGGTCTTTTGTTGCTTACTGAAAACAGGCATGGCTGCTTATTGCATAATAACAGAAAAAACCTTTCAGACACGCAAAGACTTAAATGCTGAATGGAGGCATAATATAGGTCGCTCTGTACTATTTAACAAAATATGAAAAATACACTTAAAGTAATCACAACATGTTTTGTTAACATGTATTTGGTTATTTTATTTATAGAAGTAAAATTCTCCCTATGGCGAAAATTAAGCCACAGGGTCAACTAGACCCAGGTCAGTATTTCAAAGCACAATCATTTAATGTCAGCTTGCTCCTCATAACCCTTGTCATATTTCTTTCATTGCCCACTTAAGGGGAAAAAAACCTCTTCCTGTAGCTCTCTACATTGTTGAAGATCCTGCAGGATATTGCTCAGTCCGTTCCCAGTCCGCCTGAACTCTTGCACCAGGCCAGGAATGTTTTTTTAAAAGAAGCGTTTCCATTGTCCGTTCCTTTCAGCACCACACCCATGTCAGTCTGCTCTGAGAGCCCCTCACTGCCTCATATCTTCATTATCTGTCCACAATTTTAGAGGCATCTAAGAATACATTCCTGAAGTTATGTTTTTTTTCCTTTTTTCTGTTCTGATAATTTAAGTTTGTAAAGACAACATAGTCTGTTTAACCCACTGCATGCATACCAACAGTATCTATTGCCTAATCCTTATCGTAACTCACTTACCTAAAAGACCCAATTCTAATCTGAAACTTGACAAAGTGAGAACCAGTCAAGAAGATGGCTGCACAAAAATGTTGCAACACTAAGCTAATTCTCAGAAAGATTGCAAAGTACACACATCAATAATATGGATCATGATAAAAATTCTACTGAAACTAGATAAAAACATTCAGTAACTGCTTTGCCAGAGCCACACTGACACTAAACATAACTTTTTTTTACTATAGTTAATTATGAGCTTCAGCTGAGAGATCGACTCTACATGATTCCTATGTAGAATCAGTGTTGTCTGTTGAAATTACTCAACACTTATAATCCTTGTAATCCAAGCATCGTGTCCCCAAACATTGTGTGACATGTTCTACATTCCACGACCACACTGGACAGGTTTTATCAGTTGGTGTTATCTCAGACACACCCAGCTTTTGTGTTTACATCAGTTGTGAAGAAAAGAAATGGCAGCTTGTCTGCTGGCTTGATGCTCTGGGTAAGGTGTGTGCTCACTACTTGATTACACATGTCATAAAAGATTAACTGTAGAAGAATGAGTATGAAACTAATTGTAAATATGTAAATGTATTCTTCAACTATTTCAGGCTCTTGCCTCCAACAAGGTGACACCACCCTGATTGAGACAAACCTGCTTTAATGAATGCTAAAGGAATAGTTCACCATTTCACTTTCTTGAACAGTTAAATGAGAAAATTGATAACACTCTTATACCTGTCTGTAAAGCCCACAGCCAGTCAGGTTAACTAGCATAAAGACCGGAAACAGAGTGAAACAGCTCCATTTGTCGGTAACAACACTTCTGTAGCTCATTGATTAACATATTCTATCTTGTTTGTTTAATCTTTACAAAACAATTTTTGGAGTCACTGCAGATATCATAACTCTTGTAAAACCACAAGTTGTCATTTAAACCCTTTGGGGGTTTGAACAGATTAAACAAAAACATTATAACTTCTTAATTAGACAGCTTTAGAGGTGCCAGTAGGTTGTTTCTGCTACCTTGGGACAGAGCTAGGCAAGCCGTTTCCAGCCTGAACTAACCAGCTGCTCATACTTGAACAGACACATGGTATATTTTTATTCAACTCTCTGCAGGGAAGCAAATAAGCTAATTTCCCCAAATGGGACACAGCAGGGAAATCAACTTGTGTATGTATGTGTGGTTGATTTTAATTGTTTATTGCATTCAAATTAAACTTCTAAGGGGGCTTTAACTATTTTTCATGGTTTAATAGAAAGTTTGGAGCTTTAATGAAAGTTCAGGCAGGATGACTCTCTTCTGCATGCTCCAGTCTGTGATTTTATTTCTTAAACCATATGTCATTGCCATTCCTCAAACATGATAACTCATAATTTCCCTGTTGTCATTACCCAGGCATCAATTAACCCCCCTGTTGTCCTCGAGTCAAGGAAGGAAGGGAGGAAGAAGGAAGGATGGAAGGAAGGAAGGAAGGAAGGAGGGAAGGAAAGGAGGGAGGAAAGGAAAGAAGGAAGGAAAGGAAGGAAGGACGGAGGAAAGAAGGAAGGAAGGAAGGTAGGAGGGAGGTAGGAAAGAAGGAATGAGGGAGGGAGGGAGAAAGGAAAAGAGGAAGGGAGGAAGGTAGGGGGCAGGAAAGAAAGAGAGAAGGAGGGAGGGAGGAAGGAAGGAAGGAAGGAAGGAAGGAAAGGAAGGAAGGAAGGAGGGAAGGAAAGAATAACAGAAGGAAGGAAGAAAGGGGGATGGAGGAAGGAAAGAAGGAAGGGAGGAAAGAGTGAAGGAAAGAAGGACAGAAGGAAGAAAGAAAGGGGATGGAGGAAGGAAAGAAGGAAGGGAGGAAAGATAGAGGAAGGAAGGAAAGAAAGAGAGAAGGAAGGAGGGAGGAAGGACGGACGGAAGGAAAGAAGGGAAGAAAGAAGGAACAGTCAAAACAGACGGGGTCAATTTGACCCGGGAGGACGACACGAAGGTTAAGACATCAGCTGTTCACATCGGACCAATAACACAGTGACACACCATCATTGTGTGGCTGTCTTGTTAAATATGTGTTTTAAATATGTTTCTCTGACCCTGTAAAGTGCCAAAGACTTACTCATCAATATAATCTGTGTAATTATAAATTCCATTTGCTTCATTCACTTGTCTTGAAATAAAATAAAAAGACATGAAGGGCCTAAAGGGCCTAAAGGGCTATTTTGGAACAGCAATAGTAAATAAAAGGGAGCGTTAGGGAATCCTGAATTCAAAATATTACTCAAGTTAGCTGTAAAATGTAGTTTCAAACGGAACAAGAGGAACAGTTTTTGAAAACGGTTTCTTTTAGAGCTTTAAATTACTAATGCTGGCTACTTCATTATACTTTGGGGCAGTGAATTACTCAAAAAGATTTTTTGTAGGTTTTTTCCCTCCCCCATCAGAACAGAAATCATTTGGGAAGAAATCTACATAAAACACTGTGATTGTTAGTATCCACAGCAAACTCTGGGTTCACATATCTGTTTTTAGATTACATTATTAGAGGTATTAAAACAAAATCCACAGTGAGTCCACATTGTCATTTTGTGCAAACATGCATTTAAAAGTTCTTTTTCTATAAATAATATCTTACTTGAAACAATTATTTTTGTCAGGTGCATACTGTAGACTCAAAATCAAAGCATTAGAAAAGTGTTTTTGTATCATGCATTTTATCCCCAGAAGCGATCAGAGAAGTGCCCTCAGCATGAGGTGTGTCTTTCTTAACAAATGGGCCAACTGAAAGTAATCTTGTCATATTCTGTGGAAAACGCCTGAGGACTTAAATCTGAAGTGATTATAGTTTTCACCAGTGTGGACAACACCCTATGATAACTCGGGGGTAAAATCGTGGGTGAAATATAACTTTACAAGCTGTCCCATTCATCTCACCCAGACTTCCTCATTTGGGAAGAAATCTACATAAAACACTGTGATTGTTAGTATCCACAGCACACTCTGGGTCCACATGTCTGTTTTCTCCTTAAAACATTATTAGAGGTATTAAAACAAAATCCACAGTGTGTCCATATTGTCATCTTGTGCAAACATGCATTTAAAAGTTCATCTGAAGCTTATATAAGGCTGTAGCAGTCTGAGTTAATCATATCAATCTGCCACATCTACGGTCTTTTTAGCATCAAATTCCCTCTTTGTGTTTCCCAGATGAGCTGTGGTGGAAGTATAGTAACAAAAGAGGGACTTTAGCACTGAAAGGACTGTAATGTCTAAGATATCTACTTGATTTAACGCATTTGGAAGCTTCATATAAGCTTTAGATAATTTTTAAGTACGTTTTTGCACTGAAGGAGGACTGTGGATTTTGGACCCCATCAATTACATTGTAAATTCTTTATGAAGGTATCTTCTAATGGCAAGTATGAACAGGAGGAATGATTACGGCAAGAAAAATTTCAATGTGTATTTGGGCAACTGACATTCGTTTTGAGACAGACTTGAAAAACTGTGAGCACGCCCTTTTCAGACAAAGAAGTATTTCAGAACAAACTGTTGCAAAAGTCAAAAGTAAGAAGGAAGTATTGTACTTTTTACTCCACTGCATTTATTTGACAATTTTAGTTACTTTGCAGGTAAAGATTTTAAGTTCACAACATATGATCAGTGTATAGTGTGTAATGCACTTCTAAAGATTAAACAACACAGCAATATATAAATGGTAAAAATGAACTGTCTCTATAATCCAGTTTGTTTGTTTACTGACTTATATGTCACAATGCAGATGTATAAAATAAGTTTACATGATCAAATAATAACATGATTTCCTGTTCAAATCTGTCAACCCTTTTTTTTTTTTGGTTTTGACCTGTTTTTTGTTGTTGTTTATTCTGGTGGCAATAATACAGAAAGAAGAAACATAGCAATGCACCAGCAGAGGCAGAGCAGAAGAAGAAGACTGCAAGCAAGCAAACATGTATGTAAACAATCCATGTTTCATAATTAAAATCAGTGGTACCTCAAGTACAGTTTTGAGGTACTTGTACTTTATTTTCATTCGTTGCTACTTTATACTTCCACTGCATCACATTTCAGAGGGAAATGTTGTACTTTCTACTCCACTCTACTACTGCTTTAAGTGACAGCTTCAGTTACTCTTCAGATGAAGATTTGGCACAATGGATAATATAACAAGCTTTTAAAATACAACACACTGTTAAAGATGAAACCAGTTACTTCCGACCTTTTTGTCTTTTGACGTCTTACAAAGAGCAGTAATTTTTCCCCCCCTCTAAACTTCTCACATGGTTTCATTTCAATAAATGTTCAAATGATCTAATACATAAATCAAAGATTAGAGAAAAAGTCAAAAAACTGAAAACTGATTTGTGTATTAGAAATGTGTTTTTTCTTCTTTCCTCTCCCATCAATCATCTCACAACCCCTCATATTTATCTGGTGAGCCTTTAATAATCCAATAATATAAGACTATAACAAAAACAGTTGCAATATTTCTACGTAATAAGTAGGATTTTTCATGCAGTACTTTTAATTCATAATATTTTTTTACATTGTTGAATTGGTACTTTTAACTTTCACGGATCTTAGAACTTCTTCCACTACTGTTTAAAATCAAAATCAAAAAATCTGCTCTACAAATGTTTTATGAGGAAGGAAATAGACTCAGTGTGTTTGTTGGGCCTCATGGACACAAAGTGTATGTTGGTGGGTAAAACTGAATGTAAACAGAAACTTCCAATCATTTTCAATAACCCAATAAAATAAGAACATAACAATGACAGGCGCAACATCTCTACAAAATGGGCACTTTCACTTTTGATACTCTAAGCTAATTTTGCTTGCAACACTAAATGGAAAGTAAAGGATCTGAATACTTCTTTCATCTCTGATGTTTGGTTTAAAATGACTGAGACTTTATCAATACAAAGAAGTTTGTAACCTGTGGCTCTTCAGAGCAGTCTGAGGACTACAGGCTAACTCAGCCTTGCCAGCTATAAAGCAGCGAGGCTTGTTGTTCTTGGCGAGTATTACAGAGGCTGTAGCCAGCGGTTGTAATCAAAGCAGACCCTTAAACTGTTTCAGTGTTCACTGTTAGAGATGCCAAGTTTACATAACCAACCCACATGTAGCCTCTTTGAAGTTACACATTTCCCCAGAAGTGCTCGTCGGGGGCAGCTAGGAATGTAGTAGCTAGAACAGCAAACAGAAAACAAAAGTGAAGAGTCTGAACTGCTTTGTCCTAAGAGCACAGATGATTGTCATTTTGTTTTGAGATTATCCTAATACAATCTTTCAATACAATCTTTAAGCTAGTAATAATTAGTCATCTAAAATGTTCTTAAGAGAAACACATTGACAGCAAAACATTTGTAGTCTTTTCTCTCACATGATGAGTCTACACATGCATGATAACTTACTACTGACATCATGGCAGAGGATTGTCTTACTTAAAGGTCAAGGTGGAGGCAGGTGATGGTGGCTTTGATGCTTTCACCACTTGCAAGGACGTGTAAGAAGCATTGCATTCATATTGTACAAGCACAAGTGTTGACTTGCTGTATTTATTCTATGACGACTGATAGGAGTTTTCATCTTTGTTCTCCCAAATTTTTCACCCCAAATTGAACTGAAGTGGCATAAATTTGCTGCACATATGTGAAGATTTTTCCTCTGGCTAATTTTCCATTTGAAGGAATATATTTTATTATCAAAGATTGCTGCATTGTAGGCCTGTCTGCTACACCTTTTGGGTTCAGAGCTGGCTCTTTTTTTCTCTGTGCTTGCATTTACCAAACTGCTGAAAGTGAAATTGTGGAAAATGAAACAGAAAATATTTTATTCCGAATCCTAAACTTCAAAATGACTGCAGTCAGAGAGTCAGAGAAGAACAATGTAAACGATATCATGCGTCATAACGAAAAATACTGATACAGTTTTTGCAGGATGATATATTGCATTTTAAAAGAATGAACAGATGAAGGCTGAATCCTTGTCTCTGATTGGCTTTGAAGCATACATGTAATACATCATGTTCATCATGTGGTAAATTGCTTGGTAAAAGTGTCTTATTCTTTAAATTCAGTGGATTTGTTTTTTTTTACTATTGTATTGGTAATTTTTTAATTCTCTAAAAGTAATGAAAATATAATAATATATGATTTTACCCTCCTGCTGCATTTACAGCACATTACAATTTCACTCAAATTCACCACTTGGCCACATTTTATTTGAATTTTAAAAGGTTTTAGGTTGTATCATTTATAGCTGTATAGCTGCTTAACAGATTGAAATATGTATTATATATTTTTTTAGATATTTTATGTAATCATTTTGCATTTTTATTTGTATTTAAATGCTGATACTTGGTCACACTTGGCTCACCTTTTTGTTGTGGCACTTCAGACCTGACAAAGTTGCTGAATGTGGCAACGACATCTTCAGAAGCACAGATGTGGTCACTGAACGTAGCTCAAAAACCAATGTATGTAGGAAGAGAGACTCAGACAAAGGAGAGACAAAGATCAAGACATAGAGGGAAACAACTGAGTCACAGGAATTCAGAAGTGCCAGTAGACACAAGCCTCACCTCTTGGCAGTCTGCAGCTACTCTCAGGAGGCAGCTTGAAGTTGCTGTTGTCAGCATTTATCGGTCTGATGAAAATCCCACCAGCATAGTGGCATGAAGGCCGGATGGGTGCGGTGTCCTCCTGGAATTCTTCATAAAGTTTCAACACTCTGGTGATAAATATCAGCATGAACCAGCTCAGTGTAGGTTATCACCTGCTCTACGTCTATATTTAGGTTTAATACAGAGAAGAGCTGTGCAGTTCAATGAAATGATTTGGTAAAAGGGGCTCAGTGTGCTTGCTCCCCCTAGTGGTCTATATTACAAAATGCACCTCTTACTGTAGAAACCTCAAAAACTGAACTGCAGTGAAATCACAAGTTAAAGTTTAAATTATGGGTCTGAATGCAGAGGTGTCCCATGTATAATCTCCCACTTCATTGTTAAAACATGATTGAAACAGGGATGATGGAAACAGACAAATAGGTAAGTGGGAAATGTGTACAGAAATGAATGGATATGGGAATTTACCTTCATTTAAAAAAAAAAAAAATCTTAAAATGTCCATTAATTGATGCATCAGTATCAAGTTTTATCTATTCCTGTGCTTTTTTTTCTCTTCATTTTTTTTTAAACAATATTTTTATCGATTTCAGTAGAAATGTACAAAACCAGTCAACAGGTATCACATTAATTGCACAATAAAACGCAAGCTGGTCCTGCTGTGTACCCTCGAGCAAAGAAAAAGAAAAAGAAAAAGAAAAAAAAAACAGAAGACAAAAACAAAACAAGACAGAGCAAATAAACAAACAAAAAAACAACAAAACAAAACAAAAAATAACAAATAAATAAATAAACATAGATTGTCACACTCACTAGCTGTACAGATATGTATATTCTATTGTTGCTTGAGAAGGTCTATTCGTGTGCTTTAATTGGATTTTAAGGACATCATTAATGGGTTTTGAATTATTATTATATTTTAAAGGGTTAGAAAAACACTTAAAACTGACCCTTAATTTATACCTTTAAAGGTCTTACTGCTTAATTTAAGGTGAAAATTCCCACCTGTCCATAAACCAGTTAAAATATCACCATTCAATAGTTACCAAGATGAGCTGCTGCAGTAGAGAACATACTTTTCATCCTAAATCATGTATTTTACTTTTTAAATCAACCTCTAGTTTTGATTTATCATAATTAGTTGATAGTAGACCATTATATAGTGTTTTTTTGATCTAAAAACTAGAACAAAAAAAATGACTTGTTCTGCTCTCTGAAAGCTTAATTAAGAATTAATCTCATTTATTTGTGACCGATGAGGTTCAGAAGTTTGTTATTTAGACTAATTGTGAGGAAATTCTGTGATGGGTCAGAACAGTATGTGAAGGTTAAACAGAGTGTGTCATTAATTGATTGCAGTCAGTGACTCTATAAAAGAAACATATACAAAAGATAAATTAAAAGTATTTAAATACCTTTATTTGTTTTTTGTAAACAAACACATTGCCAACAGAAAAAATGGCATGTAAACTCAACTGCAATGGATCAACTTTTTAATGTCAAGCCAACATTGTGCAGAAACATTAATGCCAACAGTCTGAACATGGCCCAGCTCCCCCCCCCCCCCGAGTGTACAGTAGTTACTACAAATCTTCCATGTTTTGTTCGGCGTGTTTGGGCAGAGGAGGCTGAGGAGGTTGCTTCGACATCAACAGCTCCTCCTGGTGGGGCTCCGGTAATGTAGGCTGAAGAGTGAAAAAGACCTGTCTGTAATCCTGATACAGCAAAAAAATAAGAGAAAGAGAGGGATAATTATTACATTACATTATTACAGTCTAGACATCATATTCAGAACACATCCAGGAAGCACTTACACTAATAGCGGGAGGTCCAGGCTCTGGTGAATAATGCAGACCGTCCTGCTGGAAGTGGGGGAATGTCAGGGGTCCACGGAGGCCGTCATTGTACCCAGCAGGCATGGATGGCAACCATGGTGGGCCTAACAGGATGTTACGACAGGAGGCATAGCTACTGGGGTAATGAATCAAGTGAATTACGGGCAGAGGTGCGGCC
The DNA here is from genome assembly GCF_963691925.1 of Scomber scombrus. Taxonomy (NCBI): domain Eukaryota; kingdom Metazoa; phylum Chordata; class Actinopteri; order Scombriformes; family Scombridae; genus Scomber; species Scomber scombrus. The sequence goes on from NC_084985.1 coordinate 10,495,759, forward strand.
TGCCCTAATTCACTGCAGTAAGGGGGATCTGGAAGGAAAGTTGTGACTCTCAGTTAAATTCGAACATTAAAATCTGAATGTCAAAATCATAAAAATGTCTTTCTCATTTGAGCTTGAAATGTCATTGACCTTGGAAACAGCAGCTGACAAAACTGTCTCAAATCAAGTTCCAACTAAGGGAAAGAAAGCTGAAACAATTTAGTCATTAATTGATTAGTTGATTGACAGAAAATGAATCAGCTACCACTTTGATAAGTGATTCACAATTGATGTCAATGTTTCAAGAAAAATCTGAAAAAATGCTGAACAATGGATGTTTCCAGCTTCTGTAATTTGAGTATTGCTGCCTTTCTTTGCTGATGTAATAGTAATATATAATATCTATATAACATCTATAAGAAAATTGAATGGCATCCTGAATGGGCTGCTATTTTTCTGACATTTAATAAACATAGCAATTAATCATAAAAATGTTTATAAGTAATGAAAATAATAATTAAGCAAGTTGGGGTGCAAAAGAGGAACTTGACTTGAGACTGTTTTGTCAATCTGTAGGACTACATCAATTATACCTTGGGGATTTTAGACTGACAAGGACAAGGAGGAGCCCAGTTTCATTTTCATTAAACATAAAATACATACACATATCTCAAAGTTTATTACTTTTTGTGTCTGATTTACTTATCATATTATTATTCCTTATTTTACGTATTTTCTTTAAGTACTTTGAGCTACTTCAAATGTATATTGTGCTAAGTATTATTAAAAATATTACTATTAGCCTCTAAGCCTAACTCTTAACATGTTATGCCATAGTATTCCGAGTGTGTGTGTGTGTGTGTGTGTGTGCGTGTGTGTGTGTGTGTGGCTACCACGTTTATCCCGCGCATTCTGCACATCTGCCAGTGTCTACTGCATGACCTTTATTTTTCCTAGGAAGGCGAAGTCATGACCCGCTGTGACCTGCTTCTGAATGTCTTTCCTGATATTCTTATCTTAACCCTAACCAATTCCACTCCTCAAAGCTAAACTTAACCAATCCCACTCCTCAAAGCTAAACCCCAGAGTAGGCCGGGCCATGACTTCGCCATTACGAAAATAAATTTGAATCCCTTGGTGGTTGATTTTTTATTTATTTTTTAATAAATAGAGATGACGCTTACTAGCTTACTTCGCTCCCGTTAGCACAAGCTGCACGAATTATTTATCCATCTATAAACTTTAAAACTTAACTACATTACAAAAAAAAATTAATTTACAAAGTAAATCCCCAAATTATTTATTTCTCCATTTAACACATCCCCACTCAAGCTCTGCAAAGTCCTTAAAACTGTTTACAAAAGCAAGTCAAAAATATTGTAACTGAGACATTTTCATTGTCTGATATTCTTCGAAATAAAAGGGCTTTGATATGTTGTTTGTTTATGAAATCAAATTAACCAAGCGGTCAAATAAGTAGTATATCTGAATAAATCTTGGTATTTCTATAACGTTGTTTCAATCCAGTGTGTGTCACATCTTAAGGATATATCATCCTTACAATAATATTAAACGTACTAAAAGGTGAACATGGGCCTTCCTCGGCGGTGTTAGCGGGGAGGGACAGGCTGGCCACGCGCTCTCCTCCGGCGGCAGAGCTCCATCCTTCTGCAAGGGAGGGTCTCTCCGGAGCCAAAGGGGGGGCATCTCCCATCAGAGCTGCGGTGCTACCTTCAGGGGTCCTCTCACCTGCTGGTTTCACCCCACTTGCTCCGGCTCGCTGCTCTTTCTTTTGGGGTTTATTCTGGGGTCTGTTGAGGTTCCGCTGCAGGGCTGTGAGCCGGGTCCGCTGTTTGATGAGATAACACTTCCAGCAGTCACAGTCAACAAAGGGGCAAAACTTCATGTGACCTTTCTGGGGGACGACGATCCCGTGGTGGCGACATCTGGTGCATTTAGGCCGGCGTGGTAGCTCTGTGGCGGCCGCCGTCAGCTGCTCTTTAGATAAACTCATGATAAATAAAGTAGCTCAAAAATGTTCTGTATACTGCTACGATTATGTGTTAGGTGCCCGCCTGCAGATAAAGCAAAAGACCCTCTCACGTATTCAGTCAACTAAATGAACTGTGTATAAAATGTATCATTTTCATGCGTGGGAAAACATTATTGGCCCATAGCCAAGGACATAAAGACCAATCAAAATATGACTTCTCCTTCTTTCTTTCTTTTTTTTTTAAATTTTTTACAATCATTAGGTGCTGCAGAGAGATTTTTCATATTGTTAGGGCCACTTTGAGCTGTTGTATTGGATTGCATTATATTGCACAGGTGCTCCTAATAAAGTGTACAGTGAGTTTATACAACAATGGGAAAATTTCACAATTATTTATTTTTGTGCAGCTTGCAAATATATGCGCATAAAGGGAAATCTTACAACAGTGAAACGATAAATTGGCATGACTGTGTATTTTTGTCATGATTGGGACATTGGGAACAGAGTTCAGTGGTGACTTTGACAGTGTCACGAGAACTGCCTGTGCTCCCACCGTATTGCTACATTTGCCAGGGTTACCAGGTGGGCATCTGCACCTGCAAACAAGCCTGTACAAAGTAACAAATCAAACCCATCAATCAACAGTGGTTGCCCAACATAGGTTTCCCTATGGTGGAGAGTAACTTTCATAGGATTTTTTATTTTTAAGTATCCGAGCCCCTATTTCAGTGATTTGGTGGATCTGTTATTCCAATATGAAAAACAAGACAGTATGTTAAAGAGAAAGTATTTAGAGGTGGATGACAACATGGAGTAAAAGCCTTTGTGACTTCGCTTATACAAAGGCGACATCTATTCTTCCCCACACGCCAGCCACATCAGCACAGTATAGTCTAAATGTAGGAGCCATGATCTATCTGCACTACGTCAATCAATTGTGACAAGAGGGCAAAAGAGAGATGCAAATTCTGCACAACAAGTAATGTCTTTTGTAGTTTTGTGTGTTTGAAATTTGCAAACCACTTTGTCATTTTGTTTTATGACTAATACACTCAATGCAGTGAAAGGGCATGTGGTTTGCAGGCAGTCTTGACTGATGGTTTAATGTTTATAAGGAAACCTACAATTCAGAAATATTGTTGCATCCTTCACTTTACATAAATTCATGGAAAAAGGTACGGCTGTTTTGTTCTGCTGTTTTAGATAATATGAGATCATAATATAGTGATTGTAAATTGTATATTTTTTATAAACTAATAGTGTCAAACCTAAAGGAAACATTAATAAATGATAAATCACCAATTTTCTTAATAATAAATGGTAATAATGATGATAAGAAACCTTTGGATGGAAAATACATGTGTGGTTCAAAATGTGGTACAGGGACTAATAAATGATACATGATCAGGTTAAAACATGACAATCAGAATATTGTGTGAGAATTGGGAAGGTTTGAGTTAATTTTATTTTAATGAATATTACACATACCTGAGTAGCAGTACTTGCCATTATGTTTTATTTTATGGGGCACAACACATAATGTTTATTTATAGACCTAAAAGTGCCACTGTGCACTTTTACAGTTAAGACTCCTATAATAAATGCGGTGTTGTTGCATGGTCAACCTGCAGATATGTTCCCTAAAAACCGTTACCGTAACTTTTTGTGGGGGATGCTATAGAACCATTTTACCACACTGATGCACAAGACCCATAAAATATATGTTTCACCACTTCTGACACCTTAACAAAGTTTATGGATTTTCAAGCACCTTTAGAAACTCAAAAATGTGATTCATTTGGATAAATATTAATTATTTGCATTACAATATGTCCTAAAAAGATGAAAATCATTGTAATCATTTATTATATGATGATATAATAGATTATATGGTTATATTATATAATCTGAAACTATTTTCATCAGATTTACAGCCATGACATAAAATTAAAAATGTAATTAATAAGCACAAAAGAAATATTTCATTTTCATGTTTATTTACATAGCGTAAGGTGTTGCAATAAAATTCCTTGTCACCATTATATTATAAATACACCATTTTAAACAAGGCTTGATAACCCTCATTAAAATACATCCTTCAAACCCTTTGAAAAGTAATAATAATAAAACAAATGCTTTTAAGGATACAATTATTTCATTTTTGCACCTTTTAAATGTTAGTAAATCATGCAAAGCAGAAATATAGAGTACGAAAATAAAATGATATATAGATTGAATGTGTTGCTTTACAAAGGAGAATTAACATCAAAACAAAAATATGTGTTGGAAAATAGAAATACTGAGTCTGGTGGCAAAGCTTAAAGATCTTTCTCAAACAAATGTTAATAAATGGCTTTCAGCAATAGTGCTCTATGTAATCATCAATATACAGTACAGTACATATGTATGTTACTTGTCTGTGAGGGAAAAAAACAAACAAATAATGTAAATATTAGTTATTAAACATTCAAACCATACATTTTATCCCTGCGTGACTATCATATGACACCAACTGACAAATGTATGACATAAACTGCTATTATTTTAAAGTTAGATTGTAACACAGCTGGACTGTAAAAAAGGCTTACCTGATAGCACAGTAATCATATCATTCAGAGTTATGAGTAGCATTGCTCTTTCAGTCATGCATCAGTCAGTTTACAGTATAATCACTGCATCATCTAATAATATCATCCTCTCAAAGTGTTAAACAGTATTTTGCAGGCACTTACAAAGCATGGTATAGGCCTTTAAATGAGTTCAAGATTAGTCTCAAAATGGTCCACTGTTAAGATAATCTGATGAAATATTGTAGGAGCAAGTGTGTTTCTGTACTCTTGCATGAAATCATTAATTACAGTGAAGGTCGTAGTCCAAATTAGTGCCATGGGTCTCTGGAAGACATCTGAATAAAGCTGGATCTGGAGAGGAGTGAAGACACTATCTGAAACAGATTTTTTTTTTTTTTTTAAATATTACAAAAGGGCATTAGACTCAAGGACTAAATGACAAAAACATACCAAGAAGTGTAAATCTTCTCTTTACATACCTAGTAAAGTATCCAGAAAGACAGGGACTTTGTTTGTGTTAGTCTTGAGGTTGCATGTGAAAAGTCCAGAATCGTCAGATGGTGTTTATCGTCATATTTGGCAACATAATCCTTCCATTTATGGGAGCTTGCGATTTGCAGTTCATTTTACAAGGTTATCAAGTTGTGGTAACTCCAAATTTAATGACAGGCAATTGGGAATGGAGCAGAGTTCAGTAATTGGTAATTGGAGTATTGTGCGGCATTGTAGCCCAGGAGAGAAAAAGATCTTGAAGCTTGGCATTCTTAAAGCGGACACTGTTAGACTCCTTATTCTGCTCTGCAGAGTGGCGTTTTTCTTTCTTTAGCTATTTCTTTTTCAATATTCAGAAATATACACATGCACAGAAAAGTTTGTTTGTACATCCAATTTGGTTCTGTTTAACAATCAAGCAAACAGTCTTGAACACTTTCGGTTATAGTGTTACACAAAAAATATTGAAAGTAAATAAAATCTTGTTTGTGGAACAGTAAATGCTTATGATATCAGACTTTAAAAACAAACAATATAATGTACACTTGAAAGGTTTGTGATAGTTATTGGAAATAATAAACAGCTCTTGAGTACTGCTTACAACACAGGAATCAGAAAGTCTGATAAGACAGAATACACATAACTAAAAGTGAAATATACAAATAACAAAATGATTCAACTTGTATAAAATTAAATACTAAAACAACCACATGCAGAGCAGAAAAATGGTAGTCTATATTCAACTTAGAATTAGGCATCTGGTGAGCACTGTGGCTTTGTAGTATATCCTTCCCTTACGAATGAATTCTTTAACTTTGTCAACTGAACTCATCAGTATCGGCGGCCATAGCTTGGTGAACTGTAGGAAGAGGAAGAGAAGGTTGTTGTGAAACTTGATCCTGTGGCATCAAAGCTGCCTCTTCTGGAGCCTGACCTGGAACCAGTCCTAGAGCCAGACCGTGACCCAGTAGCAGAGCCAGACCCACTGATGCTATAGGGACTGTAAAGGCCTTTGCTTGATTGAGATGATGCTTCCAGTAGTCGCAGACCAGTCCCTTCCTCTATCATGCTTCTATCCAGAGCATCCTTGTAAGAGATTTTAAGCTTGGTTTTAGGACATGTGAGGTATTTTGAGTATGCACTAACATCTCGTAGCTTCTGTGCTGTGCGTGCATCTAAGGTGCCCTTCTTTACAGCGTCATCTATCGGGACTCTGTTGGTAACATCTGGTTCAATTAAACCACCTGTAAGATACTGGACCTCAAGGAATCGCTGTCCGGCTTCATAGTACAGCCAACCTTTCTTTAGAGCTTGGGCTGCTGACATTTTGGTTTTGGTTCTAGGATCCTCAAATCCATTATAAGCCTTCTGGGCCAGACTGATGCGGTCCACCATGATTTTATCCACAAGCCCTTTGGTCATTGCATCTGCAACAATGAATTTCTCTCCAGTATTTGGGTCGATGATGCCTCCTGTGCAGGCCTGAGCTTCCAGCAACCTTTGACCTGTTATGTTGTCCACAAGGTTTCTGTGTATGGCCTCTGTGACAGACACCTTCTCCAGGGTTTCTGTGTCTAAGATTCCAGCCACAGGGCAAGTTTCCTCTGTTGGGTCGCTCCATGTGGTTGCCGGTGTTTTGATACTAGGCACTGGACTCATGGTGTAAGAGGAAGAAGAACCAAAGGAGGATGACCGTGATCTGACACCACTCATGTTTCCAGACAGCATGTCTGCAAACTCTGTGATGGACAGAGTTCCTGCTCGGTACTGTTCCAGAGCTGACTTGTCAATCAGGCCCCTTGTAATTGCATCATCAATGTCATACTGCCGACCAGACCTTCTGTCAATGATCATAGATTTCACAACTCCATCAGATGAAGTGATGGTAATTTCCTCCCATTCACACTCCTGCTCTGCCAGCTCTAAATAGGTCTGGTGGTCAATTAGCCCTTTCTGATATGCCTCATACACAGACATCTCTTTGCCCGTCTCTGGATCGACAATGACGACCCTGCGCTTTCGAACAGATGACTTGGATGATGTCTTCCTCTCCCGCTTCTTTTCTTTCAGCAGCAGAAGAGCAAAGCCAGTTTCTGGGTCTATCATACACCTCTCCATTAGCTGTAGGTAGGTGAGGTTTTCTTCAGTGTTAGGGTCAAAGAAACCTTTTGTGTCATCAGATGGGTCAGTGAGGATTTCATTCATTTCCTCATCAAAGAGGCCACGTGAATATGCGGCTTCAACTGGCAAGCGGTGGCTCCCCTGTGGGTCAATGATTCCACCTGTAGCAATTTGAGCCTCTAACAGGCGAATGCCATGGTCTTTCAGAATGAGGCCCTTTTTCATTGCCTGAAATAGTGAGATGACCTTGCCAGAATATGGGTCCTTGTAGCCAGTGACAGCTCGCTCAGCAGAGAGGAGTTTGTCTTTAAACTCTTGGCCAACAACTGCCATCTTGACAGCTTCTATGACATTTAGTTTCAGGTTTTTAATAGGGTCAATGACATATCCTGTGGCGGCTTGAGCCTCCAGGAGCTCAAAGGCAGTACCTGGTCTGATCATGTTCTTCTTCATTGCTTGGTAAATAGACAGTCGGTCTTTGCTAGATTCTACATACACGCCAGCAATGCAGCTGGTACCCTCAAGGTATTTCTTAACATCTCTGCTGACCTCCTCCACTGTAATGATGCCCTCAGTGAGTTCATTGTATGTCTTTTGGCTGATGATCTGAGAACGAAGCAGTTCTTCCACAGTGATTTGCTTTCTGAGACCCTTGAAGAGAAGTTTTCTGTCTGCAAGTGAAAGTAGCCGCAAACCACTTTCTTTATCAACTCTGCATCTTTTCAGTAGCTGAGAATAGGACTGTTTCTCGTCTGATGTTGGGTCACTGTAACCTTGAACATCCCCAGTAGGTTCAGATATTCTGTCAATTGTCTCCTTATTGATGTATCCACGCTGCATAGCAACATCCATGGGAAGGCGGAAGTAGTATTCAGGATCAATTAATCCTCCAGTAGCATTCTGGGCTTCCAAAAGCCTCAGGGCATAATCCTCGGGAATCAGGCCTTTTTTCATTGCCTGGAAGAGAGAAATCACTTTTCCACTGTATGGATCTTTGTAACCTGTAACTGCTCTCTCAGCAGAGAGAAGTTTGTCATGAATTTCAGGCCCAACAAGCCCCTTGCGGACAGCTTCATCAACTGTTAGAAGTTCATCTTTAACTGGATCAATCATGAATCCTGTTGCTGCTTGGGCCTCCAGAAGATTCAAAGCAACTTCAGGCTTTATCTTTCCGCTCTTCATTGCTTGATATATACTGATCTTTGGAGGACTGTCTGACATTATTCCAGCGATGCAACCAGTACCAAAGAGATACTGTTTTACTGATGGCATTTCCATTACTTCACGAATAGACATTTTTTCTTGTTTCAAGAGGTTGTATGTGTGCAAGTCAATGATTCGAGCACTGTAAAGCTCCTCAATAGTAACTCGCCTTCTGATTACATCACATGACATGCCTTGCTCAGACTTTAGAGTCTCTCTTTGTTCAATAATTTCAATGATGATGACTAGCATTCTTTCCTTTGTGATTTGTCCCAAGCGGTACTGCTCCATGAGGCGGCGCCTCTCCTCTTCTGGAAGCATATTTGAGTTCATGACTTCCCAAATGGTCATACTCTTCCCTGCAAAACTCTTATGTGGGATCTCAATTTGAGCGTTCGCTAAATCTGTTTGGGCTTGCTCCTCTGTGTATTGATAGGACTTTTCAGCAAGAGCAGGAGTTTCAACCTTTGACAGAGGCAGATAGCACAGACCAGAGTTGGGATCTCTTACACATTTCTCTAGCAACTGCTTGTAAGTGACACTTTCATTGGTGCTGGGATTGGTGAAGCCTTTAATGTCCCCTGATGGTTCATTGAAGGACTTGGCCATTTGTTTGCTGAAATAGCCACGTTGAATGGCCACATCATTGGGAACACGATGGCTGCTGACTGGATCAATGATCCCTCCTGTAGTAAACTGAGCTTCCAGGACAGGAATGGCTTGCTCCCTTAGAACAAGCTCTTTCTTCATAGCCTGGAATAAAGAAATCGTATTGCCTGTATATGGATCTTTGTATCCTGTCACTGCTTTTTCAGCCAAGAGAAGTTTCTCATGAAGCTCTGGGCCAACAATGCCAACCTTCACAGCGTCATCCACAGAGTATTTCAGGTTTTTAACTGGATCAGTTATGAAACCAGTTCCAGCTTGGGCCTCAAGTAGTGCAATCCCAGTGTTTTGTTGCAAAAAGTTGTTTTTCATTGCTTTATATATGCACAACTTCTCATTTGACTCTTCCATTGTGATTCCATCAATGCGGTCTGTGCCTTGCAAATACCTCCTGACCATATCAGTTTCACCAACTTCTTTAGGTGTCTTTTTACCCTGTTGGAGTTGGTCAAATGTAGCCTTATCAATGATGTTGGAATCAAGTAAAGAGCTGGCAGTGACTGGTGCCCTAATGCCTTCAAAACAGGCATCTTCCTTTTTTTTGTCCTCTTTTTCATCAACCATTGTTATGACAATCGTTATCAACCTTTCAACTGTCACCTGCCCCATTCTGTACTGGCGAATCAACTCTATTCTTTGCTCCTCAGTGATGTATTCAGAGTGTATGATCTCCCAAATAGTGACTTTTCTTCCTTTGAAAGGCCCATACTCCAACTCCATAGTGGTCTGGTTCAAAGCCTGTTTGGTTTTAGCCTCTGTAATCTGTTGGTCATCTTTTGGCTTGGAGGCCTTCTTTGAGAGAGGAAGCAATGGTAATCCAGTTTCTTTGTCTGTGATGCATTTTTTCATGAGCTGTGCATAGGTTGCATCCTCATGTGAGTTAGGATCATAAAATACCTTTGTTTCATCAGTGTTCTTGTTCAAGGTCTTGCTGATTTCCTCATCAAAATATCCACGTTTGCAGGCAACCTCATGTGGGATGCGATAGCTTTTATTGGGGTCAATGATTCCACCTGTTGAGAGTTGTGCTTCAAGCAGACGGATGCCGTGGTCCTTCTTTATCAGGCCTTTGTTCATGGCTTCAAACAGAGATACCTTTTTTCCTGTATATGGATCTTTGTAGCCGCTGACAGCTCTCTCTGCAGACAGAAGTCGCTCATGGAGTTCTGGGCCCACAAGACCTGACTTGACAGCTTCATCAACAGGGATTCTCTCATTTTTGACAGGATCGATTATAAATCCAGTTGCTGCTTGAGCTTCAAGCAGGTTAACCACAGTCTCTGGTGACAGTAATTCTTTCTTCATAGCTTGGTAGAAAGGAATTTTCTCCTTGGTTGGTTCATTTAACAGCCCAGCAATGCTCGGTGTTCCTTGTAGTGCCTTCTTCACAGACTCCATCTCAGAAATCTCTTTTACTGTTGTCTTGCCATTACTCAATTTGTTGAACAAGTCTTTGTTTATAATTTTAGACTCTAAAAGTTCGTTGGCAGAGACTGTAGCCCTCAAACCATTGAACACATTTTCATTATCCTTCTCCTTGTCTTCCACAACAGTGATGACTATTTTGATAATCTTTTCCACTGTGATCTTTCCTGTCTTGTACTGACGAATCAGTTCTCTTCTTTGCTCCTCAGTGAAATACTCTGAGTTTATGACTTCCCAAATGGTGACTGTTTTTCCTTTGAACCTTCCAAAAGGCACAACAACATTTGATTTACTGAACACTTCTTTTATCTCTTTATCTGTGTTTGTTCTTTCACTCTGAGCAGCTGTTACTGGTAATATCAGTAGGCCTGACTCTGCATCCTTGGTGCATCGCTCCAGTAACTGTTTGTAAGTGAGTTGCTCCTGAGTGCTTGGGTCAATGAATAATTTGCAATCATCACTGGGATCAGTGAGTTTCTTATTCATGTCTGCGTCAAAGAGACCCTGCTTATAGGCTGTCTGCAGTGGTACTCTATGACTATTGATAGGGTCAATGATGCCACCAGTTGCAAGCTGTACATCTAGGAATTTGGTGGCCTGCTCCCTTTCAATAAGTCCCTTTTTCATGGCCTCATAAAGAGAGATTTTGGCTCCAGTATAGGGATCTTTGAAGCCAGTGGCTGCTCGCTCTGCAGAGAGCATCTTGTCATGGAGTTCAGGGCCAATTAATTCATCCTTAACAGCCTCATCTACAGAGACTAGTTTATTTTTCACTGGATCTACAATGTAACCAGAAGCTGCTTGAGCTTCCAGGAGCATTGTGGCAGTATTCGGAGAAATCTTGTTCTCCTTCATGGCCTGATAGACACTCATTTTCTCTTTGGATGGAGTCAAGACACCTCCAACACTGTTCTGACCCTTAAGACATGATTTAATTTTATCAGTCTTTCCAAGGTCTTGCACAGAGGCTTTGCCCTTTTTCAGTTTGTCAAACTCCTTTTTGGTCAGGATACCAATGTCATGGAGCCTTTCAGCAGGAACTTTCTCTCTTATTCCATCAAACGCTAATGCTGATTCCCCATCTTTCTTCACTCCATCAGTTTCAACAGAGCCATTGTAAACTTTCTTTGTCATACCCACCATTGTCATGTCCACTAATTGCTCCTCAGGAACCTTGTCAGTCTGGACCTCAATTTCCTTTGTTTTGGATGTGCCCTGTTTTGACGCAACCTCAAGAATCTGAAGCTTCTCTCTGAGCTTTTTATTTTCCTCTCCCAATATTTTTTCTTGTTCATTCCTCTTCTTTTCAAGCACCTCCATTTCTTTTTGCTTGTTTTTCATCTCTGCTTCAGCCTCCTTTTGTTTCTTCAAAGCTTCATCCATAATGGCCTGAAGTTTCTTCTTCTCCTCTTCCATTAGCTTCCGCTGACGCTCTTGTTCATCTTTGAGAGCTTTGGCCTTGTTCACTTCATCCTCAAACTGTTTCTCAAGCTTCTTTTTCTCATCTTCAACAGCCTTTTCTCTTTTCAACAACAGATCCTTCTCTGTGAGGAATGACTGCTGAAGAATGACCTTCTGTTGCTCAATTTGTTCTTGTTGGGTATGTGCCATCTATTTAGAGAAAAAAAGAAACAAAGCAGTAAAATGTTAAAAAAACATCACTCAACAATTGAATGTCAATTGAATGACTTAATGTATAAATATATCATCATCAAACCTAAATTATATATTATATATAATAATGACCATTTTCACTATGCAGTATTGTGTTTTGACATTCATATAAATTGCTGAGAATGTTATGTATGGCTCTGCAATTTACATGTCATGTTTCATGTGCCTCAACAAATACTGTAGTTAGTGTGTTTGACAGGATTATGTTAATTACAAGGATTGTATACACTACATTGTGTTATTTCATGTCACAATACCTCTTTAGATTTTTTCTGAAGCTCCTCTGCCTCTTTTTTCAGTTTCTCCCTCTCTTTTTCAAGGTCAGTGATGGCTTTCTTTAAGTCATCTGCTTCTCTGGTGCTCTGTAGCCTCTGAGTCTCCAACTTTTGCACAACAATTTCTGTAGTTTGTTTCTCTGTGCTTTGAATACGAACTTTTGCTTCATCAGCTTGTTTCTTGAATTTCTTTGCTTCCTCTTCAGCTTTTGCCTGAGCATCACTGAGCTCTTTCACCCTTAATTTCAGTTTCTCTGCTTCAGCAGACACTTCAAGCTGCCTCTTTCGCTCAGCCTCTAATGATTTTTGGAAGCCCTCTGTCTCCTTATCAAGGCGTTGCTGTATCTGTTGTTTGTCCTCAAGTAGTTTTTTAGCCTTTTCCTGTGCCTGGTTCTTCTGTTTCTGGAGCTCTTCTGCTTCAGCTTTCAGTTTTGTAGCCTCCTGGATGGCTTGCATTTTCTCCTTAAGCATTTTCTCTGCAAGTGCCCTCTGTTCAGCCAAGTCAGACTCAGCAATCTGTCTCTGTCTGGCTGTTTCCTCAGCCTCCACACTGAGTTTGGCAGCCTCCTCTGCCAGGCTCTTCATTTTCTCAGCTTCTTCTGCAAGTAACTTCTGTGTATTATCTTTGTCTTTCTTCATGAGACGTTTGTTTTCATTCTCAATTGTGAGCTTCAGTTTCAGGAGCTCATCCATTTGGATCTTAACTTTGGACAGCTCATCCTCCACCTGTGCCTTTTGCTTGACAGCATCATTTACTTCACCCTTCACTCGCTGGAGCTCCTCATCTAACACAGCTTTCTGTTTGTCAGTTTCATCCAGTTGCAGTTTAACCATCTTAAGTTCCTTCTCAACCTGAGACTTCTGTTTAAGAGCTTTTTCAGCTTCTTTTTTGTGCTTGGCCATCTCTGCATCAGCCTGCTGTTTCTGCTTTATAGCTGCTGCCTCAGCTGCTGCTCGCTTGGAGGCCTCCTCTTCTGCTTCTTTCTTCAGTCTCTCTGCATCTTTTTGAGCTTGGGCCTGTTTTGCAGCTTCATCCTCTGCAGCCTTTTTTTGTTTTTCAGCCTCCTCAGCTTTTTGACGAAGCAGGGCAGCCTCTTTCTCTGCTTTCTCTTTGGCTTTTTCAGCTGCTTGTGCAAGTTTCTTGGCATTTTCAAACTCATCTTTCAGATTTTTCTGAGCGAGAATGTCTTCTTTATTTTTACTGAGAATATTTTGAGCTTTTTGTTCTGCAGCACTGCATTTCTGTGCTGCCTCTTTTGCCAGAATAGCCTGCTTCTCTGCGTCTTTCTCAGCCTTGTCTTTGTGTTTATTTGCTTCAGCAGCTTTCTTTTTCAGGCGGTCAACTTCCTCCTGAGCAGCTTTGCATTGTCGAGCTGCCTCTTCTTCTGCTGCTGTAATCCTCTTCACCTTCTCCTCAGCTTCTTTCCTTTTCTTCTCTTCCTCTGCAGCAAGTTTTTTCAGTTTATCTGCTTCTTCCTCTGCTTTGAGTTTGCTCTTTTGTGTCTCCTCTGCAACACCCTTCAGCTTCTTTAATTCTATCTCCAAACCTGATTTGTCTTTTGATGCTTTCTCAAAGTTGATCCTAATGATACGAATTTCTTCTTCAACAACTTTCTTTTGCTTTATAGTTTCTTCCACAATAGTTTTTTGTCTCTCTAACTGAGAATTAGAAGAGCTCTGCAGGTGTGTGATTTTCTCCGCTATGTCTTTTTTATGCAGAGCAGCCTGATCCTCCAGCAGCTTCCTCTGATAAGCTTCGTCCTCAGCTTGTCTTTTGAGTCTTTCATTCTCTGCTTCTTTAGCTTTCAGGGCAATCTCTGCTTCAGTTTTCAGACGAGTTGCCTCATTGATGGCAGACAGTTTTTCCTTGAGAATTTTTTCAGCTTCGGCTCTTTGGCGAGCTGCTTCTTCCTCTGCGATCTGTCGCTGCTTCTTTGCCTCTTCGGCAACTGATCTCAGCCTGGTAGCTTCCTCAGCAAGTTGTTTCATTTTCAACACTTCAGATTCAAGAAGCTGCTTGCTCTTCTCCGTGGTTGACAGTGTCTCCTTTTCTGCTTGAATCTTCATATGCAGAAGATTGTCCATTTCACTTCTGACTTTAGCCAGCTCATCTTCCAGTTGTTTTCTCTGGCTTTCCGCAGCATTCACTTCATTTTTTAGACGCTGGAGCTCATTATCCAGCAGCCCCCTCTGTTGCTCAGCATGTTCAAAGTCAGCCTTTAAGCGTATGCATTCTTGCTCTGCAGAGAGCTTTTGATGGGCTACTTGTTCTGCAAATTTCCTTTGTTTTTCCAACTCCTTCTCTGCATTCTCCTTCTGTTTAAGTGCAGCTTCTTCAGCCTTAGCCCTTTTCTTGGCATCTCGCTCTGCATCAACTTTCTGCCTCTCTGCTTCCTCTTGAGCCTGGCTCTTCTTTTGAGCCTCCTCCTCAGCTTGTAGCCTCAAGCGGAGAGCCTCATTGGCTTTCTGTCTCCATGTTTCAAGCTCCATCTCTGCTTGCTCCCTGGCTTTGCTAGCTTCCTCTTGTTGTTTCCTCAGTTGTTCAGCTTCCTCCTGCAACTGAAGGACAGTGCCCTGCTCTTTCTTGAGAGATTCCTCGAGTTTTGTTGTCTTTTCACTGAATAACACAGATTTACTTTGCAGCTGTGTAGCTGCACTCTTCTGTGCTACCTCCTCGACTACCTTAATCTGTCTCAGTTTCTCCTCTTCGGCCTGTTTCATGCGCCTCTCTGCCTCCTCAGCTTGCATTTTGAATTTCTGAAGGTCATCCAGTGCTTTCTGCTTTTGTTTGGAAGCCTCTTTTTCAGTCTCAGATTTACGTTTCAGCTCTTCTTCTGCATTTTTCTTTTTCTGAGTCTCTTCAGCCACCTGCTTGCGAAGCCTTTCTGCCTCATCCTGAGCAGCTTTCCTCAGTTTCTCAGCATCAGTAGCCTTGTCTCTGAGTTGCTGTAATTCAGCCTCAGCTGTGGTCTTCTGTTTTATTGTTGTCTCCAACTGAACTCTAATTATGTGGATTTCTTCCTCGATCTTTGTGCGGCTGATAAATGCCTCTTCCAGCTGCAGATGCTTGGACTTGATCTCCTGTTCTGACAGACTCTTCAGATGGTCCAGTTCCTGTTGAATGTTTTGCTTCTGTTTCTCAGAATCCACTGCGACATCTTGCCTCTTGGTGGCCTCTTCTTTCATCTTCAACTTTAGCTCCTGAGCTTCTTGTTCAGCTTTGGCCACAGATTTAGCATGGGCCTCAGCCAGCTGCTTTTGTTTATCTAACTCGGCCTGTATCTCTGCTATCCTTTTCTTCTCCTCTTCTTTTAGTTTTTCAGAAGCTTTCTGTATTAGTAGAAGTAAAGACGGGGTAAAAGGAAATTGAGAAAATGTTAGAACTGTTAAAAACAAATCTTCACTATCAAAGTAGTTACAAAACATGTAGGTACACTGACATGTTTTAAATACTTGTGAATAGGTTACAACTATAGTTAATTATCAGTTCTTTTAACTAGAAGGAAAAATACTGTATTGGGAAATTCTAGTCATGTTTATTTAATGTATGGCACACAGAATGACACTTCACAACACAACACCACACTACACTTTGCTTCCATGCAGTTTAGGTAATTTAATTGCTTAATATTCTATTGTTCTTCATCTGTGTAATAAACCCTGGCACAATAACTTTTGTAACACAACAGAAAACTATATGTATGTAAAAAATAACTATTAGTGATTATATTTTCAAGGTGTAGAAAGTATATTGCTGCTGCTATATTTCACCTGAAAGATAATTATACTTAAATGTCATATTTGATGTTGATATGATGTGATGTTGTATACTTCAGTCATCGTTTAACACTCTTTGGATACAGTTGCGTCTCTTCTCTGTCTTTACATTCTCAAAGTAAAGCAGCTTTCGAGAAATGTGTAAAGTAATTGAGAAGAAAGGCAGGGAACAAATAATTAGCAGCATGCTAATAATAAGTGCTGTGGGAAAGATACCAAAGGCCTTAAGAAAGTTAAGAAACAACTGAATAATTTGAATAAAATGATTAAAATGGAATTGCAGCGCAGCAAATCAGAAGTACATCAGAGTACCGTCACTATGAATAATAGCATAGTGATGCAGCAAACACAGCATGATTTCATGTAGCACAGAACAATAAATAAGCTTGGATTAAACCTGCAGTGCGGAACTTTTACGTATAAATGAATGTCCGTTACATTCAAGTCTTTACCAGACGAGTTCGTACAATGTTGATTAAGCCTATCACTACCGGGTAAATCTCTCTGTATTTCATGGTATATTTTGAAATATTTTATCAGTGGCAATTCCCGCATTGGCCAGCTGAGTAGCAAATGTGCGGTTAGCCCTCTTCTAATTTAAGTGGGATAAAACTATTTAATTTTGTGGCTCTTATAGATTTTCCAAACTTTATCAGACCAAATGTATAATATTCTGATTTTGAAAAGAGTCATTTCACGGGGGTTGGAGAGTTGGATTGTAGAGTGGCCACAGGGAGGAATCCTGGTGAGTCGGGGCCACATGAGAATTATATTGTACAAGCTGCTATATCTGAGGATATAGCTGCAACAGTAGTGACGGAATCGGCTGTGGTGGAGCCTATGACGTAAGCACGTATTGACAGTGTTTTTGTAATTACTCTCACTGTCAACAGGGAGAAAAAAGTCCCGCACTCCAGGTTTAATGTGTAAGCAACAAGACAGAAATCCAAGATCAAGTTACATCAATTTTGATAACATGAAGAGATGAGCTTTTTGTTAATTGTACAGGTGATTGATACCCAAAAGGAAGGTTCAACATTTTAGAAATCTTCCATAATTGTCTCTAAATAAGCCCTGGTTTGGGTATTAAACGCTGATAAGATTAGTTAGTTTATTGATTAGTTGACTATTTTGATAAAGGAAAAATTGTTTCAGTGAATGTTCAAAGAAAAATCAAAGTATGTCAAATAATCTTTGATCTCAGTTTCTCAATCAAGAAGATTTGACATATTTCTCATTGTAACACAAATATATTTTGGTTTTGGACTTTTGGTTGAAGAAAATTAGACACCTTCAACTCATAAACTGAATGACTAACTGATTAAAGAATATTGTCAAAAATGCCAATAAATCACAAAGCACATTAAAGCAAAAAAGGCTAATAGGAAGTGTGCTGACTGCTCATTCAGAGACATAAGAATTTCTAAATAAACGTAGAAGGGTTTAAATTATGAAAGGTCTCCAAAAATTCCTGAACCTTCCCTTCACTACAGACAAGGGTCTGATGTAGAGAGGAATGACATGAGAGTGTCTTCTTTTAAATACCTGGTGCTTTGGGGTTAATTCATCTCTTAAGCGTGTGATTAATATTCATCATGACAAAGCACTGGCAAGCAGTTCAAAAGGATCAAACACAATACAAAGTTAGAAAAGAAGAAAGGGGGAAAAAGTAAAGCCGTAATTTAAAAAATAATATATCTGAGAAGGCAGGTAACCAAGCTGAAGCCTTCAAATCACAAGTGTGAGTGATTTCAAGAGGGAATAAAGAAGCAAATATCCAAGGAGGGTTGAATCGAGAGCAACTACATCTCTTGGTTGTAGATACTCAAAGATGTTTCACTTCTCTTCCGTTTTAACTGACTGGTGGAAAGTCCGAGGTGTTTAACCTCAGTGGTTGTTATCAAGGTCATTGATACCACTTCATTAGGGCCCCTGACTGTTTAAATTACCGTTGTTAGAGTCAATGGAGTCAACTGAGGCTAAGTGTAAATGACAGTTGTTGGAGTTGACCTGGCTGTTATAAAGAAAGTCGTCAGAGTCGTTGGAGTCACCTGATACCAAGTGTTAACGACAGTTGGAGATGTCATATAAGGTCAAATGTGAATGGTTGTTGAGGCGATATTCCAAACCAAATCAGGCATTGAAGGGCACTGCTGCAGGATAGAATAGAGGTGTTTGTATGTGTGTGTGTGTGTGTGTGTGTGTGTGTGTGTGTGTGTGGGGGGGGGGGGGGGGGGGGTCAATGTATTTATTTTTGCTCTACAACATTTCTCATTTTTCACTGCAGCCTTAATGCACTATCTCCATTAAAATTAATGGGAGGACTGGATGTTTTGAATGCCTCATTTGGTCTGAATACGGCCTAAGTCTCCTGGGAAACAAAATGGGAACAAAATTGTAAGCAGGGGATACGTGGTGTCACAGACCTTCCACCTTGTTGAGATTTCTTTACTTTGATGTAAATAGCTTCATTAACTCCTCTTTCAAACCATCTGTCCTCCCTATCCAAAATATGTACGTTGTCCTCGAAAGGGTGTCCTTTATCTTTCAGGTGTCACTCTACAACCAAGAAGTCCAGTTACACTTGATTCAACCCTCCTTGGATAACCATGAACTGGATGACTGAGAATCTTAACAGACGAAGAACCAAATTAAAACTGTTGGACAAGCAGTTGAAAAGTTGGAGAATGTGACTGAATTTGGGGCTGATGCCCCGCAGCCAAATCAGAGTCATGTGCACAGATTATGTGACATGATTTGACTAAATACACAGTGTAGGGGGAATGAGAGACATATGCTGTAGTGGGGATGTGATGTGCTGCAACACTAAGATGAAACTGTTTGCTTCCCTAATTTGCGCTGTCCTATTATGCTAAACAGATTTGGACCCTAAGTAATAGAATCCACCATCTGGAGTGCCAACATTTTAGACGTATTTAATGACACATTTTTTCCCATACATAAATCACGTAATAGGTAGGGGGTGGCATTGTTTGTGTTAGTGGGGCTTTGGGTTTTTAACAGAAGCCTGCTGCTGAGTGTGTAATTACCTCATTATCCTCCAGGCGGCGCTGTGTGTCCATGATGAACTTAATATACTGGCTGGTGAGGGTCGTCAGCTCGCTGTAGCGAGTTCTCAGAGTAACATACTGTAAGAAATGCAGCAGCATCAAGTATTTAACAGACTATTCACATGATGTCTAACTCTAAATTGTAGTTTTGATATACATTTCCTACACTGTTTACAATACATTTATTTCCTAGAATTATGTATATAATGTTTAAAAACATCCAAGATCCATTACACCAAAACCAGACATGTAGACATCATCTCTCACATTTAATTTGTAAGAGAATTAGGTGATACCAATAATACTTCTTAAAACTCACCTCTTGAATGATATTATCAGAAACGCACTCCATTTTGGGTTTCTTTAAAGGAGAGGCAATGGGATCCTGGAGGGCTTTGTAGGTCAAAATCTGCAGCTCATAATCCTAAAAAATAAATATGTTAGTCAAGTCAGAAAGTACAGTTATTTGGGTTTTTTTTAGGAGAAAACATCTGTACATACCTTGACTGAATCAATGTAAGCCTTTGCATTTTTCTCGCAATTCTCAATCTTGTCCTGGTTTTTCTCAATCTCTTCCAGGAGTTTCTGTATGTATAAATAAAAACATCAAATACTGAAATAGGCTACAGCCTTAAAATCTATTGCAAAGAGAAAAAGCCACAGCTAGTCCCATTATTATCATTGCTATGAACATATTTATTAAAATTCATGTTTAACGGTCAGTATTTATAGTCATTGTTTTGCCATGTAATTTTTAGCACACTTCCAGTGCATGTGTGTAATCAGTATAGCCACCAGGGGGCAACACAAATACTTTTCCTCTCTGTACCCCACACAGCCTCCTTTACAATACCTTCTCCTCTGCCAGTTGCTCCTTGAGGGCCTTGTTGTCACCAATGGGCACAGCTTGTATTTTCTCCTGCCTCTCCCTTGCTTCTCCAAGCCAGCGGATAAGCCACTCGTAGCTTTCATGGTAAGATTTCATGTGGCGCCCGAGGAGGTCGAGCTCCCGCTGCCTAAGGTCAATCTGAGCAAACACAGCCTGCCAGCGCTCCAGGAGGCTGTTCACCAGCAGACGGTAATGCTCGAGCTCAGCATCACGCTCACTATGGATCCGTGTCATCTTGTCATTTATAGCTGTAGCCGTCTTAAGCTCGTCCTGCAGGCGGTCAAATACCACCTGGTTGGCTTCTGCTTCAGCATGCATTTTCTGTCAGACAAAAAAACAGAGAAAAGTCACATCACTGGTTAATGCATCCAGGTAATATATTTTTGGAGATGAAAGCAATGCAGCCCAGTATGCCACATATAAATTTAAACATGCACACTGAATGTAGATATGAATGAACTGGAAACACCATGACATCTTCTCCAAAAGAGATAATACCTTTAGCTGACTGCGATGGTTCTCCACCTCTTTGTCATCAGCTGGCACTTTGCTGACATCTCGCAGACGAGTCTCATAAATCTTCAGTGTGTCTTCTGCATCTGTAGTGTTTGTGATCACTACATCAATGGTTTTCAGCCTAGAAACAAGAGGTTTACACTTCATAAAAAGCACAACACCAGTTGGAAATTAAACAGTAAGCATTCAGAGAGTCACAAAGCCTCACTTGTCCAAGTAGACTGAGGAGAGGCCATAGACGTGGTCCATCTTCTTCAGTGTGATGTCCAGTTCGGAGTGCAGCATTGGTGCGGAGCTGGACTGCTGAGGAGATGCCAGGACCTCCTCTGCCTTCTCAGCGATAGAGTTCAAGTCTTTTTTCAAACCCTCCAACTCTGACTGGACTTTCTGTTAAACAAAAAAAAGAAAGATATTTTAGTGAAAAAATGATTTAGTACCACAAAGACTTAGCCGATAACATCCACATATCCACACATACCACATTATAATCAGTGTTGAAGAGATATCAAACACAAGCATAGAACAACTTACATTATACACATTATTATAAAAAAAAAAATACTGTTGCATGTTAGAAGAACTGTTCAGTTTAATCCAGGTTATTCTGTTTACTTCTGCATCGAAATTTGTGCTCCTATTTTTTAGAGCTGCATCGATTAGTCTGCAACTATTTTGATAGTCATTTGATCATTTAGGCACTTTTTCCAAGCAAAAATACCAAAAAACATAAATGGTTTCAGATTCTTACATTTGAGCATTTGCTGCTTTTAGTTGTCTTACATTACATAAAATGTAATATTTGGGGGTTTTGGACTGTTGTTCAGACAAAATAAAATATTTGACGATGCCATTGCAGACTCTAGGAAATTGTGATGGACATTTAATCTCAGGTCTTATTTTCCATGATGTTACCATTTGCTCTGCAGTCTTTAGTGCGCAGGCTTTGAGAGGCTCCTTGTCCACAGGCTGGCGAAGGCGTGTCACTGTTCGATTCTCGCAACCCTCCAGTCTCAGACGAAGATCTTTGATCTTGGTCAGGTAAGTCCTGCACACAGTCTCGTCTTGCTCACCTGGTTGGAATATAAAAAGTTATAAGATTTATTATGTTGTGGCAGGGAACGTCACATCTGGATACAGGAGCAGGTTGTTAGTTCAAGTCAAGTTTGCTTTGGATTTAGAAGCTTATAGTATTTGCACACAAGAAAAACCTACTTTGACCAAACAAACCACAGCACAATCCTAAAAGTAATGGTTTAATGTAATGCATTTTGGAATATCACTAAATAATTTGGTAAAATTAATCCATTAATTTACTATTTATAATCTGTTTCATATTGCAGGAATAACATGCTTGATTGGTTGCATGTTGATTAGTCTTCAGAGGTTTACCAGCTGATTAATTCATTCACTGTTTAGGCCTGAAAAGTCAGTTACATTGAAACCCATGCACAGAGACAAGAAAGCAGTGAAGTTAGGAGGAATACCAAAATCAGCGAGGGTAATAAAGATGATTGAGTTCATGGATGGAATGAAACATGGCAGCACAACAGCACTCAGTGCACACAAAGTCCTGTTCAGCCAATCTAAAGCTCTTACTAGACATCTGATGCTGTAACTTAAAACACCTTACCTGCCCTGGGTGGCACATAGCCTGTAATATGAATCCAACAGTCAACTTACACACAAATGACCATGGGTGAAATTCAACACATGTGGCTGGTAAATGATTGATTTCATGAGAATGAATGATCTGACCAGCTTCAAACTAAATAAAATGTTTTGACCATGTTTTGGTGATGATAAAAGAACCAACAGTGACATTAATTAAAAAGTACACACCTTGCTCTGCAGAGCTGACCAGTCGGTTGTAGTGCTGGTTGGCCTTGTTGTAGTTGGACTCCACCTGCATACGGTCTTCTGCCCCAAACATCTGGGAGTCCTGGCTGTCTCTCAGAAAGTCCTGGTAGTGCAGCTCCAGGTTCCTCAGTGCCAGCCGGTACTCCTCCACTGTCAGGGTCTTAAACTGCAGGTTACACAATGAAAGTTATGAAAAGCCTAGTTCAACACTAAAGCTTTTTATTTAGATGCAAAATATATTAACTAGTAGAGTGTAAAGTAAAAGTATGTGTCAGGAAATGGGTTTCCCTGACTGTGGCCAATAACCAGCCACAATCAAACAGATTCTGTCCCATTGTAAAAGCTATAAATCAAATATATTCAACATAACTACTCAACAATACAAGCATAAACAGAATCCACTACAGATTAATCGTTTTCAGTAGTTTTCATACTGGCAGAAATCTAATGTTTACAATTATATTAAAAGTAACAAATACAGACAACACATCTAAACTATTGAACAGATATTTTAATTTAATCAAAATATGTTTTCATTTGAAACAGACAATATTCATGTATGCTCCAGTGATTTAACAACAAAAAGTAGGAAACAGTGTTGTAGTGTGTTGCTTTCTCTCTAATATGTCCTGTGTTGTTACCATGGTGATGTTCCAGGTGTTGATGATGTGGATATCTCTCATCAGGTACTGCCAGGACAGCAAGCTCCTCATGTCCACAAACATCGTCTGCCACATCGTCTCAAGCCTTTGCAGATTTCCATCCAGTCTGAGGAAGGTTAAGTGGAGTTAGTGCACTGTACACTGTGTGTAAATTTGGATATTAACTTATCTTAAGAACCCTGAGGGGACTCTAAGCTCACCCTGCAACGCTATTCACTGCATCCTTATTGGTTGGCGGAACCAGGAAGCAGATAGATGGTACAGATGCCTCGTTGCCTTTATCATTCAGCACTTTCCATTTGTTGGGCTCCGCGTTGTCCAGCAGGGCACATTCATCTCCTCTGTGGACTGTGATCTGGAAAAAGATAAAAACAGATGTTCTAAACTGACTGGTCTGTGGACTGAATCAACTCTTGGAGATTACTGTATTTACGTGTGATCTGAAAACACCAGAAAAATGTATATGTAATTTCACTTTATTGAAATTTAATGAAAAGTTACTAAGTTCTTTGATGAGATTAGAGGCATCAATGCAAGGATCATTTCACATACAAAAACAGATTTGATCTCCTGATTACCTCCATCTGTTTGAAGTCACAGACGGCCTGGACGGGCTGTTTACCCTTTATCGGGGTGGCAGGGTTACGTGGTTTGAGCTGGATGATGGTCTTAGCTCTCCGCTTCAGGCCTTCCAGGTGAGTTTTGAGCTCAGTCAGTTGCTCTTTCTCGTCCTGTGAGGAACAAAATAAAGAATTATATAATGCACATCAGATTTTTTATGGTATTCCATGCACTATTATCATTGTTATTGTAAAGCTGCACTAAGAACGCTTACATATATTTCTACACATACATATTTTTTTCACCATCTCCAAGTGTACTTGTAACTCAAAGGAAATGTCTCAAATGTCTCTAGCAGCTCTGAATCAAAAGTAAGATGTACTCTGCCATGTTACTCCAAATACTAACAAGGTCTTGATAAACATAATAAAAGTGAATAAACCTACAGCTGCATCCTGCACAAGGTCTTCTAGCCGTGTGACTGTGATGGAGCGGTTGCATGTATACTTCCTCTTCATTGTATCTTGCATCTTTTTGATCTTCTCCTCTGCCTCTTTGACATCACAGAAAAACTAGATTAGGAGAAAAAATAGAGAAATTTAGTTGTAGTGTTGTTTTGAGTTCAGTAAATGCACGATTTATACAAAAAAAGGGCAACAAATTAACTGATGAGAAAAAGAGAACTTGGAGAAATTGTGCTTGGATAAATAACCCAACAGAGTTAACTCTTTATGGATGAGCTGGTAAACATACTTGGAAGTAGGCAGTGTTTTCTTTCAGGTGGGTTTCAATGCAGCAGCACAGCTGGAGAATCCAACTCCACTGAGTCTGCAGAGCTGCAGTAAAGGCCTGCAGAGGGAGACAGGGCAGAGTAGAATTTAAGGTGTATTGATGATGAGTATGCCGAAAACAGTTCAAGTCAGTTTTATTTGTATAGCCCAATATCACAAATTACAAATAAGCCTTTTCAATTTAAAAATAATACTGTTATATCTGTTTAAATTAAGATTTCTACAATGTAATATAGACTGCAGGAGGGCACTGAGTCTTACCTCTAAGGTCTTCCTGGCAGGGTGTCCATCTCTCAGCAGTTTGTCTCCTGTGGCCTGGACATCGTTCATCTTCTTCTCTCTGAGCTCCAAGTCTCTCATCAAACCCTGTTTGACAGCAAATACATTAATATACCAGAATTATATCACTGTCAACCTTACACTGCACTGTGGGTAAAAATACTATATCAAAATACTGTTACTCTACCGAATAGTTGTCTTTCTTGGCTGTCATGTTGGTGTTTCGTTCACTCCAGTCGTAGTTGACCTCCTCCTCTTCTTTCTCATTCAGCCACATCAGTTCTTTGGTGGCTGCAATGACGAAGGCATGAAGCTGGTCCAAGTAGCGCAGACGGGCCTTAGAGGCATTCTGAAAGGGGACAGATGACAACTGAGTTATGGTATATTTTTAAGGGACTGAAAGAGCAGTTTAGAAAGAAACTGGAAGGGAAAAGAGGGCTTCAAGGTTTTGGACTGAATTTAGTGTCTTTTCTGTAACTTACCAGGAGCTTGCCGTACTGCAGCTCAAGTTTTCCCAGATAGTCTCGGTAGGCAGCTTTACTGACAGGCGAGATTTGACTCTGGAGCAGAGAAGAGGAAAAGTCATGGGTCAGACAAGCAATATTTAATGCTGTTTTGCCCCAACTTTTGGCACAGGTACATGAATTGACACAGACACTAAACACTTGAGGGGAAATAGAAAAAAAAGTTTTGCACACAGTGTTTTCTGCAAAGCTGCAGTGTAGATGCTGGCAACTGCACAGTAAACATGTAGTCACTTGTTCTATTCTGACTCCAATTTTATTATCATACCTCATCAGCCTTTGCCCTTTCAATCTTGGTGCGGAAGTCCTCCACAGACTGGTGCAGGCCGCGGTGACTGCCAAGCTGGGATTCCACATTGGGCAGGTCGGAGCCCCACTCCCCATCGTCCACCCTGCGCTGGTTCTCCTCCACCCAGGCCACTAGATCTTGGATGTAGCGCATGGTGACTTCATCCAGCTCCGGCCGCACCCTCATGGGGGCCTGCTGCAGGACCTGGGCTGTGTGGATCTGAGTCATAGGGATCTGTGTGGTGGTCACACCAGACTTGAGGCGAAGGTTGTACTCACTGCGGAGGTTCACCAGCCTCTCGTGGAGACGATACACTCTAGAAGCAGAATCAGTTTAATAAGAAAAATTATTTAAATTAAATTATCGAAGTTGATTCATTGCTTAGTCGAGACACATAAAATGAGTCAACAATTTTTCATATTAATATAATTGTTTCAGTCATTTATCAAGAAAAAATACCAAACATTCACTTGTGCCACCTTCTCAAATTGTAGGATTTGCTAAAATTCTCTGTTACCTTTGAAATATATATTGTTGCTTTTATTAGATAATTATATTGATCAAAAAAAGACAAATCAGGAGATTAACTGATTAAAAAATGTAATTTTTTGCGACCCTAATATCAAAACTTTATCAATTTAAATGTTGATGTACAATTTGATTAGTTAATTTCTTCTGCACCTGCGATACATCTGCTCAGCTTGAAGGTGGCGTCCATCTTTGAGCAGCTGAACATCATTGAAGAGGAAGCGGATCATTCCTTCTGCTTTTTCTAGATCTGCCTCCATCTCTGCTGTGTGCTGAGCAGGTTTTCCTGAGCTCAGCATCCTCACATCCTGTATAAAAACAGAGAACAATTAAGCTGCGAACTGGGCTGTAATTATTTTTGGTAAAATGAATGTTGTTATGATCCCTCAGAAATGTTTTTTTTTCTTCCTTGAAACACAGGGTGGAGACTCACCGTCTGCAGCAGAGTCTCCACCTGGTTGAGCTGCTCCTCACACACCCCTGACTCCATCTGGACTTTACTGACGATCCTCTGAAGTCGCTCCAGCCTGCAGTGGGAGAGGGAGTTTTTTTTTGGGGGGGGGGGGTGTCAAAGGTTAAAAATCACTTTAGGCAAGGTAGACTCCCTTACAGTCCTGTTGGCCCACAGGGTACATTTTCTGTTTTGTCTGATGAAATTAAGATAAACCCATCTCATGACAATTTACTAAACTAATAGAAAAAATAAGTTAAGTTAAAAATTAAACTTACGCCGTCTTCTGGCGGAATAAATACTTAAACTCATATCCGTGATGCAAGAAAGCCATGATGGGCTCCTTTAAAGCTCTGTCTGTCTACTAAGGTACAAATGATATTTTGAAAATCTCTCCACAGCACTCTCCCAAGTCTGCAGAAATCCAAAACCAAAAGCTACGCCCTGCCACCCTTGTGATTAAAAAAAAATCTTATGAGTGACTATCAAATGACCGTGTTATTGCAAGAATGTTGCCATGCCGACAACAAGGTTGTCATGTGTTTTCCCTAATTTGTTGCCCACCCCACGATGCCAACTCAGTAAATTGTATTACCAAAGTGGATTTATCATTAGGAAATGAATCATCCTCATGGTTACAGAGTAACAGTTGTGTGATGATTCATTTCTGATATTTTTTTTCCTAATGCCCTGTGGTTTTTCTGCCTGTTTTTAAAAAAAATGTGTAGTTTGCTTTGGCAACAGGGAGCACTTGCGATTTGGAAGCGTACTTACCTCTCAAATTCTGTCCTGAGGAGACGCTCTCTCTCCAGTATAGCGACGTGCAGACGACCCCATTCCTTCTCCACGTCAAATGGATGGTAACCAGGCGGCACTTTGACATGGCCTGCCTGGACTGCACCCTGCAAAATAACAAACAGAGTAAACTGTGGTTAAATAAATCTGTTTTGATTCTTTCAAAACATGGATACATTACCCCATGGACTAATTTTGATCGTTAGACTCTTATGATTAATTTGAACATAAAAGTTTCAAGGATGTATCACACTGTTAGACAGCCAAAAAGATTTTTTTAAGGATTCAGTTTTATTCACTGCCACTGAACCTGTATTATTCTTTGCGGAAAAAAACATAAAACAATATCCATGTATCTCAACAACAGTAACAGTCTGTTAAGCTTCGTGCAGTGCTTGTGTCCTGCAGGCAGAACAGAAGGTGGGGAAAGGTTAACTGTCATAATAAACTAGAATTTATCTGTTTTATTTGTACAAAAATAGCCCTTAAACGTTGAGGATTCTCAAAACATATTGCAAATTTGGCACATCTGAAACTGTGTCACAGTGCAAAATATCCTTCAAAACATTGTGTGAACAGCTGTCTTCATGACTCTCAGACACAGATTCATTGGCGCTGGTCAGAGAAACTCACCTCAAAAGACTTGAAGATGTATTTGGAACGGTTCTTGTCGGCCTCCTTTGCAGGAAGCTCTGTTTCCTTGAACTTTAGAAACTGACGCCACAGAACCTGCAGATCAGAGAAGGGATGCATCAGATCATCATCAGGTTCTTCATCAAACTAATCCTCATGTTAACTCTGTCATAACTGTTAGCCCAGAGCCACTTACCTCAATCTCCTCATAGCTGGTGGGGAACTTCCTCTCCTCAAAGACGAGGATGTGGTGTCTGATCCACTGCAGCAGCACGGTGACCAGCTCGTAGTACTCCTGCCAACGCAGCTCCAGCTCCTAAAAGACGGATGTAGATGGAGGTTCAGTTTTCCTGCATGAACTGAGACACTGGGCATCAATTTGATCCATTGATCCTGCTATATAATTTCATGTTGATAATGCTAATAGGAATATATGAAGGTGCAGGTCATCACTCTCATGATTTCATAAAAATATTAACAAACTATCAAGTTTATAGATTAGACCATGTATAAAATAGTAGTATCAATAAGAATATATAAGAAATATGACATAAGACATTTATTATTTACATACTTGGTCCTGCAGATTTAAGTGCCAATCCCATTTCTTGTCTCTGCTCTTAACAGATCTTTATAATGATTTGGAGGAAAGATGAATTAATGATGAGGAGGGGTTAGACTTACATTGGCTTTGACACCATCCTGAACATCTGGTACCCTGGGCATGACATCGTACATAGAGGAGACATATGTGATGATGGATTTCTCGTCGGGGTGGGGCACATCCACATCTATAAAGAGAAGAAAGAGTATTTAGAGTGAAAAGTTACTGTTACTTTGAGTTAAACCTAAAAGGGAAAAGGAAGGTTGCAACTGTGTGCGTGCTAGATTTGTGCGAACACTGAAGAAAAAACACTTCTCTTAATCAAAAGCTACAACTGAAGTGCCTTCAATCTGACAACTTATCTCCAGTAGAGCTATTTAGCAGCAATTTATAACACATCATCTCAAATATTTCTAAAGAAAAATGTTAAGAGTGATGAAGTGATAACATCCAAGTCTTCTTACCTTCAGGGTCCAACAGTCTGGTGACACCCAGGTCTCTCTCTGCCACGCTGAAGGCCTGCTCCAGGTTCTCCTGATTGGTCTGTCGGTACACTTTACCCATGTCAATCAGAGTGGGCCTGCAGACAAAACCAGCCAGAGAGACGAGTGAGTGGAAGTGGCTTATTACTCAGTTATTAATGTCAATCAAGATTCAAGATTTGTTAAATTATGTTTGACAGTTGAACTGTCATAGAGATATTTATTAACGTTTCAGAATTACAATTACCCCTCAGTTTTTTTTGTTGCAATTTATTCCAATTGCTTACCTGTCAGCTATAAATTCACAATGATGGCTGCCGGGTAAAAACTGTAATGTTTCATATTTAACGTTTCATGTTGATGGAGGCAGTTTGATTGTGAGTTGTGTTACTTTCAAGAGGCATGCAAAAACAAGAGTCCTCACTACCATAGAGGCTTACATTTCCCCAGGCATTTTAAACACAAACAAGACAGATGCATTACCTTTGAGTGCACTTTGGCAGGAAGATAAATGCTAATAACATGTAGGCACAAGCACAGAGCATCTCATTAATCTAAGGAGATAAAAATGCATCTTATATCCAGAATTATAAAACAGGAGGTTTGCAAAATGTACAGTGAATTCTGCACAGTTAAAAAAGCTTCAAAGTTTTCATACACTTGCAGAACTCTGTAGTATTCTTTTTGTGGCTGCGGTGATTCCCTCTCCACATAACAGGCCTGTCTGTAGGACAGTCTGTCCCGGCTCAGATGAAAGATTTGAGACTCAGATCCAGATTCATGCTCGTCGCTCTGGGACCCTCGACTGGAGCGGGCCCTGGTGCTCTGGGACCCTCGACTGGAGCAGGCCCTGGGGCTCTGGGAGCCTCTGTCCACTATGAAGGAGTTCTTAGTGGGGATGTCCTCACATAGCATGACCACCTTGTCCTCCAGGTCACTGACAGAGCCTGCTGTGCTGCTGGACGCACTGTTCAGCCTCTTCTTTGAGTGGAACTTTCTCTTCAGGTTCAACATTGTAGCAACGGTCAAGTTTGATACACAAAAGTTTTCCAAGTGAGTGGAATCCAAATTTTAGCCTTTGTTTTGCAAAAACTGAAGTTCTGATAAAAAGTTGAAGTTATCTAAACTTGTTAAGAACAACTTCATCCTCTCTCAAGTCCACTGATAATCCCTGTTTGTATCCAAATCCTCTTCTCATTGTCGGTTTTCAATCAGATTTCTGTCCCGCTAAATCATTGCTAAGACTCGACACTGCACTCCTTTGCAGCTCTGCACGTCCTCCTCATTCTCCACCAAGAAAGAATCTATGGCAGAGTGGTTAGTGTTTTGCTACAACCTGCCGAGCCTCCAGTCAGCATACCCCAAGGGCAATCTTTTTTTTTTGTGATACGCCCACACTGTTAAAGAAAAACGCTATCTCCTCTGTATGAATACTGAAGGATGCCAACTCGAGTATTACATGTTATTTTTGTGTCGTGCGGTGAGGTATCCTGCAGGGCTTGCTTTCCTGCACAAACACACCCAAGATTGGTACTCCACCCAAAATGTATGGTTTGAGAATGAAATCCTTGATGGTGACTCAGTTAGTAGTTTTCTTATTAAGGAAACCAGCAGCTTTAATTCATGCCTGTCACAATGGATTCTTATGAGGACAAGTTTTCTCAATAGAAAACAAGAACAAGCATCCACAGAAACCTTTCAGACTACTGTTGCAGCATGAAAGTATGTTCTGGACAGTATATTGCTGCT
Source organism: Scomber scombrus (assembly GCF_963691925.1). Lineage (NCBI taxonomy): Eukaryota > Metazoa > Chordata > Actinopteri > Scombriformes > Scombridae > Scomber > Scomber scombrus. Next base: position 10,526,615 of record NC_084985.1, read on the forward strand.
GTTAGAATCACACAGTATTTCACCATAGTTTGATGCAACAGTGATCCTTTGCAACATAGCAGACAGATGGGTAATTGAATTACACTGCAGGAGTAGTTTGTTAAGCTTTTATGAGCGCTTTGATACTTTTTTTCCCCACAGTGAAACCATTGTAATCAACTTAAACTCCGGTTGACCACAGCTGCTTATTTTCAAGCAGTGGAGTGTTTGATACTTAAAACAAAGATGGTCACACTTTACTTTAAACATAAAGGAGTTCAAGCCTGTGTCAAATATTATCTCGGTTTATGATTTATTACCCATCAACATTTTGTTCCGACAAGTCAAATGTGCAACTACATAACTCAAATATGATTTTGGCATTCCGGCTGCGCCTACTGCAATAAATAATAGAAAACACAACATGAAATATGCAAAAAAGGTCACAGAGAAGACCTGTTAACTGCACAGAATTCATGTCCTACGGTGTAATACGCTCCCAAGTCCAGGCAAGCTTTCTTTCCCTTTCAACATCACCAGCACTTTCTCTGGCCATTCATTATTCATGTTCATTATGTAATCTGATCTGAGTTACTGTAGATGTTCAGTTGTGTCTTTTTTTGCTTTTTAAAGTGTTTCTGTGGTGTGAATGTTGATCTTACATTTGTTGCTGAGTGCCAACAGCTTGAAATTTGTGAATGGGACTCAAATTCAGTTTCTCACCTGTGTTTGTGTATGACGGCATTGAACAGCTTGCCATCCCTCCAGCTTGTGGTGAAGTTGTCACAGCGCAGGCCTTGGTATCCCTCCACCATCCTCTGAGACCACAGCAGTAGCTTCTCTTTGGCCGTCATGTCGTCTGACTGGCCGTTCACCTGAATGTCTGAGATCTGGAGGGAGAGAGGGTGCAGATAGACTGAGCAGATAGTAAATGTACTTCAATTTGATTTCTTTTTAAAAAGCACTAGGATTGTAGCTCTCGCTTTTTTGGGAGTTGCCGTCAGGTTTTTGGTGACATGTAGCTTGTTCATTTTGAGTGTGAATGCACTAGTTGTAATTCACTTTGGACAAAGAAATGCAATGCAAAGTAAAACTTTCAGGAAAAGGATAAAGGGATACATTAGAATAGTTGAAATTGAACTAAACAATCCACAAACATTTTTAAATAGTGGGATATATTTAAATGATTTCATGGTAAAAATGACTTTTGTGATATATTGAATACGACTGAAGTGTTGTTTGAAGAGCAGGAAAAAAAGGTTTTCTAGTTTGCCCACTGATTTCTTCCAGACTTGAGATGAGTCACATTTGAAACCTCAAATAACAACCACGACTTTCACTTGAAGGGCGCATGAAATCCATTAAAGTCACTGTTTTGGACAGTATCACTAAATATTCATAATTATATGAGCACAAAAAATAAATCATAAGAGTGATTTATGAGTCACTCATCTTACAAAGTTACATATTTAAAGCTAAAATTTCAATACATACTGTGGAGGCTGTAAATGACTGCTGGACCTCCACAGGCAAATTCCTCTTTTTTAAGAGCTGCAAGACTGTTTGAGTCACAAGAACACACAGCTAGAAAAATCCCTCATGTGTGTGTATATATATATATATATATATATGTAAGGTACATTCCAGCACTGTGTTGATGGACCTAACATTCATTTTACTGGTTTAATTTTGCAGTAGGTTGACTTGCTGAGTGCTCTGTTTTTTTTGCATTCATCCATCACCAAGTGAGTCTGTCTGTACCATGTCTATAATCAGATGTACAAACAGTACTTCTGTGAAAAGTCGTTGATGTTTGTTTTGGTCTGCTTGACGTACCAGAAGGGTGGGGTTTGCCACATAACCTGGCACACATTTAATAAAGTTGTAACAATCACAGGAAACCTTTTATGAGTCAATTCTGTTTGCTTTTTTAAACCCCTCTATTTAACTTGTCTTGAAATATTTATAATAACAATAATGAACAAAATCTTTGCAACAAATATTTGAGTATTTATATTACTTCTTTGTGACTTTCTCCACAGATGAGACCAAAGAAATATAGGAAATTGAAGAAAATTGACTGTGTTTTGGCTGCAGATGATGCATTGATAAAGGTTGCACTTCCAGTCCAGACAGATTTCATGGTTTCTTACTGGAATAAAGACATCTTTATTACAGCTTGATACTATTTTAGTTTGCTGGTATGCTGATGAGTCATAGGAGAACTAACAATTTCACTTACACGGTCTTTTTTTGCAGGAAAGGGTGGAGGAGGGAAAAAAGAATGCATTTTTATTCCTTCTGTTATTTTCCCTCCACAAGGGAAACCCCGATGTGGTCGTGGGCAGAGAGTGACTCAGACACTGAATGGAATATAAATCTCCACCCTCACCGCTTCTTTTAAAATTACTGAGAGATCCCAGCTCCCTCTCTATCATGAAACAGGCCAGTTATATAAACTAGTCACTGAATTATCAGCACACTGTGAGCTGCACCTGGGGAGCTCAGAGGAAACCCACCATTGTTTGTGATGACTAGTGTATGCCAAAATAAATAGGTTATGGGTTTGTTTTGAAGAAATAATAGCTGCCTGATGACTAGGTGTGCCAACAAAGAATTATTTTGTTTTATGACTCCAAAAAGTATATTTATACTCAGTTAATATATCAGTTAAGTTTAAAAACATGAATGAACAGCGGGGGATCGTTTCTCGTGAGTCCTGAGCTGTCACACCCACGTCTCTTTCCAGCTTCCTCGTGGGAATCACTGAGTCATACAAGATGAGTAAAGGATCCCACATCCACATCCCAACATAACCATCATTATAGCATCAAAGAATGTTCATGTACTCCCTCTCAAGACAATCTGCTAAACAAATATCCTGAAATGCCTCTTCCTCATCAGGAACACATCTGCCACACCGACGAATGCTTTCCTCCACTGTGGCTTGTGCTGCCAATAAGTGGTATGAGCAATTTTAAATTGTTTATGTTTTGGAATGAGGGCAACATGTTTGAATTAAAACTCCACATTTAGATTTACCCATACATGCAAAACAGGCTTTGAAACGTACTGATCGACATCCTACTTTAACAAAGAATAAATAGCTTTTTTCTAGTGTTTAGTCTTTGTGCACTTAGGAACTCCAGAAGCGGTGGTAGTTGTGTATAAAAGCATAAGTGCTGCCAAATGTCCATAAAACCCATTTGGAAGTGATTGGCTGCTGGACTCTACTGTAAAATACCTGCAATGTAAACAAAGGATCAAATGTGTTTAAAATGAGGGAATGCGCTCTGATTTTCCTTACCGTGCCACTGAAGCACACTGATCACAATGTAATGAACGTAAACAGTACAAAATGCATGTTAATCAAACAATGGAAGAATTTAATCAAATGCAATTAAGTGCAAACATGCACTTTAAAAGATAAACACCACATGTAGCTCAGGAAATGTGACTCAGCTGTCCTAACAAGGCTCAGGAAGTTTACTTTGAATAAATGCATTTAATTGCATTTATTTCTCCTAAAGCTCACATGATCATTGCCAATTTAAGTTCACTGCCATGATATTAATAATAATCTTAAGTCAAATTTGTCTTAGAAAGTGTCCAACATTACCTGGAAGTGAAGGATGATGGTCCATATCAGCCCCAGAGTCAGCTTGGGGTTTCCATCTGCAATATCGTCATTCCTGATGTTGACCAGTTTGACCTGAAATGGTATGAACAATGAAGTTATTTAGATTTCTGTCAGTTTGTGATATGTTTCTGTTAGTTAAACTGAATGTGTATCTTCTAAAATTACAAACATTGTGGTATGTTATTGTTTTGTGACCGGGGCAAAACAGGGACAATAAGATTGTATGCAATTATGAGGGCGAAGATACCAACTTGACTTGGCTGACTCAACTTCACATAACCTGAAGTATGCATTTTTTGTGCAGAAAGACTGGATTTTGTTTCTTACAACTTAGTCACAATACAAAGGTATCTTTTTCAATGTGAGTTTTGTATTAAGCTGGACTTGAATCCAAACTTATCCTTTTAAATTGTGAAACACAATCTGAGCTAATGTGTAGATGAAAAAATGAAGCCACAAGTGAAGCAAAAAATCAGAAAAATAAAGCTAAACTAGGAGGAAAACAGAAATGCTAAATAAAAATGCTGCTTTGTTATAACTTCGCATGAAAGATCTTTACTGACCTGTCTGTGTTTGAGAAAGTCCAGTGCAATCTGTACATTCTGCAGCTTGTGGAAGCGCATCCGGCCTTTCTCCCGCGGCTGTAAGAGACAAGAGGACGCCAAACATCAGGAAGAGACAACACATGAGGTTTGAATGATCAACAAACAGCAAGACCCCATGACTGAGGAACAGGTGTTTCAGTGTCCAGCAACACCTTAAGTGTCTACAAGAAAGATCTGCTCTATCTACTTTACAGTCATGGTCTTGGAAACTTAAAATTAAAAGACAGCAAATTTGAAGTGCGATTCAAATTCTGCGTGGTTGTGATAAAAGCTTTTGGCCAGACCTTCACCAGGTCTGACCCTACATGATCCTGAAATGCATTAAAGATCCAGCCACGATGTTTGCATGTGAAAGCATGATAATGAATGATAAACATTCGCAGTGATTCTCCCAAACATCAGTCACAACTCTTATTTCCTCGACAGAACTACCAACAACTTTTGCCTGTTGCTTATAAAATATCATGCTGTCTTATACTGTCCTGTGTTAACTAACGACTCAGTCCAATCCAGCATCTTCAATAGACATCTACAAAGACGTCACCCCCACTGTGTGAGTTAGCCATGACATGCACATGTGCTTCAAGTCTTAAGCTTTAAGCCAAGCTGTGCTGCACAATTAGTCGACGTATCAGCTTGCAGTGATGAAACGTTGCTTTCAATACAGTGAAGGAATCCTATACTTGCAACTCTTGTTTGACCCTAGACAACTCCATCTGAAAACGTTAAAACCATACCAGTAGCTTGCATGTTAAGGCCTTTTAATTCAAAAAGATATAAAGACTTTCAAGGAAAACAAGCATCCAAAAACTAAATATTGATTCCATACTATGATTCTAGCCATTTGTGTCATTTAATTTAACCTCTATATGAACATCAACGACGGCGATCAATGTCCTTCACATAATCCATTTTTTGAAAATGTATTTGTCAGCGTGTTCAGGCATACTCTGCTGATGAGAAGCATTGGATTCATGAACTACGTTTTTGGAAAATTGCACCAAGAATAAACATTATGAAAATTATAAAAAATAATATTGTCATTTGTTGTCAAAAAGTATTTGTTTTGCACTTTTTTTAATGCCAATTCTGAAATCTCATCACATATTGATCTGGCCACTTACCAAAATTTCAATCTTACCATCAGTTTTAAACATTTATCATCTTGACTTCACGTATGAAAACAAACTACAACTGAATGTCTTTGGTATAAGCAACATCTGCAGAACCTCTACACAACTAGAAGTCAACTACTTAAACCTACTTACGCCACTAATAACACTACCTTCATGACTTAGATAACATCTGATGAATTTTTATAGATCTGCGAGCTCACAGATCAAATGGAAGAGGACGATGTTGGACACAGAACGGGACATTACAAGAAGTGTCATCATGCACAACCCAGCAGCCACCTGGGGTGGTGACACATGCCACGCCCGAGGAGGCGGCCAGCCACAGTCCAGGCGCCACTCACCAACCGTACGTTCCTCACAACGTCACGTTCCCTCGGCTACCACAGCAAGAGCATCGCAAGAAAGGAAGGCAGAGGCAAAGGAGGAAAGGTCAGGGCAAAGGTCAGCAAACAGGAATTAGAAAAAAAGGGAAAAACCAGGGCTCAAACAAGTCAGTGCAGTAAGATTACGAGATGGAAGCAAAGAATGAAAATTAGTGTTTTAAGGCTGCGCCACCAGAAGGTGTGTTCCCAAAAGACCGGTGGTAAGGTAAGTAAAGGAAAAAAGTGCGCATTACTTAAGCATGTACTGAAATGTCTGAAAATCTCGAAGAATCAAATCATGCAAGACTTGAGACAAGAAACCACCAGAAGAATATAAAGACACAAATAAACATTTAGAGCAGTTTGAGATACAATGAGTAGACTGGACAGTAGAAGAAATATGACAGCAAATAAAGTCTGTAGGACGGGGGAGCATCGAGAGAAAGAAAGGTTTGGACAGCAGAAGCATATGCCCCAACATCTAAAGATCAGACATCACCAAAGCTCACCAGTGTCTCTCCAGAGAGCACCTCCAGCAGGGAGATGAGGTTGTGTCCATCTCTGAGGTCCTCGTACAGGTCAGTGATGTGTCGCTGGGCCTGTGGAAGAAAGAGGGGAGATAATTTGGAGGTTTATTAGTGATAATATCCATTGCAGGAAACCATCATGTCAGCATCATTGTTGAATAAGTTGTTTTGCACTCAGCATTGGAATCTCTGTCCTCAACATTAATAGCAAGGAATTTCACAGTAAGCACGATTACGCTTTACTTTAATCCTAAAGCCTTATCTAAAAAATGTATAAAGCAACATAAAGGGAAGGACCTCAACACAATAACACAGTCAGGAACTTGAGTTATTATCTGCCTTCTGCAGTCACAACAGGGTCCATATTTAGGGTTATTTTCAAGGATTTTTCAACAACATTAGTGTAATTTTCATACTGACTTTTGGCCATACTGGCTTTTTGGCCTTATCGTATCGTTTTTGACCCACCAGGTTAACAAGGACAAGAAACATGAACGGTTAGATGATCATATGAGCTATATACAAACACCCAGTATAACCAGATTATGCTGATCACCACCTGTAATCTAACTACATGCTCCTAAACACTTTTTTCATTTTTAATTGTTTAACTGTAAATGGAGTTATAGAACATCTAGATGCTAGTTGCACTGCAGAAAAGGCTCTTATTGTCATTAAACAAATGTTAAAATGAGGAGAAAAAAGGTTGAATGTTAGCAGCAGGTAAAGGATGTTAATACAGACATGCAGGCAGAAATGAATGTGTCCACTCAGCACTCTGCTCACAGACAGCAGCACCTACCTCTGGCTTCCAGTGCTGATGTGAAAGGATGGTAGGACAGGATGAAGGATGGAAAAAGGAAACAGTATGATGAGAGAAGATATAAAACTGTAGGATTTGTGTGGGAACAGAAAAACTAAAGACAAGCACGAAGACACTGGTTTGATAAGACTGATGTAGACAAAGACAGTTGGTCATTGTTTGTTTTTTATCATTTTATTTATCTGATTGATTTCATGTTTGAAACTAAAGGGAAACTAATGTTTTTCAGTTTTTATGAGTGTACAAGTGTTTCAGCAGTCTTTGTCTGGTCTTGATTCTAGTTGGATAAACTTGGATAAAAACACTTAAATAAAACACAGAATAATGTCTGGTTTTCATTCCCTCTAATCTTAAGCGAGTTGTAAGACATGCTAGTAGATGGCACTTTTGAGACAGTTGACCACGAGAACGGAGCGTTCCTGGCCTCACAGTTTAATCCCATGACTATTTTGGGACCACGAGTCCAAAACGCCTCGGGGGGCAGTCAAGTTGGCGACTCGCTCAAGCATTTTTGATTCAAATCTGAAGGATTTTCCGACAAAGAAACGACGACTGACGACAAAGCCTGTGAGTCATTTCGCATAGAGCCTCGTTTCACAGGACGCACATGGAGAACAGTGGACATTCCTCACAGTTAACACACTTCGGTTCCTGTGTGAAAACAAAGATTCGACAATCTGAACGTGCCTCTGAGGAGCAGTAAGATGGAGCTGAAACTCTTCAGGTAGAGCCAGGTTTTACATTTGTTAAATGGCAGCTAAAACATTCCCTGAAAATATGAAATATGAAGAAACACAGTTACAGTATCAAAACTGTAATTTTCTTTGGTCTATGTATTTTATATCATTTATGTTATTCCTTGAAACCTCAGAGACCCTGATTATACACAAATATGACATTGTGTGTCGCCATGATATACAAAAACATTACAGGATCTATTTGAAGGGTGCCTGTGAATGTTTTTAAAAAACGTTCCCTCTGACAAGCTCCACTCCTCTTGTGTCTGTCAAAAAATCATTCATGAAGACTGAAATCTTTTGATCATGCCTTTTGCCTTCTGGGAATATTTAATTAAACAGTTCAAAGGGGAAAAATTCTGCTGAATGAGTTGGCAGAACATTAATTAGTTATCTGTTGGAATACCCCATCGATAACTGTCTTAGTCAATAATTATGAAAATTATTGTCCCCCAATTTTCTGATTAAAGTTTCATGAATGCCACGATGAGACTGTTTTTCTACAAACTCTTTAAAGAAAAGCATCGTTAATGACTTAATGAGTCACTAATCGAATTAAAAGACTGTACAATTTCAGAAAATATTAAGATCCCAGAACCCGAGGCAACATCTTCTAATTATTTGTTTTATCCAACCAACAGCTCGAAACGAATTAGTATTAAATAAAATGCACTTCTTGTAAGCAACATATCATTTTGTCCCTAATTAATTGATACTGAAAATAACCACCTGCTGCAGCTGGCTACTTAGATCAGGGGGTTACATACTATACACATACTGTACATACATACACATTTTCGAGTCATGGGCCAAAGTATCGCCTTACAGTATACGTGAGTGATAACATATGTAGCTCGGGTGGCCCTATTCAGTGTAGTGAGTTCAGTCCTGGAGCTTCCCGTTCCCCTGCAGAGCCCTGAGAAGCTGCCAGTCTGGAACCCAGATGTGAAACCTGAGTGAGCCTGACCCACAATGCCACTATTCCCGAATGCAAGCTAAAGCAAGGCCAGGTGTCCATGACTCACTCTCTCACACGCATGCAGTTAACACAAATAGCATGTGTGTGTTTCATTGTGAAGGGAGAAGCCGTTTCTGTAATTTTGACCTTTTTACAAAGCATTTCACTTTGAGGTGTGGCGAACAAAACACTGATTAGCTTTTTGTTCTTTTCCCATTTTTTTCCCCGAAAGAGATCAGATAGTCCAATATCTCCTCGGGAAACCTTTTTACATAATCTAAGCAATTGCAACCAGCAGTGATATGAAAGTAAGGGCTGGAATTTGACTTGAACAACAATAACAACTTCGAGGGTCATTCAAGGACATCTGAGTCCTGTTCCATAAAGCAGGATTACCAAATAAACCAGGCTTATTTCGTTAGTCTGGCTCTTTTTCCAGCAGACCAGAATATAAATATAAATACAGTGGGAGAAATAAGTATTGAACACAATATTTACAATCAGGATACTCACATGACATTTTCACCAGACTTTGGTATTAACTCAAAAAATCCACACATATAGAGAAATCAAACCATTAAAGCCCATAAATAAAGTTATGTGTAATAAAGTGGAATGACACAGGAAAAGAAGTGTTGGTCATGGCTTGTCCCTTGATTGAGGAGGTTGTACATGAAGGAGCTGCAATAGTACGCAAGGCACTGCAACAAGAGCGCACCTTCAGAGACAGATCAGACCCATTCAATCGATCAGCAATTTCCTGCCAGCCTTTCACTTGGATTTTATTTATTGCTGCAGTATTACCTCTTTTTGTGATCATATGTCTAAATTCTTCATATGCCTCCAGCAGAAGTGTCTGCTATCTTGAATTAGTCTGATCGCGCAAACGTGGATCGGCCTTTATGGAACCGGACCCCTGGAGTCTTTCTGTGTACTACCATTGAGCTGAAGTTAATACTGCTAAACATTTTTTTTATTTTTCAACCTAGCTGATTGTATATTTGTTGTGCAAATAAATTAGTAGATATTGTTGCAGTGAGATCTTACCTTCATAAGGTGCTTGTTGACCCATTTTGTGAAGGTCTTTTTCTGAACTCGGTCCCGTTCATCTGTGGAAAGACAAAAGCTCAGTTTATTTAAGTGGAAATAGAACTAAAAATTGCGTAAACTGTACCTAACACTTCTTAACATTTTCCCAAAATTACTAAAGGTGTATAGATTAAGAAGCATAAAACGTGTTTGGGAGAAATAACCCTTTACTCTGAATATTCTGTTTTCTTTCTTTTTCGTCAAAGTCTTGATGCTAATTGGTTGTAATGTATTTGATAAGGATCTGAAAACTTTATTGGGTGGTTCATTCAGTAATGCTTGAAGAGTGGGTTTTCACAAATGATGCATTCAGA